>NC_079439.1:25709889-26309889 GCF_903798145.1 Danio aesculapii | reverse complement strand
ATCACAAAAATACAGCTGACAATAATTTTTGGCATATATATACTCCATTTTGTTCATAATAACATTGTGATGTTACTTAGGTGAAGTTTATTTATAAACTAATTTCGTGAGGATCACGTGCTTATGATTATTCTCAGCTGCTCCCGCATCAGCTCGTGATTGATTCTCCAATCAGATGATTCCTAACTCACTATAAATATCCAGAGATTACTTACCTTCATTGTCTAGAATCCCCCCCTTCCCACCCCTATTCCCCTTACTTGCCAGACGTGTGACGCTGCGGCCCAGTGATTAACACTGTTGCCTCACAGCTAGAATGTCTCTGGTTAAAGTCTCTACTAAATCAGAAGACATTTCTGTGCAGAGTTTGCTTGTTCTCCCCGTGCTTGCGCGGGTTTTCCCCGGCTTCTCCGGTTTCCTCCCACAGTCCAAAAATCATGCGACCTAAGTAAATTGAACATACCAAAAATTGATACCATAGCCAAGCTCTTAGTGAGTACACCTCTAATATTAGCCAGAAATAACCCGGGGAGGAGTTCATCGAGATCTACCTAAGCTCAAACTCCCCTCTCGTCCTGCAAACGGGAGGGAGCCCAGTGCTCAAGGATCTCATAAGCTCAGGGCTTTCTCCCGGGACAGCATGCCAAACACGCTTTATTATCAATCATCAGCTAAGTGTGAACTCTTGAAATATAATATTAATTGTTATCAGCCAAAAGTATTAAATCAGCTTTTAAACTCTAGATTAAACAGTTATTCTGTCAAGCTGTAGTTTATAAGGATTCTCATAAAAATCTCCTTTAATTTAAAGCCTAATTTTGGTTGTCGAGTAACAAAGCATTTAAATAAAATGACTATTTCAGACACAATTGAATACAGCACTTTCTGTATTGATGATACACAGCACTTTTAGGCTCTCATTTGCTTTTTTAAGGCTCTGCTCTTTGATGCCTGTTAATTTCAGTGCCGTGGAGCTGATTTTTGTGAGGTCCTAAATGTGGCAGGCGTTGTTTTCCTGTGCTTGTTTTGTGAATGTCTTGCGGTGGCGTGTCCGCTGAGCTGAGCTGTTTTTAATGACTCTAGAGTGTTTGGAGTGGTCATTGTGGCCAGCCGACATGATCCCCTCCCTGCCTGTCTCTCACAAACAACAATCTGTGGTTCAGACTGAGCAGTTTTTCAGTAGCACCCACTGTTGTTTCTTTTAGGAGAAAAATGGGTGGAGGGGGGTGTCTGCTACTGAATTCTATTACAGATTTCAGGGAAATTATGAGAGACGAGTTGGGTGAGAGTGAGATGGCATAGGCACATGTCTGCCGTGAGGTCAGCCGAGGTCACGGGACAAAGACATGAAAGCAACAGTGTTTTATGATGAGAGAGAGAATCTGTATGTTTTGTGTTGCAGCCTAATAAAGAAGGACAAGTGGGCCAGCCTTCTTTCTGTTCAACATCTGTTTTCTTAGTGTGGGAGGAAGTGTGAAAGAAGCAAGAGGCGGTGCTGCGGTGTGGAGCGTCTCATCTCAAGAGCTTAAGGGACTGCTGGTCTGTGGCCTACATGGTTACACATGCTCTCGGGCCTTATTTTAGATCTTCCACAGACACCACATGGCTGTTTGTCTCCTGTAGAAAAGTGTTTCCATCTTTTAAGCTTTCCACAGAGAGGCTGGAGGATATCAAAGCAGATGGAGAGCAGCCTCCGCTTTTAGCATCTTTTTTTCTCAGACTTTTATGAGGGAAGAAGCTTAAGTGGTTTCAAACCTGACACTGTTATTCAGGAAACTACTTTATAGAAGCCATTGATTAGTGGTGCTTACTTGAGCAATAAGACAGGGATTTTTTGGCTTGGGTGTGCGAGCAACAATCTGGAAAATGATTGTTTGTTTGTAGTTATGTTACTGTTAATTGGAGCTCAAATTGTATTTAAGTTGTTTTGGAAATGAATTCAGTTCAATTCATCCTTATCTCTATAGCGCTTTTACAATGTAGATTGTGTCAAAGCAGCTTAACATAGAAGATTATAGTAAATTGAAACTGTGTCAGTCCAGTTTTCAGAGTTGAAGTTCAGTTTAGTTCAGTTCAGTGTGGGTTAATTTTCACTGCTGAGAGTCCAAACACTGGAGAGCAAATCCGTTGATGCGCAGCTCCACAAGTTCCAAAACATGCAAGCCAGTAGCAACAGCGGCAAGGAACAAACTTCACCAATTTGGGAAAGTGAAGGTAAGTTGGGCACGACCATTTCTCCTATGGCCAAGCATCTTGTGCAGAGCTGCAGTCTAGGTGCTGGAGAAAGCTTTACGTCCATCGTGGAGAAGCTGCAGGTGGGAGTGTTCACCGGCTGGTGTATAGGCTGGCCCTTCAGGATCAATGCGAAGACTCGTCTGTCACTGGGGTCTTACAGGAATCAGTCTCATGCTCTCCACTCCTCCATGACCACCACAGCAGCTGCTCAGAATACGGCCTGGTCCAGGATTATGGAAACCTTTGGAATAATAAAAAAAGACTAACATTAGCGCAGATGCTGTTCACATTTTAATGTTATTTGGGAAGTGTTCCCGGCTCCAGTTGCTCTAAATAATGCAGACTAACCATCCGCTTGAGGATTTGGATTTTAAAAGCATTTGGTTTTATGTGTATGCTAATGCAGAGAGATGTGTATTTGATCTAGTTTTAAATTGACAGAGTGTGTCTGCTTCCCGAACTGTGCTAGGAAGTCTGTTCCAGAGTTTAGGTGCCAGATATGAGAAATATCTACCACCTACAGTTGATTTTGATATTCTGGGAATAATCAATTGTCCAGAATTAATTGAGCGTAGAGGATGGGATGAGCTATAATACACCAGGAGTTCCCTCAAATACCGGGGAGCTAAGCCGTTCAGGACTTTGTAGGTAGTCAACAAATTTTTTTAATTTATACGATATTTAATAGGGAGCCAATGCAATGATAAAACAACTGGAGTAATATGATCATATTTCTTTGTTTTATAAAGCACTCTAGCAGCTGCATTTTGAACTAGCTGAAGTTTGTTAATTAGGCCAACAGGGCAACCACCTAGTAACGCATTACAGTAGTCTAACCGAGAGGTCATGAAAGCATGAATAAACTTTTCTGCATCAGACATTGACAGCATACTGTATGTCGAAGTTTGGCAACATTTTTAAGATGAAAAAATGCAGTTTTACAGATGCTTGAAATCTGGCCTTCAAACGACAGGTTCCTATTAAAAATCAGCCCTAGATTTTTGACTGAAGATGAGGACTGAACTAAGAATAAATCAAGGGTTAGACAGTGTTCTAGGTTTTTGCGTTTAAGGTTTTTGGGTCCAATAAGCAAGACCTCAGTTTTATCTGAATTTAGTAATAAGAAGTTATGAGTCATCCAATTTTAAATATTAGCTATACAATCTGTTAATTTCGTAAATTCATACAAATTATCAGGCAAAGGCATTCCCCTAGCACACAATCCTGACGCTCCAGCAAACACCACACCACTCCAAACACCTTAGAAGCTTCATTGACGAGAAACAAGGCAAGGGTCAAAACAGACAGGAAAACAAACAAGGAGAAATGCTTGGTGATGTTCGTGATAGAAACATGACTAAGCAATGTGTGAATGAAGGCGAGGTGTATATATAGTCCTTGTAATCTGTGTAGATGAGCAGCAGCTGTATCTGTGTGTGAGTGTCCAGCTGTTGCAGGAGTTGATGAGCGCTGGGAGTTGTAGTTCGATCAGCAGTAATCTCTCATATAGAAAACCCAGCTGTCAATTGCAACAAACTACAGGAAGTAAATCGCCAGCGGAGACAACGCCACTGGCCATCATAACAATAACTTGGATATAACAAACAGCTTTCTTATCACTGGACCAAGACTGAGAATGGTTTGTAATTGTGCCATGCTAAAAAAATAATTAATTTAATTTTTGTATTATTAATTTTTTTGTATTATAATAAATTAATTTTGTATTATTTTGGTTTTGTAAGTTTATGGAAGTCAAAGTTTTAAAATGACACACTGATTACATCTTCTAAAATGTGGGACAAGTCTCTTAATTTTCAGACTGTCCATCAAACTGTAAAATAACAGGATTCTGGCTCTGGATTTTTCACAGGTAAACAATATATGTTTCTAATCACAAAATCAAGATCAAATCTACTGTTCAATATAATTCATGCCAAAAATTTTGATGAAAAGTACATTGTTCATTCATTTTTGTAGGGAAACGTAAGAGAAACAATGTCAGAGTAAGAGGGTCATGCACTCAGAAGAAAACAAAGCCTTTGTTTTATGAGTTTGCAATCTTCATTGATTTATAGAGTCACGACTGTTAGTTAATTTTAAATGAAGTCCTATTCTGTTAAATGTTTGTGAGATTTGCTATTGCTCCAGGGTTAGGGTGGGACACATTTAAAGGGCTAGTTCACCCAAAAATTTGATTTCTGCCCTTAATTATTGTTTTATTATTAAGTATTCTTGTAGCCTCATAACATTACAGATGGCTTTGGTACCTTTCTGGACTTGGACTTCTGGAAAAGGGATTCTTGCTGTCGATGGAGGGTCAGAGACCTCTTGGATTTAATCCAAAATGTGTTCTGAAGATGAACAATGTTTTTTGTAAATTTTGGACGTCTATTTACACAATAATAAAAGTGTTGGGGCTGAAAATGCAAACTTAAAAAAATGATGTGAATAGGTATTACAGTATGTGGCCAGTACATGGCATGATAGGCATGTGTGATTCATTAATAAACTGAATACCTTCTTTAAAAATTGACATCGACAACAGCCAGTGTGAAAATGGTCCACTAAATCTAGGATGGTCTGGGAAAAATGTCTAGCTAACTGTGAGAAAAATAGTGATATTACTGTTCTTTTTAAGATTACAGACTGCATGCAAGTGGACATCTGGATGCTTATGACAGGCACGTATTTAGAGGAGGTCTGATTAACTGATGCAGGATGAGTGATGGTTGTCGTCCAGCTGATTAGGAAGCAAGTGTGTCTGCAAGCATTGTAATGGTTCAACTTTTTAATTCTCAAAGTCCCATGCAGAAGGATGCTGTGATTGCATATGCTTAATACATGTGGTATCCAAACTATTCCACACGTCAAACCCTGATAGTCCTTTAACCTGAGAGATTTTTTTTGTGGGGGTGCGGTTTTTTTTTTTATAAAAAAGTGTTTTATGATGTGAAATGAATAATTCATGGATCTAACATTGCATCTGTGTGTTACTCTGAGACATGCAATGGCAAGTGGAGTTCTTTAACATGTCATTTATTTCTCTCTGCTTGTTAAGTTTCAAATTAAAACTATAGAGAGAAAATCAGCTGTGCTTGAGAATTCTGTCTGTTTTTACAGTTGCATCTTGTGGCATCATGTCTCCTTTTTTGTCTTAAGATGTCTTTGTTACATGTTGTGTTCATATTTCAGGCGAATCACATTAAATCAAAGTTTGTTTGGAAATGAAACAAAGGTTGATTGACAGCTCAATGACAATGTTCATGCTTATTTAAACAGAGTTTGTTTTAATCAAACCAAACATGCCAAGTGAACACACCCGTATATTAAAAAATGCATAAAAACAGCTTCGCCCTACCAATTGTGCTGTTTTTTTCTGAAAATCAGCATGTAGGCTGAATTGTGATATTGTTAATGCTGTGATATTGTTATTTATAGATAAATGTTCCCGTCTACATATAGTTCACTTGTGCGGCAGTGGCATTAGGTGTATAGTCACACTATGGTCTTGAGTGTAATTTGATGTGAAGTGTGTGGGTGTGTGTGTGAAGGCAAACTAAAACGTGTGTTTGTGTGATCATGGGGAAATGTTGACTGATGAGGTGAGATGTAGGAGGAGGTGAGTTCGCCTTCCTCCCCTTCATTTCCCTCCGTCACTCCCTCTCACCGTCTGTTCAGGCTTGGCTTTGGTCTGTTCCAGGACCTCCAAGGCTGCACCAACTACTCATTGTAGGTTTAAGGGTTAGGTGTGTGTCCGCTGCTTTTTGCCTGAATCTGATTTCAGTCTTTTTACTCAAACAATTGTTCATGCTGGTGGAACACAACATATTTAATGAAATTTAATTAATTCATTCATTCATTCATTCATTTTTCTTCGGCTTAGTCTCTATTTCAGAGGTCGCCACAGAAGAATGAACCACCAACTATTTCAGCATACTGTATGTTTTACACAGTTTTACCGTAATCCAGTTCTGGGAAACACCCATACACACTCATTCACACACACTCATACACTACAGCCAATTTAGTATCTTAAATTCACTTAAAGCGCATGTTTTTGGACTGTGGGGGAAACCGGAGCACCTAGAGGAAACCCACATGAACACGGGGAAAGCATGCAAACTTCACACAGAAATGCCATCTGGCCCAGCCTGGACTCGAGCCAGCAACCTTTTTGCTTTGAGGTGACAATGCTAACCACTGAGCCATCATGCCGTCAAAATGTTATTAATTATTTTAAAATTTGATGTTGATTTGGATCAGTTAAATCAAAGTAAATGGACAAAAAATAACTAAAACATTCTTTAAATTATCTAGAGGTGTACTTACTGTATCAGCTGGCCAAAAATTGCTAGAATTAGTCAGTGAGTGGTTGAATTTTCTATTATTTTTTCTTATACATACTGCATTGCATTAATTTTAACATATGACTAGGCCCACATGGAATCTGCGTCTGTAGAAATCCACAGATTTTTAGCCCATCGTTGAGTCTATTTGTTTATCATGTAAATTCAACTGTGTATTTATGGGTGGCATGGTGGTTCAGTGGTTAGCACTGTCACCTCACAGCAAGAAGGTCGTTGGTTCGAGTCCTGGCTGGGCCAGTTGGCATTTCTGTGTGGAGTTTGCATGTTCTTCCCATGTTCATGTGGATTTCCTCTTAATGCTCCGGTTTCCCCCACAATCCAAAGACATGTGGTATAATTCAATTCAATTCAATTCACCTTTATTTGTTTAGCGCTTTTACAATGTAGATTGTGTCAAAGCAGCTTCACATGAAAGATCATAGTGATTTGAAACAGTGTAGTTCAGTGTAGTTATAAGTAACCTGGATAAACAAAACTGGCCGTAGTGTATGAATGAGTGAATGTTTGAATAAGAGTGTATGGGGGTTTCCCAGCATTGGGAGTTCACAAGTTAGTCTACTCTCAGTGCTGGGTTGTGGCTGGAAGGGCATCTGCTGCATAAAAAATATGCCAGAGTAATAGGTGGTTCATTCCGCTGTTGCGACCCCTGATTAATCGGGGACTAAGCCAAAGGAAAGTGAGTGAGTGAGTGAATTTATGTACAACAGAGTTTGTAAAGTAATTTGTAAAGTAGATATGAAAGAGTTATTGTTGTTCACCAAACAAATGGTTTTAATTAAATTTGTATTGTAAACCTTAAAAAATGTAAGTTAAAAAGGTTTTTTTTATTTCATGTGTAGGGCGACACAGTAGCTCAGTGGTTAGCACTGTCGCCTTACAGCAAGAAGATTGCTGATTCGAGTTCAGGTTGGGTCAGTTGGCATTTCTATGTGTAGTTTGCATGTTCTCCCCATATTCGCATGGGTTTCCTCCGGGTGCTCTGGTTTCCTGATGGATAAGTTGGCGGTTCATTCCGCTGTAAGATTGCAGTAGAGATTGACCTTTCAGTGTATCCAGTGATAAAGTGGGTCTAAGTTTATTTTTACTTTGAGTTGCTATAATCTAAGTCATTCCACACTAATCCACATATTTTGCACAAAATTCTGGGCAGAGATGGCAAATATAGTCCGCAGATTCTGTCTGGCCCTTTATACGACAGAGCATAAATAGTAGCCAGAGAAGCTGAAGACGCAGCAGAGATGAACCAACAGATATGGTGCCCCAAAGAAAAACATTTATCAATTGAACTTTATCAAATATTGACCTTTATTGGATCCCTAATTTTAAGATTCTGTGATGTTTTCACCATGAAATAAATTGAGACTTTTGTAGCAGTTTCGGTTATAGCTCATGTTTAGACACAAAAAAATGTATTTAAAAAATAAATTACAGTCAATCATCTACAGTCAATATATTATACATAGGCTTTATTCCATTTCTTTGCGCATATGTTGATATCTTATACAGTATTAACAAAAGTCAGAGGAATGTTTCATGTTGTTCAATGTCCATTCTACTTGAAAATGACCAACAGCAGTCACGTTTGACCTTGAACACTATGGACCTACATTGAAACCCTCAGAAACAATGTGGTCTGTGTAGAACAGAGAGAGAGAGAGGGAGGGAGAGAAAGCTGAAGTCCTTTCCTCACTCTATCTTAAAACACGGACTGCTTTCTCAGCACAAGTGACTCCCTGTAGGCTTGACTTTCTATAGAGCGAGCATGACTTAAACTTCTCCGTCCCACACACACACACAGCTCACCTGCTTTCATCACTACCACCTGGTCTCTAATGAGCTTGTGGTGCTGAGGGCAGCAGACTGTGCTGACAGAGATGGATGGAGACTTTCTTATATTTCCACGTTTTTGGGTCTTGGTCGTCTACAGCTGTGTTCTCGGCCAACCTCATTTCTCCTCTCTTCTGTATACTCAGAGTTTAATCAGGTTAAATAAAGTCTCCAGTCAGTTTGTTGCCAGTTGGACCAACAATAGTGCTGTATAATCTTAAGTAATAGCTGTAATAACAGCAAGGTTTTGTTGTTGTTGTAAATAGGCTGAATTTGGATTTTGTTTAATTTTAGATCTTCTAATAAATGTAGACTATAGTACAGTAGAAACGGTTGTTTTAGAATCATAGTATCGTTTTTTTTTTACTAGCTATTAAAAGTTTCAAACAAGTTACCATGTTTTTTTGTTAATACTATAATTATATAAAAATCTACAAAAATATTTCATATGCAAATCCTTGTTGTTCGGTTTATTTTTAGGTTAAAGTTGGGTTTAGAGAGGCATCTCAGCATTAGAGACTGACCTTTCTGTGTATCCTGTGATAAAGTGGGTCTAGGTTTATTTGTACATTGAGAGGAGTATTAAGGGCTGACCTTGGACCATTAATAATTTCAGGGCTGAGTAAGGAGCATTATTCCTGTGAGTTATAGTGGCCCAATATGCATACTCATAATTCTCCAGGCACACACATCTGCTTTCTCAGCTGCTTGTATAGATCAATAACAGTGTTGTCACAATACTGGAATCTCCAACTTTGATACGATACCTTGAAAAATATTGATATTCAGTATCATTTTTGATACTGTGGGGAACAATTTTATACAAAAGGTATGCAGATAAAGTAAAAGGGGGTAAAAACTAACTAAACCATATAATGCTTTTACCAGATACATCAGCAGGTCTTAAGTCCAAAAAACAAGAAATTACAAGAAAAAAATTAATGCAATCACATCTTATTAAAACAATATTCAGTACCATTTTTGATACTGTGGGGAACAATTTCCGCAACATAAGTACAAAAGTAAAAAGGGGAGAAAATACTAAACTAAACTATATAATGCTTATACCAGGTACACAAGCAGTCCTTAAAGGGTCACAAAACACCAAAACACATTTTCTGAGATGTTAACAGACATTTATATGTCCCATGTTGCTAAAGATACTATTAGGACACATATATTTCACAAAAAAAAAGTAAAAATTTGTTGTTTTTGCATTATTTTGGAGCAAATTCGTTCTTCTGGTTTAAAAATAAAATTTGAAGCAACGTCACGGCGATGAGAACACTGTGTAAATTCCAGTGTGGAGACTGGATGTCTGTACCGCTGGGTACAACGTGATGTCTTTGAGTTTTCATCATTAATTCAAGAGAAAGACTTGGTTCAAACCAATTAGCGCACTCTATTGTGAACGAGATGCAACTTCATTAATATGCATGATGCTTCGAAGACTGTTTATACCTGTTACAGTGTTCAGAGAGACGCCACATTGTGTTGCCAACAGTAATTCAAACAAGTAGAAGAAGAATTGTTCGGAGACATAGGTCTTAGTCAAAATGATTACGTTTACAGTAACCCACCATGAAACCCACCTGTCTCAGCAGGGTGTTTTCACACCTCTAGTTTTAAAAAAGGAAAGTGGGTGAGTCCAGCTTTGTTTAGGTGGGAGTGTCGAGTGGCGAAAGAGGGAAAGGTTTGCATGAAAAGGGCAGTTTCATTATGTTCACACACTGATTTTTACACTGGCAACACAAACACAGACGCAGGGGAGAAAGACAGTGATTCAGCAGCATCTACAGTGGATCTGAGAGCTGTGTGGAAGTGAAGGATTTTCAGTTCATAATATTGTTGCTATTTTGAGGATCTAAAATAGACTTTGAAATAGACCAGCTAATAGCAGGTCTAAAGTCCAGCGCAGAGCTTGTTAGTTGTGTGCCTCACTTACACATTGCTTAAAACACGCAGGATGTGCAGCAATACAGAAATATGTTTACAAATGAAAAAGAATTAAAGGATTAAAATATTGCAAAAAATATTACTTTCTACATAAATATAAAAACCACTGCCTCCATGCCTTCTTCAACTCAGGGGCTTTTCTTAGTTTATTCATGAAAATTTGCTTTGTTATAATGTTATTATTACTAGTAGTATTATTTATTAAATGCACATTTATATTTGTTTTATTAAAAACAAGCTTAGATTTGTCTACCTGTCAGGTTTTAGACCATATGGTGTATAACTCGGTTGTTTGACTGCACTTCATTATTATTGTTCATTTATTCATTTGCTGGAAATTAGAACTCAATTTAGAAATAGTTTTGAAACAAATCTTTGCGCTTGACAAACTAAATTAATTATGTAGGTTAATGGATGTCTGTGTGTACAACACGTTTCCTTATCCAAGAAAGTGAACGTAAAGAGGCCGAATGGAATTCTCTCATTCTTGTGCTGCAGATGGCCTGTTTAACGGTTTTCTTGCTAGTAAAGCATTCCGTTTTTCCACTTACAAAGTTCACCATGTAAATAGCAAATGTGCCTGACGCAACTGACTCTTAAAGAGAATGGGAGATGAGACTCTGATTGGTTTATGCTCAAAACACACCCATAACTCATTAAGAGAATGAGCTCAACCCTGTTAGACCATGCGCTGCGGCGCACAGCATATTTTTTTATCCTTAAAATAGCAAAAGTGGATTCGGACACGCCCTTAATGCTTTTGCGCCCTGCTCTTTGAACTTTGCGCCTAGATCTGTCAACATCTCAAAAAATGTGTTTTGGTGTTTCTTGAAAGCAGTAAATGACCAAAAAAAAAAACGAAATTAGCACAGTCTCATCTCATGTAAACAAAAGTGTTAAAATCCTAATATTATTATTATTTTTAATTATTCATCTCTCTGCTGGTGAGAAGAGAGCATGCAAGAGAGCATAGCCAGTATTTATACAAACCAAAAGCAAGATTGTATCATAAATTTGTCAGTATCGCTATATATTGATACATTTAACAGCATTAATCAATAAAATATAAAATAAAGTGCATTTAGCCAGAGATTGAGGAGTACAATCTCCATTTAAGGGCTCTTTTTCTATCTAACATTTAGAAAGGTGAAACTCAGCTGTATTAGATTAGTACAAAACCAATACCAGTTGGTTTATTGTGTAATGGACAGTTTGTCAAAATAAGTGCACCCACACTTAACTAAACACATCTGTAGCCATTCACACTGCATCATAACTCTCTCAGACACACACACATACACAGAGAGAGGCTTGTTTTTGTGAATTGTGAGGACATTCCATAGGTTTCCATTGTTTTTTATACTGCACGAATTGTGTTTTCTATTGCCCTAACCCAACTCTACACTTAACCCTTCCTCTTGAAATGGTGTTACATAATTCAACTTTTCTTTGCAATACATGTGCCATACCCATGTCATTATACACATTTGTGACCTGATATGTCAGAAAAGCAAACACACACACTTACTTACACAAAGCGCTTCCTTCCACCAACATCTCTAATTGTATATAAGCTAATAAACAGGAAAACCTCACAGGGTAAATACTCCCACACTTCATGCTGTTGCTGCAAGCAAATAGAAAAGTCTTTTTTGCTCAGTGCTGGGGGATTCTCTTTCCCCTTTGTGATATTTTAGTCAAACGAACTCACCGATAACCCTCTCCAGGATTTTTAACAGGAAGTGACCTCGTAATGGTGTTAAAAGCTTCCAAGCCTTGAACTATCACACACACACACACACTCACATTCACAGGCGCCTCTTCTGACCTCTCGGAGCTGAGAGAGTTTAGATTTTATCACATGAACTGATGGGACCATCCCTTCTGCTCCTTAAAGACTCAGAGGGAACTTGGTTATTAAAAACCTGCTGATAAAATCGACGGCTGTTCCCCCCTGCTGTACATCCACACACACCCAGGGGTGAAAGGTCAATCCCACACACGTTTGCAGGTTGACTTGACTCTTGGCACTGGTTAGTGGAGGTATATTAATAGTCCAAGAAGAGATATTAAAATCTGATAGGTGATATAGCTCAGAATGACAGTATAGCTCATATGTATAGTTCATATGTGTAGTTTTAACAAATATTGCAGATTTAAAAAAAAAATTTTATCTTAGTTTTAATTAAAATATTAGAATATTGGAAATTTAAATCTTTAAAAATTCAGTAAATGAGCAAGTAACCAGAATTCCCATTGCTAAGCTCATATCAATTGTTGTAATGAGTGTATTATAAAAGACCTACTGCAGTTTCAAACGATGTGTCACACTTATCTGTTTGATCAAACACAGTTTTGAGATCTGAAGGTATTAAAACTGACACACAGATGCCATTCTTTTGTACATTTCAGGTGTACAGTAGGAAGCCAGCTAATTTTCAAAGCACAACACGCATTAAAAAACCTTTCATCTATAAAATATAATTCTCTTATCATTTAATCACCTTCATGTTAATCCAAATCCATTGAACCAAACAATTTTCACTGAAACCAGAAAGATTTCTGCCCTTCCATTGAAACTCTTTTCATCCAATAGCTTTATATACCTCATGCGACTCCAGAAGTTTTAATCATACTATTATGAATGAATGTGAAAGATTTGTGTTAGCCAAAAGTCATATCTTCAATTTAAGGTAGATATCTGTCTCCTGTTTATGAGAGAGCCGTGACATGTATGTGTTGCGTTAAAGACAATCGGTCATGCATTCTTATGAGCACTGTAAAAAAATATTTGTTGTCATTCATTAATTTTCCTTCAGCTTGGTCCCTTTATTCATCAGGGGTCGCCACAGCACAATGAACACAGTAGATGCCCTTCCAGCTGCAACCCAGTTCTGGGAAACACCCATACAATCACATTCACACACATTAAATGACGAACATTTTAGCTTACCCAATTCACTTATAGCGCATGTCTTTGGACTGTGGGGGAACCACAGCACCTGGAAAAAAACCCACATGAACACGAGGAGAACATGCAAACTCCACACAAAAATGCCAACTGGTTCAACTGAGACTCGAATCAGCGACATTCTGGCTGTGAGGCGACAGTGCTAATCACTGAGCCACTGTGTCGCCCAATTTTTGTTGTTTTATTTTTTAAAACGTAGGTGTTCATGCTGCCTTAAAATGTTAAGTTTACCACACTTAAATAGGGAATTTGTCTTAACTCAGATTAAATTTGACAGGACTTGAAGTGTGATGTGTGATGGACATGGTCTAAGTTTAGTTAACATAAAAAGATAAGTTGTTGTCTTTGGGGTGAGTTGTTGATAAGTTGTTGAATTTCTCACTTGTTTTTGGGGGAAACCAGAGCAAATCCAAAGAGAACATGCAAACTCCACAGAGAAATGCCTCCTGGCCCAGCGGGGACTCAAACCAGAAACCTTCTTGCTGTGAGGCGACAGTGCTAACCATTGTGCCACGTTACTTACCTTAAATTAATCAGGATGACTAATGGTTCCACTAATAGACCTTGTTTCATTTAATACTAGAAACAGGTTTTTGAAGTCAGCAAACACAAATTTTACCAAAGAAGCAGGTAAATGAGAAGAACCTCAGACAAACACGCTCATTTTTATATATAAATGATCGCGTGAAGAGGGTTGGAGGTGCTTGTGATAGCGCAAAGTGAAGATCAGGGGGTGTGGGGGTGCTTATGCAATATAAAATTGCAAAGGGCATGCAAATACAATTTAAAGTGGATGAATAGAAAATGTATTCGTTTTTATTTGCACATATTTGTACTATTTAAAGCTCAGATGTTTGAAAAAGTTAAGTTAATTAATAAATATGAGTTCAGCTAACTCTTGTTTTAAGCTTAATAACTTCAGCCAAGTAAAACTTTGATAGATAAGTAATGTCAACACATTCAATTTAGATAAGTTATCATAAATCTAAATATTAAGTTGTCATAACTAATTGGCACAATCATTTTTTACAGCATTTTCAAACCTTTTTCTTTAGATTCTGCTGTAAACAGTAGACAGTGCTTTCATGTTGTGTTGATATGAGGGTAGACCTTTTCTCATGCTGGATGTGCTGCACTGTGTACAGAAGAGGAAGAGAGATGCTGTTTGCATTACTGATTTGTGTCAACACACAAACTCACGCATGTGTCTTTTGTGATACATCCATAAAAAGACATTTTACATAATATATCAGGCTGTTTTTCATTAAATAAAATATATGAAATGGCTGATAATTTCTACAAATGACACTGAAATCAATGTAAAGTAAATCATTCTTTTCCTTTGTGGATAAAAGTTTGGTAGCTCCAGGTCCCTACGTGTATTTGTTGTCTGGGAATAAAAAATAAAAAAAAACATGGACAATGTTTAAAATGTCTCTCTTTGTGTTAAGACAAGAAAGACTGTTTTAGGTAAACTATCCATCCACAGGCAATGCTGGGAGATGGAAAGCTGTAAGCATTTAGATGTGGTTAGCTTAGCTCTTTTGTGTAGACTTGCCTTTGGAAAAAGAGCTGGGCCTGGTTATGGAGGTGGGAAAGGTCCATATTTTAAAATCACAGGGCCATTTGGAACAAAATACTACCATCGGCAAGGGCAATGCATTATGGGAAATTTCCTTTCTGTCTCCTCCACACACACAAAAAGTAAATCAAAAGAGGTTCCTGAAGGGAGCGTTTACCTCAGGTTTCATGGTTTAACTGCAAAACTGTTACCATACACTTCTTTCCACTGGTGAGGTTTATTTAACACAGAGCGTTTTGTGTTCTGTTTGGATTTATCCACCAAAACCATACTTGCCATCAGGAGTCTTTTTCCCAGGAGTCTCCCGTATTTCACACTAGGGCTGGGCAATATAGCAAAAATGCAATCTCGATAATTCTTTTCTATACTGAACGTTAACGATATATATATATATTTCGCTATAGGTTTCTAATGCTTACACTTTTAAAGGAGTATCCCAACAAATCCACAAAAATTATAGCGTTTATTAAATAACATTTTAAAATTATTGAGCTATTATGACCTTTAAGCCACGACACACACTCTGCTTACTACACTAGGTGATGCAGCAAAAATCATTTTCAGATGACAATTTTCAGCATTTATTATCAACACAATTACAGATTCCTGTTGCATATTTCTGCTGTGTGATTGGCTCTTAAAATTTCCAGAGCTTATCATTGTTATGAGCATGAATTTTATTGTGATTCGATATGATATCATTTATCGGTCCAACCCTACTTCACACCATCCCCCGCCACTCTCCCGTTTTGTTTTTTCTCTTATTACTATTAAACTATTAAGGCCCTGTTTGCATTAATACGTTTTAGTTTTAAAATGTATAAGTTTCGCTACGGTTAAGTCTTCCATCCACACTAGCCCGGAGTTTTCGAGCACTGAAAACCGAGTGTTTTGATAATGCTGGAAAGGCTGTTTTCATTTTACAACCCTGCTGTTGCAGATCAGTGTGGATGAGGCAAAACGGACACATCTGAAAATAAATGCGAGGCTACAGATTCTGATTGGGAATTTTCCTCAATATTAAGGAAACAAAGTTCAGTCCTGCATCCTTTCCTTGTAGGTTCAGATTTCGCAAGTTTGATATGGAGAACAAACTCCCAAGGACACGACAAGTAAATCTTCAAAAGGAACAGTGTACTTTATAACCTCATTCACATCACCCTGGCCACGTTGTTTCACAATCAATGACATGAAAAACATAAGGAACTGCCTATTTTTAATTTAATATTAACTTAACAGGTACCAAAAAGGTTAAGGCATCTTGTAGCTACATATTTATATGGCCATCATATTTACTGTATGCATAACAAAACAGAGCCTATAACATAACGGCCTTCTAATATGAAATATACCCTCTCTCTTTTGCTGAATATCAGTTTTAATAATCAATAATGGCCATTATAAAAGTATAACATACAATAAGTTTATACAATATAGCAATCAGTCAAATGTGCAGAATCAGTGTACCTGGTTACATAAATTAATATATTAACTTATCTTTGCACTTAGTCAAAACATGTTTAGAACAAGTAATAGATTCAAAAGACCAAAGAGTCGTTAGATAAACATAAAATTACTTAAATAGTTAAATTTATTAATTAAATAGATTACTTAAAACAGGTTTAAGAACTTTAGTGAGATGACATCCAACCATAGATGCTTGATGAACTGTCCAATGTGCACAGCTCTCACCTGTGGTTCTGTGCTCAAAGCATCCGCTGACTGCCTGGAGCCAGACATCCACATATGCTGCAGCGCATGCTAGAGTGTGCGTGGCCATATGATCTTTTTTTTCAGCACTATAGTGTGGATGGAGATCTTTTCAGAAATACCAGTGTAGTCATGAATCGTTTTTGTTCTAAAACGCCATTTTAAAACGTATCAGTGTAAACGGGGCCTAAGTACCCAGGATTCACAGAATTTCAAAGACAAATGTTGGAAGGTATGACCAAAACTGGCACCTAAAAAAGAAGAAGAAAGGAAAAAGTGCCTAATTTTTCTTTTTCCATTGTGGTATCTTTCTCACTTCTGAGAAATCTCGATTCCTGTAGCAAGTTTGTGAAGCAGGCAGGTGCCCACTTCATGGTTTTCGGTTCTGCTGCTGTGGTTTGGTTACGTCAGAACGGCTGAGCAGACTTCCTGTCCCTAGCCAGTAATGAAACTCTGAACTGGGTCAGTTGTTTATGTCTGGAGCACCTGAGCTGGCCACAGACTGCCTAATATAAGAGCCGTTTGCTGAAGTAATCTGAAACAGGTCAGTCCGGGGAGTATTAAAATTTCTCACTACCAAAAGAGAGAAAAAAGAGATAGAAGAAGAGAAAGAGAGAGAAAGTGGAGTTGGGGAAATGAATTGAGGTCCATTTGAGCAGCACAAGGAAACCATTGTTTTAAATGTGAGCCTCTATGTGCTCCTGTCTGCCAAAAGTAACCTTCTCCTCCTCGAGATTGCTATGAAGATAGAGAAACTGTCATAGATTGATTTAATGTAAGACAAAATTAAACACATAATATACCAAAAGATGAGTTTGTCTTATGAAAAGCCGTTCCAGGTTTCAGCCCACCCTGTGGACTCTTTCCCCTTGCGCAGGGCTCTGGGTGGGCTTACCTGTCAGAGAGGCCCCTCGCTGCCTTTCCTGTCTCTGCAGATATGAAGCAGCATTATTAGTGCTTTTCAGAGCGTAACTATCCCTATGCACAGAAAAAGCCTGGAGTTAAATATATACTGCTGCTTGGCTTCGATTTCTAACAGATCCGAACAGAAAGAGATTCTTTAAAAAAAAATGCTTGTGCATAATACCTCATGTAAACTCAATTACAGTATCTGCATTTCATAGGAATTTCATAGGAGTAGATGAGATACAATGGCCTTTGCTGCTTATTTAAACTACCTATTTAAAATGAGTTGAAATGACATAATTTTTAACCCTCATAGCACACATTATGATGGATCTATAAAAAATATATTTGACTGTTTTTATTTTCTTAGAAGGGTGTAAAAAGAATTTTTATGAACTTTATGAAGTTACTTTATGAAATGTTGCCATATGGCAAAAACGTCCAATAGTGGATCTAACTTAGAAATTTCTAATTTACAACTTTATTTATAATTAATAATTTTGTTGATTAAAATGTTGTTTGGGCATCACGGTGGCGCAGTGGGTAGCACAATCGCCTCACAGCAAGAAGGTCGCTGGTTCGAGCCCTGGCTGGGTCAGATGGCATTTCTGTGTGGAGTTTGCATATTCTCCCCATGTTTGCGTGGATTTCCTCCGAGTGCTCCAGTTTGCCCCACAGTCCAAAGATATGCGCTATATGTGAATTGAATAAACTGAATTGGCCGTAATGTATGTGTCTGAATGAATGAATGAATGAATGAATGAATGAATGAATGAATGAATAAAATGTTGTTTGTTTTGATGTAATTGGTGTTGCAGTATTATAAGCTTTAACACAGAACTTATAAATACCACCTTATACATTCCAACAACTGATACTCCAGCAGCTTTCACTTATTCCATTCATTTTGCTGAATATTATTGAAAATAAACATAATATTGTATTATCATGTGTACAACATACAGTAGGTATAAATATTTCCTCCATTAAATATTAATACAAATAAATAATAAGTTTAATTTATCCAGATGCATCAGAATAATGTAGCTACTAGCTAACAGTATTTATATATTATACTATATACTATACTACACCCGTCTTATCTGCCTCTGAGCGAACTTATCTGAACCGTCTCCATCACTGCTTTTATCAAATGTCCAATCTGCATCATTCTCATTGTCACTAAGAGCCAGTTCTGTCCTTTTCTTCTTTCACTTATAATAGTACTGTTCCCTGTATTTATTTATAATCAAAAGTATTGACATCAAAATTAGATTTTATCCATAATACAAATGTCATTAACCTATGACCAGTGCCAGACAGAATCGGCAGATATTTTTTGCTATTTCTGCGGAAAATTTATTTTAAAAAACTGGATTTATGCGGAATAATTTTAGAAGCATCATAACTAAAAACCTAAAATATGAAGTAAAAAATAATATATATTTTTTTACTTTTATTTAATGTTTACAATGCAAATTCAATTAGATCAACTTATTTGGTAAACAAAGCAAATCAAAGTAAATCATATGAACATTTTAATATTACTGTTATTATATCATAATAATATTAGTGAAGTGAATTTAAAAACTGAATAAATATAAATTTACATACATTTATACAAGTACATAATTAGACTAAATGATGGGCTAAAAATCTGCGGAAATCTGTGGATTTCTGCACGCGCAGATTCCGTGTGGGCCTACATATGACTAATCAACGTTATTTTATTAGCATTTATGTTGTTATTGTTACAACCTAAAAGATCACAGCTGACCTTGCTAACTAGCTAACCTATTGCAAAATTGCCTATTCCATTGTTGCACAGTGTTGCCATTTGGCAACACATACATTTGATCGATTTACAAAAAACTTTGATAACTTTTTTGAGTTGTGAATATGTAGTCATAACTTACTGGAGGTGATGTCTCAGATTTTTTTGTGAATCTGACATGAGTTGATCCTTTGATGTTTTCATTGACATTCAGCAACTACTCACAATAAACATCAGTCTGTCAGAAATAGCACCACAGAAAAACACTGCACGTCATGTGACTTAACCAAAGCACATCATTGGCTAAACTTAGGTCTTCTCTCTCCAACAAAAAAATAAGAAAGTTGATCTTAAAGACACAGAGGCAAACATAGGTTACGTTCTTGGGGGGAGGGAAACATGTTTAATCCACGTAAATTTGTAAAAACAATTCAGCTAACTTAATAGATTTGTGTTGGGACAACATGAAGGAGTTGTGTAAAACCCAGCATTTTTTACAGTGTACAACTGTATATGGGACAGTATATTAGAACAGTATATGGGTTGATAGACTGTTTAATTGGAAGCCTAAACAAGCTTTTGCTATATGTTTAATTTTTGTAAAGGTATTTTCAGTACTATTCAGAAGTATGGGTTGTTGGCCATTTTTTTAAAATCATTTTAAGTCTTTAATGGTCACCAAAGCATTTAGATATTCTGTAGTTGTATTTCGTATAGATTTTTTTTTTTTTTTTGCATTTATTATAACTGTCATGTATTTATATCATTGTATTTATTTGAATGTTTGAATTTTAAATTGTAATGTATTTCTCTAGTATCATAACATTTATTGAAATTAGCAGTCTTATAATTACTGTGTCATTTGCGTATTATTTCACAAATGTCACTTGGGTACCATAAATGTATTAAAACATGGCAATTCTTCATCTTGTCTTCATCTTCTCTTCATGCAGGATCTTCCAGTAATCTGGTGGCCCAGGAGGCTGTAAGGAAACAGGCTACACTTCTGAAACCTGCCACCAAAACTGGAGAACAGATCTCGAGTAAGAATCAAACCTCTAATCTTCATTATCAACTCAAAATATGCTTCGCTTCAGCAATGAAAAAGCCCTATAATGACAAAAGCATGTATATATAAAACACCTTTAAAGCAGCTTGTCCATCTGGAACTGTTAAAACCTTAACCCAAGGCCTTTTGTTGCAAGACTTAAATGATGTAAATGGCTTGTAACAGTAAACAGCCCATTTTTTTGTTGGCCACGCACAAATTCTTTTAAACAGCATCTTTTTCAGTCGGAATCTTAATTAACTGTCTAGCATGCACATTTAATTTATTCTTCCTCACAAACAAAAAACCTGCTACGGTGATTCAGAAAACTTTAAAAGAACTCACCTTGGAAGGAATGCTGTGAAAGCTGTAATTGATCTAATTGATTATGATGTTTCTCTTCGTCTCTGTCTCTCAGACTGTCTGAACTGCAGTCGTATCACTGCCCTCACGGATCGTCTGAGTTCATTGGAGACCAAGGTAAAACATATTTCATTCTAAGCTGTTTTCAGGGGGAATTCACTAAGAATGAATTGCATCCATTGATAACTTTGTTTATTTGCAGCTCAGTGTTTTACGATGCTCCGGCCCCATGACTCGAGTCCACTGTTATCACTCAAACAATCCCTGTCCAACACTGTGTGATCAATAACCCTTTATGTCTTCTCTCTTCTCGCTTTTTCTCTCAGGTTCAGCTTCTTACTGCCCCGGCATCCACCTCTCATCGACAGACGCAGTTAAAGAAGGAACCTGACTCCTCCTTCCTGATGGGGGCGACACCTGCTAAAGGGGCTCCTGGGGCTCAGGGTCCTGCAGGTTTGTTCATCTCTTGTATTAAACCTCCAATATGCTCACATTGAATGTTTTCTTCTGTTCTTCTAAGGCATGGTTTTTATGCTTTGGCATTAAAAGAAGTTTGAAATACTTTTTCAATGATAAACTGTTAGCGAACATCCCACTGTCTGCACTGCAGGCATTAGTATTTAGGTGAATATGTTGGTAGGATGCGATCCTGGAATAATGCATGTGTTTATCCTGGAGTATCATTCCTGTTCGAAAATCTAATTCATACCTAATCCCTGTGTTTGATCCCTAACTGTAAATTATTCCCAAAGTCAGAGGGAATTAATAGTTGGATGTAGAAGGATATAACCATAACTGTAGGCCTAAACCTAACATGAACTGTAAACGTATCGCTTAAATCTGATTGGCTGATTGGAATGTTAAACTAGTAACATGTCTGACTTAATGAAATCCCATTAAACGAATATGTAATTACAGTTGAAGTCAGAATTATTAGCCCCCCTGTTTATTTTTTTCCCCAATCTGTTTAACGGAGAGAAGATTTTTTTTAACACATTTCTAAACATAATAAGTTCAATAACTCATTTATAATAACTGATTTATTTTAAATGGAGGCAGTGGTTTTTATATTTATGTCGAAAATAATCATATTTGAAACATTTTAATCCTCTAATTTTTTTTTTATATGTAAAGATATTTGTGTATTGGCGTACATCCTGTGTGTATTAAGCAGTGTGTAAGCGTTTGAACCCACATAGGTACATAACTAATGCGCTCTGCGCTGGAATTGAGCTGCTTTCATTTGGTCAATGGAGTGGTCTATTTCAGTTCCTAAAAATACCGACTCGTCAACAATGCGCCTCTATTTTAGACAAGCACACCCATGAGTCCACAAAGGGGCGCAAATGGATTTGCTATTTAAACAACGTTGCACAAAACGTGAAAATTAGGGTTGCGTTGGTCTGAAAATAGCAACAAATCGCGCCAAACACGTCTTGCGCCTTATTGCACCGGTTGGGTGTATGACAGGACCCATAGTGTCATATTCACTATATTCACATATTCTATTATAATTGTCAAACCTAAATGGATTTTTAAAAGTGAAGCTGAAAGTACAGTTGAGATCAGAATTATTAGCCCCCCTGAATTATTCACCCCCTGTTAACTTTTTTCCCCCATTTTCGGAGAGAAGATTTTTTTCAACACTTTTCTAAACGTAATAGTTTTAATAACTCATTTCTAATAACTGATTTATTTTATCTTTGCCATGATGACAGTAAATAATATTTGATTAGATATTTTTCAAGACACTTCTATACAGCTTAAAGTGACATTTAACGGCTTAACTAGGTTAATTAGGTTAACTTGGCAAGTTAGAGTAATTAGGCAAGTTATTGTATAGCGATGGTTTGTTCTGTAGACTATCGAAAAAATATATAGTTTAAAGGATCTAATAATTCTGACCTTAAAATGTTTTTAAAAAATTAAAAACTGCTTTTATTCTAGCTGAAATAAAACAAATAAGACTTTCTCCAGAAGAAAAAATATTATCAGACATACTGTGACAATTTCCTTGCTCCGTTAAACATCATTTGGGAAATATTAAAAAAAGAAAAAAAAATTCAAAGGGGGGCTAATAACTCTGACTTCAACTGTAACTACATGTAATCTATTTTGTAATGCAAGCAAAAAATAAATATTTTACATAATATCTCAGGCTGCTTCATAAAACACAATAAATAAAATTGCTGATCATTTCTGAAAAGCAAATACTGGGAAATTGAATGCTGCTAGCGGTTCAATATGGTTAGAATAGTTCTTTTGTGTATATAATATTTAATTTGATTAAGCCGGCTAATAGTATTGACCTTATTCTGTAATCAATTGAAACCGGTTTTTATTCCAACCGAACTAAAATAAATACGACTTCTCTAGAAATAAAAGGAAGTTCTATAAAATGTTCCTTGTTCTATCAAACGTCACTTGTGAAATTTTTGAGAAAGAATAAAAAAACTTAACAGGAGGGCTAATAGTTTTGCCTTCAACTGTGTGCATAATGAGTGACGTGCTACATTATTATTGTATTGGCCCTAAAATAAAGTATTGTTGAAATGGTGCAATTTGCTGTAAGACTGCATGAAGCACATGTTCCTTTTCCATTGATTTTAATGGAGCAAACAGTGATGATTCACTGGACAAAATTCCACTGTTCCTATTCACCTTATTCTTAGCGTATGAGCGGGCACAGCCATTTGAATCTTTTTGGCTCAAGACGTCCGGTGTCATTCACTTCCATTCATTTTTAGACATTAAAAACAGGTCGTTACGCTGCTTGATGTTGCAAACTGATATTGTCTCATAATGTCTCATCCAAGTGTCTCATCCAAGTGGATGCTGCACACTGGTGGTGGTGTGAAGAGACCCCCCCCCCCCCCCCCCCCCCCATGATTGTGAAGCGCTTTGGGTGTATGGCTATACACAATAAAATTGCTATATAAATACACAATACATTATTATATTATTCCGCTTTGTCTGTATTTTCATAAACAAACTTGTTTGTAGAGCAAGTAGTTTGACTGTTTTCTGATGTTAATTATTCCTAGTCATTTCTCCCATAGGCAACTGAATTAGAAGTTCTAAAACAATTGCAAAAACGAGCGCATTTCCGCATTAAAGGATGAACTCAATAGTTCAAATGCTGTATCATTGCACCACCAATGCCAAAGTCAAAGGTTCAAACTAAGATTACATCTTTTTGCAGTGTATTCATGACCGTTCCACAGTGGGTCTGTTTACCCCCAGTTATGGAGCAAACTTTTTTAGCCAGCAAGCATGTAGAGATAATCCCATTGCCTATAACAATAACGATAATCCAGGATCCACGCACCATTTCATTTATCTCCCTGCACAGTTGTTGGGGATTTCACTGCGGAGAGATTAGAGTAGACTTAAATTGTGTGTGCATTGGATGGTTTGAGCGCTCATGGTGGTGGGTGTTTTTTGGGGGAATGCCATGGTGCATGTGGGTTTGAATCACACTAATTCATTGGCAGTTTCCATAGAGATGTAGTATTGAGACATTAGAGGCCTGTGAAGATTTGAAGGGGGTAATTGTGTAGTAAAAACTGTGGGACTTGCAATTGATACAGTGTCACAGATGTCATTTCCAACAGACAAACCGTTGGCAACAGAACAGTGGCTAAAGACTCTTTAAGCAGGCTTTGTTCCAGAACTATTTAAAGACCCATTCAGTTTAGGCTGAGGACTCTCATAGAAAATGATCTCCTTCCTAAACTGTAAAAGCATTACATATGTGACCATAGACCACAAAACCAGTCATAAGTGTACATTGTTTAAAATTGAAAGCTGAATAAATAAGCTTTTGTTGATGTATTGTTTGTATAAGACAATATTTGGCCGATATACAACTATTTATACAACTATATACAACTACTGCATTTCGTTGCCACTGCATTTCGTTGCTTTGTACGTGTACATGTGTAATGACAGTAAAGTTTAATCTAATCTAATTTAAAATAGTAATACACAATACTAAATAAAAATAGAGTTTTGATATATTTACATACAGAAATGAGCAAATCTTTACTTTTTTTAAGATCTTTACTTTGTTATTTTAGGCATAAAAAGAAAATCAATATTTTTGAATCCTTCAATCCCAATTTTGCCAAAATACTATTGCCAAAAATACACCATACAACTTTGTGATCCAGGGTCACTAACGCTAAATGACATTGGTCATTGGTCAGTCAATGACAATTTTGATTTAACAATATAATATGTTGCAACATTTTTAAATTACTTAGTGATGTTTAAACTGCACTGTCATTTTATTTTAGATAAGATTGTAAAGATTTATTTTTCATTTGATACAATTTCATTTGTGTATCTTCAAATGAATAGAAATTAATGAAGTCGTTTATGTTCTTTTTTTTCCAGTTTTTAATTATCATTTATAAGGGATCAGGGGCGTAGCAACTGAGGGGGATACGTCCCCCTTACTTTTAGAGACAGACCATTTAAAAACAGGTGATTAATAATTATATGAACGTATGATCTCATACAGCCGTCCCCCCACTTTTAAAATGTCCGCTACGCCCCTGTAAGGGATTATAAAGCATAAATAGTTCTCACTTTAGATTATGTCACAAAACTGAATGAAGTTGAGTTACTATTATTAAATGCCTGAATAATAAGAATTACAAATGTCAATTTGAATAGTTTATTAATCATTTACCTACGCATTCTGAATAATCTTTAAAAAAAAACACCAATTCTGCTTAAATAACTGCTTTGTGAATAATGCAATATTTAATTTAGTAATAAAATATGAATCATTAACAAAGTATGAAAACACAATTATTAAGCAAATTTTACAACTATTTGCTAATGCTTAATAAATTATTCATAGTGTGTAGTTATTATAAAGTGTTACCAATAAAAATAACCATTTTAATATTATATTCAATTTGGTATTTTTTATTTTAACATTTATTATTTCATATTAATTAAAATTTTAATTATAGCTCATTAATAATAATATGCTTTAGCTTATTACTTTTTTAATCATTGTTTTTTAGGTTTTCATCTTTAATTGATCGGACAGTAGGAGAGTATAGACAGCAAAGTGTGTGGAGAAGAGAGTAGGGAAGAATGAGCATAGGACCTCGAGGAGGGAATTGAACTCTGGTTGCCGTGAGCACTGTAATGCCATGCATCGATGCACTAACCACTAGGCCATTGGCGCCAACATTAGCAATTTTACTATACTATTTAAAATATATTATTATTAAAATTCATTCATTTTTCTTCAGCTTAGTCTCACCACAGCGGATTGAACCACCAACTATTCCAGCATATATTCTACACACCATTTGCCCTTCCAGCTGCGAGCTAGTAATGGGAAACACCCATACACACTCATTCAAACACACTCATACACTACAGGCAATTTAGTTAATTCAATGCACCTATAGCGCATGTATTTGGGGTGTGGGGGAAACCGGAGCACCCGGAGGAAACCCACAAGAACACGTGTGCACATGCAAACTCCAACTGACCCAGCCGGAACTCAAACAAGCAACCTTCTTGCTGTGAGGCGACAGTGCAAACCACTGAGCCACCGTGCCACCCCATATTATTAAAATATTATTTAAAATGTTTTTAAATGTTATTTTGTTGTTGTGTTACGTTATTATGTGAGAACAAAGCTGAATTTTCATAATCTTCAAAGTCTTCAGTTGTTGATTTGGAGCTCAATTTTTTGTGGTGTTTATAGAATTCTTTTGGATGAGACGTTAAACCGAGGTCCTGACTCTCTGTGGTCATTAAAAATCCCATGGCACTTCTGTAAAGTGTAGGGGTGTAACCCCGGTGTCCTGGCCAAATTCCCTCTATAGGCTCTTTCCAGCCTCCCAATCATCCTCATCCACTGAATTGGCTCTATCACTGTCTCTCCACTCCTCCCATTGCTGGTGTGTGGTAAGCACACTGGCACTGTTGTCCTGTGGCTGCCGTCGCATCATCCAAGTGGATGCTGCACACTGGTGGTGGTGTGGAGAGACCCCCCTCATGATTGTGAAGCGCTTTGGGTGGATGGCCATACACAATAAATGTGCTATATAAATACAAACATTACTCACTTCTTTGATTAATATAAAGTTTAAAAGAGTGACTTAAATTGGGCAAATTTTGACAGTTTATAAATATATTTACTGTAACTTTGTTTAGTTTAGTACAATCTTGCTGAATGAAAGCATTATTTTCTTTTACAAAAAAACAACACCCACTCCAAACATTTGAGCGACAGTGTATAAACATCCATAATTGTCTTTTATGTTGATATTGTACTAAAGCCAAGGCAAATCAAATCAATTATTAAATAATGAGTTTGCCTTTTTTCATTGTATAAGCCAGAAGAGAAGCATTTACCAGATTGTCCTAGTTTTCATTGTATTTTTTTTTTTCAACAAGTGCTGGATCTTTTTATTAATCTTCTCGTTTTTAGATTTCCCTCTGAAGACATAATCAAATCATACTTTGTAAAAATGACGAATGGCCTCTGCTATTTTGAGTCTGTCAGCACTGTGTGAAGTGCATCCTTCAGCAATGCATTTTTTAAAATACCAATCCCTAATTCCCCCTACCCACTCTGTCAATGCTCAATCCTATCATCACTTGAAGTGTGGGAGAGATTAAAAGGAGGGTCCCCGGAGATTTCTGCAATGACTAACCAGACTGTTCCCCAAAAAAATCCCGGAAACCCTCGTCACACTCATCCACTGTCCCTCCTCCGTGTGCTGAATTGGCAGAACTATTCAGCAAATCAAGGGCAATTCAGTTCCTTCCACACAGAACACTGAATAGATGTGTTGCCCAGAAGTTCTCCACCTCAGCGCAAAGTCAATCCTCTATCCATTGAAAGACCGCAGCCACGGAGGATTGTGGTTTAAGGATGAGGCACAAATTACCCTTGAGGGGATTATTTCCATGTGCTGGTTAGACAGATGGAGAATGTGAAAGGGAGTCTGGTGCTTTACTGACAGAAATGAGCATTTGTGTGTGATGCTGTGCAGGGCCATCACTGAAATGTAACTTTAGCTTGACTGAAATCCAACTAGTGGATCTAAATTGCACAAATGCACAGAATATTGTGGTATATTGTGCATGATCAACATATATTATTAACTCTTGTGTATTCAAATTTACTACTCTTTTATTATATTCATGGCTGTTTTTGCCCCATTGACCATTATAGCAACATTTTTTTGATTTGAAAGCTTTGACAGTAAATAATCATGCATTCTCAATTGTGGGTGGTTTTCTCTGTTTTGAAGAGATAAATTTAGTCATTTAAACTGTTACTCATCAGTTGGCACCATTAACCCTTTAGATACACTCACTGTCCACTTTATTAGGTACACCTGTCCAGCCGTTCATTAACTCAAATTTCTAATTAGCCAATCACATGGCAGCAACTCACAACAACAATGCATTTACCCATGTAGACATGGTCAAGATGATCTGCTGCGGATCAAACCGAGCATCAGAATGGGATTTAAACTTGATTTAAGTGACTTTGAACGTGGCATGGTTGTTGGTGGTAGATAGGCTGGTTTGAGTATTTCAGAAACTGCTGATCTACTGAGATTTTCACGCACAACCATCTCTAGGGTTTACAGAGAATGGTCTGAAAAAGAGAAAATATCCAGTGAGCGGTAGTTTTCTGGCCGCAAATGCCTTGTTGAAGCCAGATATCAGAGGACAATGGCCAGACTAGACTGGTTCGAGCTGATAGAAGGGCAACAGTAACTCAAATAACCACTTGTTATAACCGAGATATGCAGAAGAGCATCTCTGAATGCTCAAAGTGTCCAACCTTGAGGCAGATGAGCTACAGCAGCAGAAGACCACACTGGGTGACACTCTTGTCAGCTAAGAACAGGAAACTGAGGCTACACTTCACACAGGTTCACCGAAATTGCAAAATAGAAGATTGGTAAAATGTTGCCTGGTCTGATGAGTCTCGATTTCTGCTGCGACATTCGGATGGTAGGGTCAGAATTTGGTGTCAACGATATGAAAGCATGGATCCATCCTGCCTTGTATCAATGGTTCAGGCTGGCAATAGTGGTGTAATAGTTGGGGCGATATTTACTTGGCACACTTTGGGCCCATTAGCACCAACTGAGCATCATGTCAATGCCACAGACCACCCAAGTATTTTTGCTGACCATGTCCATCCCTTTAAGACCACAGTGTATCCATCTTCAGATGGCTACTTCCAGCAGGATAATGCACCATGCCATAAAGCGTTAATCATCTCAGACTGGTTTCTTGAACATGACAATGAGTTCGCTGTACTCAAATGGCCAACTTGTAAGGTGTACCTAATAAAGTGGCCGGTGAGTATAGACCTGTGCAAAAAAGTTTCTGGCTTTTATATGGAGTTCTGTGTAGTATAAAAATCTAATTATAGTGTGTGTGCATAAATACACTTACTATGTATACTTTGTTCTAAGAGCTGTGGTGCTTATGAATTTCTCAGACATATCAAGGTCTCTCTCACACATGCGATTTAAACTAAGCTTTTTTAACTAATGATCAAAAGCAAAACAAATACTAATAATACCTCTTCCAAACAGGGAAAACTACCAACAATCAAGAATACATAATAAAAGGCTTTCCAATCAAAAAAGTAATTATAATGGTAAGTCAATGGGTCAAAAACAGCCACGAACATAACGAAAGGGTAGTACATTTACCCAGAGTATATTGTTGACTTTTTGAAAATTTTCAAAACATTTTCCCAAAATATGTGTAAAAATAACATTTGTCACCAAAAATCATTCCATTTGCTGAAAGTTGTGGCCAAATTAAGACACAAAATCACCCAAGAGTGGATGAAAACATCCCCAACAGCACAAAAGGGTTATTTGTGTACTATAAATCGCTCTAGGTAATACCGTGTTCTGAGACAAAGGAAAAAAGGTCCCTTTTCCATGTATTTTGTATCCTCACACATTGATGCACATTAGGGCTTTTCACATTTGAAAGTGTTAACCCAGGGTCATCCTAAACCCCTGATAAATGGAATCCTGGGTTATCTGTAATGACGTTTCACACTCCTCATACACTGTAAAACCCAGTGGTCAATTTTATCAACTGAAATGAGTGTAGTTAACTCAAAATTTACTGAAAGGTAATTCTACTCATTTGAACAGAGTTTTGAACTCAGTGTTGGAGGTAATGAGTTAATTAAATACCTCATTACTTCAACTTAAATGGAGTAAGTTCACAGTACTCATATAGATTAGTTTTTTTTTTAACTCAAATGGTTTGTAGAAATCAGTTTCCTTGCCAGTTGCCTTAACTGATTGGGTTTTACAGTACTTCATTTAATGGATTGTACTGTGCTCAAATTGCTTCCTTTACTCAAACGGATTAAGTTCACAGTACTCATTAGGAGTTGTTTTTGAACTTAAATGGTTTGTTGCAATCGGTTTTCTCAAACGGATTGAGTTATCTTAACTTTTTGGGTTTTACAGTGTACTATACTTAAGGTATACTTAAAGCTCAACTATAACTTTAAATTTAAAGTGTGGAATGAGAGGTTAAATGCTATTGTATGACTTTATTGGTCATCCTGGCAGCAACAATGAAAAATGTACTTCGGAAAGAAAGAAATATGAAAACTCCTAAGTGGATGTATCTCAGAAACACAAAAGGCTTCTGTCCTTTAAATAATGTTATTGGCTTAATATTCAGGCCATTTTGTTCAGAGTGAGAGCCTACCCACACAGCCTTTTGATTGGCTGTGGATTTTGATTTAAAGACAAATTGCTTGTAGCTACAATTGAATTGCTTTTCATCTGGTTAGGATGTGGTTTAATTCTTTCTCAGTGTTCTTTATAGATGTGTTGTTTTGCCCTTTAATCTGTTTGAAACTATTAATATACAGTAAGGCAATACCACAGGAACAAGCGGTGACTGCAAAAAAAAAACATCTATTATTCATCTATTATGAAAGGAAAAGTGTTTACTTGCTGCCTAATTAAATATTTTTGTGCAAGTTTTTCAAGCATGGGGAAATCAAATGGAATAACAAAAATCTTTAGACAGTTTTACTTTAACATCACAGGCAGAGTTTAGACACACTGTTAGATTTCTAAGTAATAAAAATAACACATTCCTCACCCCTATTTTGACAGACTGGCAATTTTAGTCTAGTTAATATGTTTTGATTTCTGAATCTTATAGAAAGTTTTTATAGTATGACCCATTTAAAAAACACAAAAAATATATATAAGCTCTAAAATATTTCTCTCTTACAGTGTCGTTGTTGATTGAGCAGTGGCGCAGTGCCAGAGCAGTGTGTTTTAGTCAAGCAGAAGGTCCAGTGATCGCTGGATTCCTGCTCATGTGTTCCTGGCTCTTAGCTCATCCAGCATGTTTTCAAGTGAGCAGACATTGGCAAGCAGGATGCTTGGCATACGGCATCAGCTGAACAACACTTTCACTGAGGATTAAGTTGTACCCCAAAAAAACTATCCTGCGCCTCAGTAGGGAACGCAGTGAAGCTGAATGTTAATCTCTGTTTGACTTTTTCTATGTCCAGTAGTTTTTGTCTATCAGAAGATCTCCCTAAAGAGAAAGACGAGAAGTTTCAAATTGCAGCTTTATCTTCTTCCCTGGCTGCTGATATACATCTAAACTACAAAAGCTTTGGGTTATCCTCATAGGGGCCATTTTTGTAACACAACAGGCTTTAAAAAGGTTACTTAAGTTGCATTGCTGTTAAAAACAGTCAACATGTTCCTGCAACGGAAACTGTGTGGACGTGTTCATGGCCACCATATTATTTTTTATCCAGATTATATTTTATCTTAAAGCCTTTCAGGGGAGAATAACATGGGAGGCTGCGTAAATATATTGATGTATCAGCTCATAAATTGTTCCTTTAGGGAATCCTGTCTCTGCAGTGATGTTACAGATGATGATCTCACATGATGAGCTCAGTGTTATTTAGACTGTGCCTGCCAACAGGCACTTCAGCGACCCCCTGCTTTTTATCAGGTTGTTGGACCGCTCCGATAGCAAGATACTTTCGCATAGAAGATTGACTTTTTTTACGGACTGCAACAGAGAGAGCTTAATAACTGGAGAATCTTTATACTTCCTTTGAAATAGTAAATCTGTGTGTGTTTTTGTTTCAGGTCCACAGGGTGAGAAAGGACGTGATGGTTCACCTGGTAAAGATGGTGAGTTTTGTTCATTAATCATTTCTTTCTAAGAGTGTTTTTTATTCTTGAGCAGGGCCAGACAGAATCTGGGGACAATTGTTGCTATTTCTGTGCAAAACTTTGTACAAAATTTATGGATTTATGAGGAACAATTTTGAGAGTATAGGAACTAAAAACTAAAGTAGACACATTAAAACAAGAACTTTTTAACTTAAAGTTTAAAGTTTAGAATGCAAATCAAATTAAAACCACTTGTACTTAGTTACTTTACAAACTCTAATGTACATAAATCATATAAACAGTGTTGGGTAAGTTACTTTAAAAAAGTAATAGATTACAAATTACCGATTACTACTTGAAAATTGTAATCTGATTACATTACTAATTACTTCATGTAAAAAGTAGTTAGATTACTGTTTATTTTGAAGTTTCTTTTAAAAGAAATAAAATATACCTATAAAAACACAAAATATACTGCAGCTCTTCCAGTAATTTAATATTCACTGAAAAACATTACAATGGGTTGATCACAGCAGCTTGACATATTTAAAATACTTAGAGTTTGCCCAAAATGTAAAATTTTCTACTCATTCACTTGTTCCTAAGGTGTTTTTCTTTTTTTGACACAAAAGAAGAAAACTGAATACCTGTAACCTTTGACATCCATAGTATGAAAAAGCACTGCAGTGTTTGGGTGTTCTGTGTTTGTATGAGGCAATTAGTCTACCTTAATGTGTGTATTCCATAGTATGAAGCTGATCGGTCAGTTCTTGTTATATGACTTACAGTTTTCAATTGGGTGCACCTGGGAAATGCGATAATATGCGTGCACATGCAAAAAGACATGATATGTGAATGGCCCCATAAGCAGCCACACTTCTCTTCACATTCAGAAGATACCTTCCTTCCTGATCCTGCACAAAAATTCAATTTAGCCTGTTTAGGTCGCCGTGTTTTTGGGCGCTGATGTCCTCCTTGGTGACGAGTATTGTCGTACAATACTTTCTATTCAAGTACTTGAACAAGTTGCTGGTCGAGTTAAAAGCAATCAAAAGTTCTTTAGAGACTGGACATAGACATTTCACAGCAATATTTTCGTTTTTACGCTTAATGAAATGAATGTAATGTCTGTATGTCCACTTGAAGAGGCAATCATTCTCGACAGCAACTATTGCAGCTTGTGTTCTCCAGCAATTTAAAAGTGCATGCTTATTAACTGACACTGCAGCAGAAACCATGATTTAAAAGAAGCATTTTTTCATCCAAAAACTATATTTTTAACACAAGTAACGCAATTTCATTGACTTTAGTAACTATAATCAAATTACACAAATTTAAAATGTAATTCGTTACACTACTGCATTCCTTAAAAATGTAATTAAAATACAGTAACACGTTATTGTGGAAGCATTACAACCAACTCTGCATATAAACATTTGAATATTATTGAATAGTATTGCTGAAATGAATATAAAAATGGAATAAACATGCATTTACACACAGCTACATAAGTAAATGAATTGACCGAATGATGGGCCCAAACATCTGTGGATTTCAATGTTCGTACATTCTATGTGGGCCTATTCTTAAGGTAAATCTAAAGGAAATTCACAATAGAAATTTGCCCATTTCCCTATTCACTTTGTAAGGTTTTTGGAAGAACATTTCTAAAAGCAGCAAGTAGACCTGTCTCAATAATCAATATATTATTTTATTGCACAATAAGTGGAGATGACCTCAATGATTTTTGGTGACACAATATATATCGCCCATTATGTTTGCTTAAATTTATATCAGCAACATTTGATCTGATTACTCAGCCTCTGTCATCTCATCACATCTCCTTTACAAAAATTGCTTGCTTACAGCTAAAGAAAAAGGTGAGTTTTTATTTTAAATTTAATATTATTTTTTTTTAATTCAAAGTTTCAAAGCTGCAGTCCACTTCCAGAAAAGAGACAAACATTCACAAATACCTTTAAAATAATTTTACAAGCACGTTTACATTCGATGTTGGAATATTTAGCCAATTCCATGCGTGTCAAAAAAGTCTAAAAAATTTTAGTAATTTATTAGATACAAGTGAATAATTCGATAAACAGAGCTTTGGGTCACATTACACCAATGCAATACAATAATTACATTTGGAAGGTTCGCAACAACCAGCATTTCCTTGGCTCCAGTATTTTTACACAGCTAATATTAAAAAGTGGGGTTTTGGTGGAATTCATCTCCTGTCCTCTGACATACTTCCTCTTTCTGCAAACGTCTCTGCGCACATAAGCTGACATTATTATTTAAATAGGCATGTTCTCAACAATCTGTCTTCATACCACATCTCATTGTACAGAAAGGCTAAGTGAGAAATGAAAGTTATTTTCATACATTGACGTAGATTGCTGTATCTAATGCTTCATTAGTATGCAAAGCATATCACACTCAGAGAAGACGTTTGGTTAATATATCATCTAAGAAATACAGATGTTTAATGAAAAGAAAAAGTGCATGAATAAAATACACTCTCATTCACACACATACACTACGGACCATTTTTTTAGCTTACCCAAGTCACCTGAACTGCATGTCTGCATGTCACCTAAACATGGGGAGAACATGCAAACTTCACGCAGAAATGCCAACTGACACAGCTGAGGCTCTAACCAGCGACCTTCTTGCTGTGAGGCGAGTGCACTACCTACTGCACCACCGCCCACTTGCAGATTGTTTACAATATAAATTATTTGACCTTGAATAAATATGTATATGACAAATGTTTGAAGCTTCAAAGAAATCTTATGCTGGAATTATTGACTTTAAATTTGACTAAATTAAGTTTCTAGCAATGCACACTACCAATGAAAAATGTAGTTTTGATATATTTACAGTAGGTTATTTACCAAAAATCTTCATGTAATATGTAATCTAATATTCAAATGTTTTTTGAAATAAATGGAAAATTGTATTTTGGATGTCGCCAAAAATATACCCATGCAACATAAGGTAGTACAGAGTCACAAATTATAAATTGTGGGTGAATTACTTTGTTTAGAAGGTCTGTTTTCTAACCCTTTTTTGTCTCCCTTTAAGTGAAAATTTATGAAAACAATTATACTTGCATATTTAATAAATGTAGTGAAATTTAATTAAGATGTTAACAAAATAACTTTTTCAATTTGCTGACATTGGGTTTTAATTTATTAGCCATATTGACATCTAACATCTACAAAATGTTTTCTCTTTATCTGTAGGTAAAGCAGGGTCTCGGGGTCTTCCAGGACCCAAAGGGGATGTGGGTACCAGAGGTCCATCTGGGGCTCCGGGGTCTAAAGGAACAGCTGGTCCTCCAGGTACTTTCAACATATCAACCCCACAATAATTATGCAATTCTGAGTGTGTCTCACAGGGGTGAGTGGGCTTGACAAACCACCTGTAGAAAACACACACTTTCATCTCTCTGACACTACTGACACTGACACGCAACAGTTTTTCACATTTGCACCAGACACTTTCTTACAATCGCTTAATTTCTCTAAAAACAAAAAAGAATTGTGTATTTATGAAGTGTGCTTCACACAAGTGAGTGGGCTTGACAAACCACCTGTAGAAACACTCTTCTCTCTATAAAATACAACACTTCCCCCTCTTTACTCTAGCACTTAATTATCTGAGCAATTTGTATTTTCTGAGCAATTATCATAGCAAATGTAAATCTGCGGCAAATAGAAAGAATTGTGGTATGCCTCTCAATGCTTTTCGTGTGACAAGCTGGAGAAGTCTGGTTGTCTTATTCGAAACCGTTCTGCCGCCATTGTTGTTGTGTTTAGGAGTCTACTCGATCTTTTCAAACTTCTTTTTGGCATCCAACAAAGAACAAAAATGTACATATTTGAAGTACATCAGGGCCTCAATAGTTCTTTGTATAATTAGCACATTTTGTGTATATTAAATCACTGAATGCCTACTCAATTTAAAGTCATTAGACAAATGCGTCTGCTAAATGACTAAATGTAAATGTAATCAACACTATAACAGGATTCTGAGGTATAAATCCCTCTTGGACTAAACTCAAACATATAGTAGCTGTGTCCTCTCATGGCGTTATCTAGTGAAATTACAGAAATCATACATGCAGACTTTGTCTTTGTTTTAAAATCCCAAAAGTTGTCTTTGTGTATAAGTTTATATAACTGCATCCAATAATAACAGAGCTCGGTTTTCTTGTGGAGCTCTGACCTTTGACTTGCGAGAATGCGGTTTCTCACCATGCTCTTTCCTGCCATAAGAGACACTATATGAAGACACTGCCGAGTCAGCATTGAGCCCCATGTCCACTTGCCAAAATATTTGTGCTCAGACCACACTGTAAAAAAACCTATTTTGTTCACAACGTGTAGTGCTTTGCTGGGGTTTGCCTAAAACACACACATCAGCTAACATACCCCGAGATACTAGGATTTTAGCATTGTTATGATATTTGAAACATGGCCGCAGGTATGAAGTGACTTTTAGCCAGAGCCATGACTGACTGAAAAGACTTTAAAGGGTCTTAGGTCTTTCCCCTCACCCTTCTCCGCCATGTGAATCCAATCTAAAGTGAACACGAGATATGTATACAATACTGCCTTTTTATTTCTTCCATATGTTTGCCAGTGTATTGTTTTTCTTGGATTCAGATTTTTCTTTACGCCTCCATGTCATGCACAATGAACTGTATCTGATTGCTGTGTTCTCTCAAGAGAGGCATGTTTAAATAAAGCAAGGTAGATCTGGAGGAAAATAACGTCACGGTATTTGGGCAGCTGAAATGACATACTTAAGGGTAGTTGAGGTGTCCCGTGGTGACGAGCTGTATTTGCAACCCAGGCTCATTATTGATACGTACCCTTTTATAAATTTCTGGAGAGCGTGAAATACGTCCAAGGAGGTACGGTTTTTTGCAGTTTTTGTTTTCGTGAATTCACTAGAGGCCACTGTGTATGCTTTTTCAGATCTGAAATTTCTCTCGGGATTGCCATTCACGCCTGCTTCTCTCGCGTAAATCCACCAGAGGACGCTGTCCACTGACTGACTGAGTGACTGACTGACCGACTGACCAATCCCCCCACCTACATCTTTCCTAAACCCAACCAATAGTGTTTTCAGAAACACTGATTGAGTTTAAAAAGCAGTCCAGAAAAACAAAAGCCCTCACCTGTTTTTTACCACATTTTTAGAATGTACAATGTTCTCACCCTTTTATTTACTTGTTTATTTTATTTTTTGCCTTTTGTTTATGTTTCACCTGCTGGAACTGTTCTTCACTGAATTTGAAACCCATTGTCACAGTCAACTCCTCTGTGGGTCTCAAGTCTGCTGACTTACTCAGCGAGCTACTGGGCAAACTGGTAACAGCGGTAAAGCTGTCCATACAGAGGACAGTGGTCAGCTGGTAGTTTGAAACAAAAAAGAAGACATCGACAGCATCATACCACCCCGTAACGTCCATTTTAAAGACCAAATGCATGCTCTGGCTACATAATTCGCGCTTTCCAGAAATGTATATAAGGGTACGTTTTCACAATGAACCTGTGTTGGCATTTTGATTCTTCTTTTTATTCAGCTTTCTTGACTTTTATGACTAATGTTGACTTTAAAAAAAGTCAGAGTAACTCGTTAACTAATAATTATTAAGTAAATGAACTATGTGCATAATTATAAAAGTTAAGTCAATGGGCTCACTGACTTTTTTAAAGTAAAATCAACTTGTTGCCTTTACGTCAACAGATTTACTCCTTTTTGTAAAGTAAAGTAACTAATCGCTTTTTTCAGTGTACAGGAACTTGCTTGTGTTTTAATTGATTTGTACTTTTGGAAATTTATTTACACTACAGGACTATTAAAAGGGGGTGGGGTGGTTTTAAAAATGGTGTAATGATGATTCACATACTTGATTTTGGTCACAGTTTATTTTAATTTCCAATTCACAATATTTTATTAACTAACCATTAACTAACTTAGCTGGTTAGTTGGTTTAGGTATTGGGTAGGATTAGGGATATAGTATAAGTTCATACTTTATTATACTTATAAACCATTAATATAATAATGGATACCATCACTATCTATTTTTAAATCACTTTTGAAAACGTAACTGTTCAGTTTGGCGTATTAATATTATACTAATAGCTTTGTCTCATGCTTTGTTTCTAAATATATATCTGTTGTTTCTCTTGGTTTTATTTCCATGTTTTTATTATTTTTATAAATCTTTGCATGTCTTATGTACAGAACTCTGATCAGTCTTGTGGCTGTTATTAAATGTGCTTTATAAATAAATGAATGTGAACTTAATAGCTTAGCAATAGGCAGGTAATACACCATTAGTAAATGGTGTGAGATGTTACTTAAACTAAAGTGTTATCATGATTATCAGGTCTTTCTTTTTTTTGAAAGTGAAACATGATGTATGTATAAATAAAATTAATATAAGAAGATTAAAAACCACAGCTAGCCTATGGTCCAATGTACAACCAACATGATTTCGCCAAGACATGTTCCCACATCAACATCTGTCCAGTCAACCAATTAGATGTGTGGAATATGCTTAGTTACTGGCAAGTTTTGGGGCTTCAACACCATTCTTATTGAATTATTATTTCTGTCTGATTTTAGGTTTGGGATAAGGTTAAGAATAGGGATAGGGATAGACAAAGACAAAGATCAAAAGATGAAAGTTTCAAAGATGTTGATCCAGGAACATGTCCTACTTGGTGAATACATGTCAATAAATCATGGCAATTACATAGAACTTTTTTAGGTGGGATGGGAAGGTGCTGGAAATGCCAAATTCAGTGATCATAACGCCTTTACTATTTTTGTGTGGTTATGCTCATGACTCAGCAGAACACTATTCTACGCACTTCCTGTTGAAGGGAAACAGGACATCCTCATTACATGATGCTTTTACATACTGTATACACAATAAACTGTTATTCACTCAATTAGAATTTCACAAAGCAGACACATGTGACCTGTACAGTGACACTTGTCTAAGTCCACTTTACACACATGCTGTCTGCTTATTTTTCATAGAAATTTATCTAATGTTATTATTTAAAGCAGGCTAAAATAATAAGTCTCATTTATATGTATATTGTATACCTAAAGGAGGCACAGTTACGGTGAAAAGACTGATAGTTCACATGAAGTCACAGTTGAAACCCATGAAGATATGTTAGAGATATGTTTCTGTTATGTATCCGCAAGAGGTCACCAGAAAGACGCACAAGCCTTGACACATTTGTGTTGCCAGATCTTGCTTGAAAAAAAATGTCAATAAGTACAAGCTAATCATGAACTTATAACTTATAGATATATTGTGTAAATTACTGAACAACTTCAGTTAAACAATTTCACAAACTTTCCTTTACTATTAAAATCTGCAAAAATGCTTATAACAAGAGGATTTGGCAACAGAGGCAAACTGAACATGCTGTGTTAAAAAGTCTTCCAGTACAAACTACAATGCTGTCATTGGTGCAATTTGGCAAACATAATGAATGTTTGGTCAAAAATAGTTAATATCAAAACAGCGAGATGCTAGGACATTGACTTACATTGATTACCATGCTTTCAGTCATCACAATTTCAAGAGTGAGTCGTGTTCTGCACACACTTCCATATGATTATTTAGTGGATTCGCTCTCATATTTCATTCTTAAAGTGTGTACTGAGCATGACTTTAGCTCTTGGTTCAAATAGATTGTTGGAGGTTAGGGAATAATAGGTAAACCAAAAGGGGGATGGTAATCACAATTTATTTAATTGGCTTCATAGGTAATCATTTTAAAAGATTTGTATCCTAATTCTCATTTTACCTTTTTTCCAAATAATGTTAGCAACCATTTATTTGGCATTGCATTGCATCGACTTTTAAACACATAAAGGAGCAACTGACTAGAAATGGTATGATAAGCATGGAAGGATATCACAGGTGAGTATCAGAAGACAGGATAAAAAATGAAAATAAGACAGAGGAATCACTAAAAGACACAAAGACAGGCCGATGAAACTTTTGTTCTGATCACACACTCACCAGCCGTGACATGTAGCTTTTCTTTCCTTTATTTTTTTGCCCAATTAATTTAAGCTATCAGGCAACAAGAAACCAGCTGGAAGGATCTTTTGTAGATGCGCGCACACACACATACACACACACACACACACATCCATCTAGACAGAGAGCTGTATGAATCAGCGCAGTCACTGGCCAGGTTTTAATTTATTACACACCAGAGTCGCTAATATGCTCCGGCATTTAGCAGTGTTTATTTGAGTTTTCCCAGCTCTCCCTGTTAGAGTCCAGCACATGGCCATTACGACCCCCCTCCTGTTAATTACAGCCCACACACACAGTCACACACTCACACACCACTCTTATATTAACCCGTTTCCTAGAAGAGCCATGTATCGAAACGAAATACCTCATTCGGCCTCAATCTGTGCTCTCTTTCACTTCCTCTCCTTGAAGATGCTTTAAACATCCTGTGACTTCCTAGGAATTCTTTTATCATATAGTGTAGGTGATCGACACAGTGTGCAGAAACACTCTATATGTTCTCCTGTTTCCATTGAAAAGGACAACAGTGCCTTATAATTAACCACTCAGGGGAAAGATAGACTGAAAGGTAACTCTTAGTGGGTTTTTTTTCCCTCTCATGCTTTTTTATGCTTTCTCCCCAGGTCCTCAGGGACCACCGGGCCTCCCAGGAGAGAAAGGCCTCCCTGGGCCACCAGGTCCTCCAGGGCCCCCTGGACCTCCAGCTCCTGTATCTGAACAAGATGGTATGAGTACTCATCATCTGGCTCAAATGATAATGTACTACATGTCATCCGCTTATCACCACCAGTGTTGGGCATGTTCCTTTAAAAGTTACTTCTCACAAATAATAACTGAGTTACATAATTATAAAAGTAACTAATTACCAGGGAAAGTAACTACTGCGTTACTCTGAAAATTTGAATTTGTCAAATGACTATAAAATAAATATAAACCATTATATTTAATACTTATCTAACTATTTTAATGTAGTGAGACAATGTGAGAGACAACCATCAAATTCAACATATGATTATAAATACTATCATTACTATAGTTGCACAATAAAACACAACAGATGGTGTAGAACTTTAAGTATTTATTGCACAGACCAGAACTCACAAGACTTGTCAACAAACAAGTCTAAATATATAATAAACAGGTAGCAGAGCTCACATTATCACCTGCGTTCTTAACCACTAACTTTGTGGCCTCCTGTGATGACCTGTAGTGCTTCATTAAATTACAATTACTTGTCATTGACTCAGAGAGACTCTTTTTGCCTGGGCATAGGCTACATTTTTGCCTTTTACCTCAACGAGAGAAAAGTAGTGCTTAAATTTCTAGTTTGCAAATGCTACCTTTGAACTTGATGGATTTTCCATCGTTCTGACAGTGAACACCCGCACTACTAGGCCTCTGATTGGCAAACGATGGAAATATACTCTATCTAAGCCAATCATCATGTTCTCGGTTACACCACGTTCACAAACACACCAATCATCATCGCTGGTTGGTTATGTGTCCCACTCCAGCCCCGAACACACACACACACACACACACACTATGGAATCAATACAGGGTGTTATTTACTTGCAGCAAGTAAAGATTTGCAAACAAAAACTAAATTATTGAGCAAAGAAATGTAAAAAATCGTTTAATCGTAAAAAATGTAAAATCGTTTTTTTTTGTGTGTGTGTGATTTGCATTATTGCATTTGCATTATATTTTACTTTAATTTTCATTTGTAAATCTTTATTTTATGCTGCAAGTATTGACCTTATTCTTCAATGCGGAAGTGCGCTCATTTTTGCAATTGTTTTAGAACTTCCAATCCAGCTGCCTTTGGAAGAAATGATGAGGAATAATAAATGGCAGAAAAACGGTCAAACTACTCGCTTTACAAACAACTGTTTGCATGATTGTACAAACATAGCAGAATGATATAATAAGAAAATGTAAGTTTGCAACATTAAGCAGCAGATCGAGCTGTTTTTAATGTCTAAAAATGAATAGAAGTGAATGAGACCAGAAGTCTCAAGCCAAAAAGGTTCAATTGGCTGCGCCCGCTAAGAATAAGGTGAATGTAAGACCCTGTATTGACTACATAGAGGTCCTATGGCTGAGAGAGAAGCTGCTCGCATGAAAACCTCTTCAGTGTTCTCAATTACAGTAACGCACATTTTATTGTCAGTAATGGTAACAGTGTTGTAACGGGGGAAACAGTAATTAATTTTATTACTCTTTACTGAAAAAAGTATCACTGTTAGTAACACCGTTTATTTATAGTGCCGTTATTCTCATGATCAATCACTACAAGATAAAAAAAAATATCACCAATGGGTGATTTGCACCGTAATGTAATCAGTGTTCTTGTATCAATCTAGAGAGGTTTATTTTAAATGTTTGAGGTCAGTATGATTTAAGAAATTCTTTAAAGTTTCATGTGGATTGGTCATAAATATTTAAATGGCAAATTTGCAGAGTTTCAAACGAAAAGAGAGTAATACTGTTTTAATAATTCACTTTGTCTTGCATGTCTCTCTAGGTTAAAATGGTGGCATTTTCAATCTAAATCATTCTTTATGTTTTTAAAAATGCTTTACCTAAACTATTATTTAGATAAATTATTAGAAATACCTTCTAAGGCTAAATTAAATCTCTACAAAATGTAGTTTGTTAGACATGTGTTTGGATAGAATGAGGTTAATCTGTAATTCACAAATGACATTGTTCTTTGGAACTTCACAGTAGCAAATAATAAAAAATTATTTTTTTTTTCACCAGTTTTTTAGGAGCACACCTGTTTTTAACATATAAATAATTCAAATGTTTTTGATGCACTAATTCAGCATATAAGAATGATTTCCTGTGGCACTGAAGCCTGGAGTAATGACACTGAAAATTCAGCTTTGCTATAACAAAATAAACAAATAGCATTTTTACAGTGCATTAAATTGAAGTTATTTTAAACTGTAATAACATTTCGCAATATTACTGGTGACTATAAAATTATTTAAAAACTTTCCAACCTCAAACATTTGAACAGAAGTGGTTTCTTATCAAGTATCAAAATAACTGGACATGTAGCTCTAATTTAAATGTAAATGATTATTATGTAAGTATAAACAGACCGCGGAGTGATATGAGAGGCATAAATCTAGAACAGTTATACTGGAAATCATTTCCCTGCAAAAACAGTCAGTTACAGTTTTGTGGTCATTTTACAAAAACATCTGACCGCAGTATTCCACAAATGACCAATCAGAATCAAGTATCCAAAAGAGCTGTTACAATTACAAGACCCCCCCCCCCCCCCCCCATTGCTGTTTTTGGACCTCTCTTTCTCTCTGTCTGCCTCTCTGTACGCCTGTCTGTCTTCAAGAGCCATATATCTGATCTCTCCCATGAGCTCTACAGATTTTTCACATCTTCACTATCGAGTTTTTAGGGAAATTGCTGTAGTATAGAACCAGATGGGTTCATACGGACACATTTACACGCACTAGTGTCCGTTGTTCTTGATGTAAAACATGTTCAGTTCTTTAAGTATAAACCCTAATAGTAGCCACATATGAAACAATCAAGTCAAACTAATGTATTTTTTATATTGATACTGTTTTTTTATACTGCAACCGGGTGAATTTGAAGCTTCAAAGGGGTCATAACATGAATTTATTTCATTTATTTCAATGTGTTCACATACACTCACCGGCCACTTTATTAGGTACACCTGTCCAACTGCTCGTTAACGCAAATTTCTAATCAGCTAATTTCATGGCAGCAACTCAATGCATTTAGGCATGTAGACATGGTCAAGACGATTTGCTACAGTTCAAACCGAGCATCAGAATAAGGAAGAAAGGTGAAAGGACTGGTCTGAGGATTTTAGAAACTGCTAATCTCCTGGGATTTTCACGCACAACAATCTCTAGGGTTTACAGAGAATAGTCTGAGAAAGAGAAAATATCTAGTGAGTGGCAGTTCTGTGGGCGCAAATGCCTTGTTGATGCCAGAGGTCAGAGGAGAATGGCCAGACTCGTTCAAGCTGATAGAAAGGCAAAAATAACTCAAATAACCATTGCTACAACTAAGGTATGCAGAAGAGCATCTCTGAATGCACAACACATCCAACCTTGAGGCAGATGGGCTACAGCAGCAGAAGACCACACCGGGTGCCACTCCTGTCAGCTAAGAACAGGAAACTGAGGCTACAATTCACACAGTCTTATCAAAATTGGACAATAGAAGATCGGTAAAACATGTCCTGGTCTGATGAGTCTCGATTTCTGCTACAAAATTCGAATGGTTGGGTCAGAATTTGGCGTCTACAATATGAATACATGGGTCCATTCTGCCTTGTATCAATGATTTAGGCTGCTGGCAATGGTGTAATGGTGTGGGGGATATTTTCTTGGCACACTTTGGGCCCAATTGACCATCGTGTCAATGCTGCAGTTCCTTGAGTATTTTTTTCTGACCATGTCCATCCCTTTAAGACAACATTGTACCCATCTTCTGACCGCTACTTTCAGCAGGATAATGCTGGTTTCTTGAACATGACAATGAGCTCACTGTACTCAAACGGCCTCCACAGTCATCAGGTCTCAATCCTCTCTGGGATGTGGTGGAACAGGAGATTCGCATCATGGATGTGCAGCTGACAAATCTGGAGCAACTACGTGATGCTATCATGTCAATATGGAGCAAAATCTCTGAGGAATAATTCCAGTACCTTGTTGAATCTATGCCACAAAGAATTAAGGCAGTTCTGAAGGCAAAAGGGGGTCTAATTTGGAACTAGTAAGGTACTAGTATTATGGATGCTTTTTTAATGCTAAAAAATACAAATATATGCCAAAAAAAGTTGTTTTTTTTTTTTTTTTGAAAAGCCTGATTTTAATGTGCAGGACCTTTAAATCTTGTCAGTAAATTGTCTAAAATATTTTGATTGGCTAATGCCAGAAAATTAAAAAAGAATTTGACAAAAATTATCTAAAACCTTGATTCGCAGGCAAAGCATTGTGAAATTAATAATACCTAAGATCATGTAGAGCTGATTGCTTTTTCCAACAAAATCCTCTTGAGGATCTTTCCATTACAATGTGCCTTGTTTGCAAAATAGTTTGCAGTCAAACACTGAAAAAACATGTTAAAAAAGTACAAAATTAAATGTATTATTAAAAATAAACCTACTTGAATAAATCTACTTGTTCCAAATACCTCCTGAAGTCTATACAAAGATGCAAGTGTACTAATTCTGTTTTTCTTTTGCTAAATAAATTAATGATTTGTTTTAAAGAGGAGGGCATTTTTAGTGTTAAAACTTGCCGAATGTTTTAATAGAATAAAAATCTCTTATATGTCAAAAGATCAAGGCAACTTTGATTCCAAATGTCATGACCCCTTTAAATGAGCCCTGAATAAATATGAGTAGAAAAAGAGGGCTGCATTGAGGAATTAGACTAACTTTAGGGCATCTCCTCTCTCATTACTCCTCCCCTCTGTCCCGCCATTGATTAAAATGGCAGGTTTCAGGAGGTAATGCAGGGTAGACTCAACAGCCACATGCTGGGGAAAAGACCTGTCTGTCTGCCTGCTGCTGATGTCACTCAACCGCTTCCAGATGTGCACGGCCAAAACAGCGTGTGTGTGTGTGTGTACTCTGTCTTGAGACGTACACTCAGTTAAGCTCCAAACACGAGGGAGTGTTTTTTAATAGAAGCATTAATATTTTAGTGTGTGTGTCGTCACTCTCGGGGAGGACTGGCCCGTGTAGCTGACTGACACTTCACCTCACCTCAGTTTTATATCTGCTCTCTGCTGAATGGGACGCAGGCCTGCCCAGACCTCATAAAGTTTGAGAATTTTCAATTTAGGGGCCTTAGAACTTTATAACTCTGTTAAAGCTGTTATTCCCATGATTCTACCTTCAAAGTAATCAGGACAATTAAAGGGTCCGCATGGGGCTTCCATAGAAAAACACTGTCTTTATTGGAGTTTCCTGTCTGTGTTTGAGCTCAGGGATGCCCTGCAGACACAGACATTACAGCAGACTTACCTGCTGAGGCCTGAGACACACAGAGAGACAGACAGAGGGATGGACAAATGGAAGGATGGATAGATTAACAGACAGACAGAGAGATGGAGAAACAGATAGATGGATAGACAGACAGACAGATAGACATCAGACAGATAGATGGACAGGCAAAAAGGAGATGTACAGAAAGACAGGCAGACAGATGTACAGACAAACAGATAGGCAGACAGACAGGTGGACAGACAGAAAGAGAGAGACCCTAATCCTAACCCTAACACTATCAGAAAGACAGAGACAGACAGACAGACTGACAGGCAGAAAGACAGGTGTACAGACAGACAGAAAAGAGATGTACACACAGACATATGTACAGACAAACCTATAGGCAGACAGACAGGTGGACTGACAGAAAGAGAGAGAGACAGGTGGACAGACAGAAAGACAGAGACAGACAGACAGACAGAAAAGAGATGTACAGGCAGACAGATGTACAGACAAACTGATAGGCAGACAGACAGGTGGACAGACAGAAAGAGAGAGAGACAGGTGGACAGACAGACAGACAGACAGACAGACAGACAGACAGACAGACCGACAGACAGACAGAAAGACAGGTGTACAGACATACAGAAAAGAGATGTAAAGGCAGACAGATGTACAGACAAACCGATAAGGCAGACAGACAGGTGGACAGACAGAAAGAGAGAGAGAGACAGGTGGACAGACAGACAGACAGACAGACAGACAGACAGACAGAAGACAGACAGACAGACAGACAGACAGACAGACAGAAAGACAGGTGTACAGACAGACAGAAAAGAGATGTACAGACAGACAGGTGGACAGACAAAAAAAGAGAGAGAGATGGACAGAAAGACAGAGACAGACAGACCCATGGACAGGCAAAGAGACAGATGGCAGACAGACGGATGGACAGAGAAAGAGAGAAACTGACAGACAGAAAAACAGGTGAACACGCAGAGAGAAAAGAGATGTACAGACAGGTAGACACAGATGTACAGACAGACAGACAAACAGACAAACGGATGGACAGACAGACAGACAGACACACAGACAGACAGAAAAACAGAAAGACACATGGAGAGACAGATAGACAGCCAGAAAAGAGCTCTGCAGACAGACAGGCAGACAGACAGATAGATGGACAGACAGTCAGACAGGCACACAGACAGACAGAGAGAGAGAGACAGATAGAGACAAACAGACAGACAGACAAAGATAAACAGAAAGACAGACAGACAGACACATGGAGAGACAGATAGACAGACAGGCAGAAAGAGATATGGACAGATAGACAGCCAGAAAAGAGCTCCGCAAACAGACAGACAGATGGACAGACACACGAACAAACAGATGGACAGAAAGAGAGATGGACAGATAGACAGCCAGAAAAGAGCTGTGCAGACAGACAGACAGATGGATGGACAGCGAGACAAATAGACAGACAGAAATGTACAGACAGACAGATAGATGGACAGAGAGAGAGAGAGAGACAGAAAGACAGAGATATGGCTAGATGGACAGATAAAAATACATAGAAAGAGAGATGAACAGAGACAGACAGAAATGAAACAGACGATAAACAGACAAACACATTGATGGACAGGCAGTCAAACAGACGAAGAGAGAGAGAGACGATGGACATACAGACATAAAGAGAGATGAACTGACAGAGACAGGTAGATGGACACACAAAGAGGCAGACAGAAAAGTGGACAGACAGACAGATAAACAGACAGATAGACAAGCAGACAGACAGAGTCAAAGGCCGAATCCATGCTCAACCATCTCATAGATCCGCTGTGAGAATATTTCTAGCAGTTGAAAAACAAATCTGATGAGACTAGACAAAACGTCTGCTTCGTCTATTGTGGACAGACTAGCAACATTGAGTGTCACATTATTCTATGGCACAGATTGTAAACAAAATTCTAATGTAGGATTTTAAAGCCATTTCACACAGACGTTGATTGCAAACTTCAACAATAATAGTAGCACACAAGACAAGATTTTCAAGACAAGTGTTTTCTTGTATAAAACTCTCTCCAATATTCATTGCTGTAATTTTACAATGCCCAATACTGGCAAAAAACATCAACACCCAACAATTAGAATCAGTCAGTAACAAATAAAATCAGTAAATAAGTTGACATTCAGCAGGACATTAATGAGCATATATAACAGCAATGAAAACATGCATTTCTACAGTATGTCTTTCATTGCTTTGTTTTATAATCATATAAAATGTCTGCTCTGATTGTCATGGTTGCATGTGGGTCAGTAAAGGAGAAATTACAGCCCACACACAAGAAAAAGACAAAGAAAACCATTAGGCTGCAATACAAAAGAAAACTGCTGGCTTGTCATTTTTTGTTATTTAATTCCCTTCTTGTGGCTGAAAATAAAAGCCAACACATCAAAATGTCACAACCAATAATACAATATATGGCGTGTCAATATTTTACAGCCTGCCACAAATCACATCACTTTATATTATTGTTAAATAGCGCCGTCTACAGGCAAGTAGCTATAATGATGCTTTTCATCAAGCCATGGTCTACCTTATTAAGATTTGTGTTGTTTTTAATTGCCACAGGTCTGAAAAAAGAAAGTCTGCTTCATAACAACTTCCCAGACCTTCGAGGGACCCCCTCGCACGGACCACCAGGCCCAGCTGGACCAACCGGTCAGTAAATCAGAATTAAGAGAACATTTTGATTTAATTATTGGTCATACATTTCATCCATGATCTCTACGAATAAGCTGTAGACCATTTTGAGGGATGTAAACAAAAACAATAGTCCCAATGTATTTCCTGTTTTACATTTTTAAATTTCTATAGCTTCCGAGAATCCAAAAAGAGCCACATATTGATAAATAATGTTATTGTATCTGTTTTAACACTAAGTTGTTATGATTGAATTGCCTCTTGTTACAGTTATAAAATAGTTTGATAACAAGCAGGAAATGTTTGTGGGCCAATGACATGACCACAATGAAATGGTCTATATTCAATCTTTTAAAAGACTAATTTAAAAATAAAGAGAGGCATGAAATATTTTCATTTTGTACTCACTTTTGACATATTTAGCGAAGTGACAGCAGCATTCTCTACATATAAACATCCATGACATGAACTATTTTTTTTTATTTGTGGCCTAATTTGTTTACATACTGGCATAGTTTGCATTTCTATACTTTATAAACTGTATATTGAAAATATCACATAATGTACACTAGACCAGGGGTGCCCAAACTTTTTCCTGTTAAGGTCCAAAAAGCAAACTTGATTTGGGGAAATTTTCCATTGGTAATTTTCTAATTTATTCCGTAATAATTAAAAATAACTAGAAAACAAATTGACCAATGCATTATCATTTTAACATTTAATAATGAACTTATTGAAGTAAAACCAGGGTTCATACGGTCATGGAAAACCTGGAAAAGTCATGGAATTTTGACATGGCATTTTTCAGGATTGGAAAAGTTTTGGAAAGACAGAAAAACCCACAAGGTTTTGGAAATTACATTTACATTTAGACATTTAAGCTGCAGTCACACTAGAGGTTATGGCGCTGCGAAAAGGAGCGGGGTTAAACAATATGATTAGACATTTTAAAAAGTGAGCGATTGCTCCATATTTTAAATGATCTTCTATTGGTCTCACGCATCTCATTTCAGTTGGCTTTTTTTGGCGCTCAGCAATAAAACAAAGAAACAAAAGGTTGTGTTAAATTCAAAATGACGATCACTGTCAAAGGCATTCGCCCCAACCACCTCCCCTCATGCTCCTCTCTTTTCAGATGGGAGAGCCCTACTTTGGGCATCTCTGCACTAGAATAAATTTGCTCAAGACTTGTTGTTTCATTGTGATGAAAATTAATTTATAACACTCCAAGACAAAACTATAACAGATGAGTGTTGGGCACAAATCTAGCTTTTTTTCTGTTCTCTTTCTTTTTTTTTATTTACATCTGCTACTCTTTAAAATAGATTAGCACCCAAATGTTTAGCAGTCATCTGATGCATGATAATGTAGATTCAAATCTTTTACATGAATATTGATATTTCTGTGGCAGCTCAGCGGGTTTGGAAGCTGTCAGTCTTTCTGTAGGAACTAAAAAAGTAATTTAACAACTAACAGCAGAATTTAACAACTTGCAGTCAGGCTTTTATCTTGTCCTTATTAATTTGATCAAGTCAGATTATTACAAATTCTCAAAAGCTTTAAATTGATAAGAAATCCCTGAATAGTTTCAGGCCATTATATTTCCATAACAGATTTTTATATTAATTGTCATTGTTGTATATGAAAGACTTCTTATGCCTCAAGTTATCCACCTCTGTTATGCAATATGATACACATTTGAACCCACATATTAGGTTTCGATTTTCTGAACAGCAGGTTTACAAACGTGTAGTAATCTTGAATCAATTGGATTTGGTTTGATTTGATCCGAGTGGACAGAATTTATCATTGTTCTACCATCTGAATACTGCGCCAGGAATCATAATGTTTACCATGTGTTGTTTTGAGCTGCATCATGAAATATGTCAGTGGACTGCCGTACACAAATTTCATAAAGTTAGGTCATGAATGGTTTTATTTCAGATAAATTAATTCTGTTTTTTTCAGGACCCCCAGGGCCGATAGGACCAAGTGGACCACCAGGGCCTATGGGACAAACTGTAACTTACAGGCTAATAGGAAAATGTGTGTGAATGTATACGGAGCCTCTAAGGTCACGTTTACACTGTCAGGTCTTGATGCCCAATTCCCAATTGTGACCCATATCTGATTCATGTGTTTATACTTGCCATACAATTTGTGATGTTGGGCGGATTGTAGCATCTGCCCAACACCAGCCACGATAGAAGAAACTGTCTTGCTTTTAGCTCTGCAAAATATGCGAAGTTCGCCCAACTTTAAAATGATTTTGAGGCGGAGGAGGAGGTAAAGGGCAGTCACGCAGCTTGTGCCTATGGTTTTTATATGGTGTCCTCCACCATTCAGAGGAATTTGTGGGTACGAGAGAGATCTCAGGTCTGGTGGGAGCAAATTGTGGTGGGCTTTAGGAGTAGTGGGTCTGAAATTTTAGGGGGAGCAAACCAACATTTGATATGCTGTGTCAAAGCTTGTCCACGTACCACTTTACTCCTCCATGTTTCCTCGGTTGTTGTTTACCGCGTCGGCATCTTCACACACGCTTCCATGTCATTAAACCGTGGAGAAGTACCACATTTTCGCAAGTTTAATGACGTACTAAACGGAATGCTTCAATAAATCCGATCTGCTGTTATATGATAGACACATTATCACATATCCGATTTATCACTGATTTATTTCCACATATGAAGGAGGCCTGAAAACCGATCTCTGAATATCCGAATGCATTTGTTTTTTTTCATGTTTACACGGTCATAGAACTGATTGGATCTGCTGTGTCACATATGTGCAAATAATTGGAATTGAGGTCACTTTTAACTAGCAGTGTAAGCAGGGGGTAAAATAACTTCCTGACAAACTCAAGTTCGATTAGAACGGGGATTCTTACTCAGAGGTGGGTCCTAATGCCCCAATATAGTGATGGGTACATTGTACTGTATAAAGCGCTGCCCTTCAAATGAGATGTTAACTGAGGTCTTGACTCTCTGCAGTAAGTAAAAACCTCATAAATCCCTTCATTGCCTCATATCAGTCATGGCCTCCTTATTATCCCCTGTCTGTTGAACTGGCTCTGTCTCTCTCTGCTCTACACCATAGCTAGTGTGTGATGACATCACTGGCTCTGTTGCTGCTGTCATTTCATCAAGAGGGGTGATGAGAGACCCACTTCGGACAAACAGCAGTACACAGAAAAATGCCATATAAACCTATTTTTTCCATCCGAAATGAAATGCCAAAATGTGTTTTCTCTCTCAAAAGTACTGTTCCCCAGAGAAACTTTGCATTCTGTCAGACTCACTTAAATTAAGTTTTTTCTTACGCCTCTATTTCCCACACACAAAAAAGGACTGTGAAGAGAACGGCAAGTGCACAAAACTAAAACTAATAAAAATACCTTGACATATTCTCTTCCGTGTCAGTTTCAGAGTTGTGGTTTATGTGTCTGCAGGTTTCTAGGAGTTATATTTATGACTTTTTAAGACCGTTTTAATACCATACAGAATTAAATTTAAGGCCAAATTTATAGTATAAGTTTACTGTACTGAATTTGCACAAAAAAAAAAAAAAACAGATAACCAATTAATTACTATCCGAGCGTTTATTTATTGGGTTTCGCCTATTTGTTCTGGGTGACAAACAGATTTCTAAATGGAAACAAAATCTGAAGTTCCTTAAGGGAACATACTGTAATCATATTGTGAGAGAAAGCAAAAGCATTATAATACAATTAATCCATTTTATTTTCATTTTCTTCTCTGTAAGCATGCCATGCACACTAACCATGTCATCATGTACTCAGGGGAAAGCCATGAGCCCCTGGTTTGCAAGGCCTGTTGGACCAAAGGTGAACGAGGTGAAAGAGTGAGTACACAAGATTAGATTAAAACATTCCAAAGTCCACACACATATATATACACACCACACAGTTGAAGTCAGAATTATTAGTTCCCCTTTTATTTTTATTCCCCAATTTCTGTTTAATGGACATAATATTTTTAATAACTCATTTCTAATAACTGATTATTTTATCTTTGCCATAATACAGTAAATAATATTTTACCTGATGTTTTCAAGACACTTTGAGACGCTTAAAGTGACATTTAAAGGTTTAACTAGGTTAATTAGGTTAACTAGGGCAGGTTAGATAATTAAGCAGCTATTGTATAATGATGGTTTGTTCTGTAGACTATGGAAAACAAAATTAGATTAAAAGGGGCTATAATTTTTACCTAAATGGCTCAGAAAAATTTAAAACTGCTTTAATTCTAGCCGAAATAAAACAAATAGACTGTTCTCCAGAAGAAAAAATATTAATCAGTAAAAGTAAAAGTTTTAATTTATCATGACCATTTTAAGGTCAAAATTGTTAGACCCGTTAAGCTGTTTAGAAGTGTCTTAAAGAATATCTACTAAAATAGTATTTACTGTCATCATGGCAAGACAAAAAAGAATCAGTTATTAGAAAATGAGTTATTAAAACCTATTATTTTTAGAAATGTGTTGAAAAAAAAATCTTCTCTCTGTTAAACAGAAATTGAAAAAATAATAAACAGTGGGGCTTTTGACTTCAACTGTGTGTGTGTATGTATGTATGTATGTATGTTTGTATGTTTGTATATATTATGTATGTAGTATGTATGTGTGGCGTGCGTGTGTATATGCATGCGTGTGTGTATATATATATATATATATATATATATATATATATTATATATATATATTATATATAGTGCATTTCTTACCCTTTAATGTAACTTAACAGGACCTCTTGGATATCCAGGCAGAGAGGGTTCAAAGGAGAGCCGGTAAGATGCCTGCTTCCTCAGCAAATAACAGGACAGCACTATATGAAAGTTGTGCAAATGACTTGTCACCAGACTTCTAAAGCTGTTCAGTAATCTTGTTTGAGAAACAGACTGATATTTAGATTAGTATTCATGCTTTTTTCTCTTCCCAGGGAGAGCCAGGACCTAAAGGAGAGCCAGGGGAGAAAGGTCTTCCGGTAAGACAAGCCCATCAGGAGCCCTGTTAGCCACACACTCACTCTCTGATCATGCTAAACCTTTACAGGAAGCAGCGTGGGAGAGAAAATGATCAGTCAGTCATTCACTGTTTAACTGCATTGATTTTTAAAATAATCTCTTTCCTGCCTGCTTATCGTTGTTCTAGAGCGAATTGAACGTAAGAGCATTTGCCATGATGTTCTTGATTCCTGTTTTTTTTACGATTTCCATTGCTCAACCATGCCATTCATCAGTGTTAACATAAGCGATCATGTTAAATCCATCAGTGGACTTTTCATGGGGACTAAGTCTATGGAAAATTAGAGAATGGATGAAACTCCACTGAGAGGATTTGCTCCACAAATGCTGTTCATTGCTTGCTTACAGTACTCATTGTTTAGCACATTATATGTCTTGGTTTTGAGTGTTTTCCATATGGTTTCGAACAAGAGGTTGCCCTTTATGGCTAATCTGAGACTGAGCTTTTGGCTTCTTGATGCAAAAAGGGGTTTAGGGTTTCTAAACTAGTCTAGGATTAGCATATCAAAATCATCTCAGAATGTGCAATTATGTTGTTGGTTTTTGTTTGATTGGTGGTTGGGGCTGTTTTGAGTGTTTCCCCTGTCCTCTAAAGCTGATTCCTCTTTCATGACTGTCTCCATGGCTGCCTTTCACAGCCACCAGTCTCTTAGCTTACATTTCAGGCATATAACAACACACAATGACTTTAATCTGTTTCGACAAAGAGGAAACACTGTATTATTGATACAACCAGATAAAACAATAAACTGATTGATCAGGTCTGTCCAGCAACCAGTTGGAACAAGATTGACTTAAAACTAAAACGTGTGTGTTGTTTATATGCTCCATTTTAGCATTTGCAGGGGTTTGGTGTGTGGATGGACGTGTTGATGGATACAGCTATCCCTCAGTGTTCCACAATGCATTGCTGCATGTTCCCATCTCATTGCATTGCTTGTTGTCTTAACTTTTTGCCTCCTTAACGTACATCTAACCATTTGATCTTGAGTTTAGTAGCATTGAGCGAGTAATACTCAAACAAATATTCTGCTTAAGTACATTACGCTATTGCGTTGTGAAAGGCATGATGTACCGTACAGCCTTTTAGCTCACAACAAGGTGATGAATGGTTTTCCGCATGGCCTGTTGAACCTTGAAGATGTGAGCCATTTGTGTGTTATAAATCATAAGATAGATCATTCGATTAAATCCTATACGTGTAACTCCTATGCTGTATCTAGACTCCTTAGAGATGTACACATAATACCGTTTAACTATTTGAAGATTAATCCCTTCACATTTATCAACGTGAGGCCAGGCGCTCTTTTAATACCATGGAGAACGTTTCTGGACAGCAGCCATACATGCATCTCTTTAATGAATAAGGCTTTCTTTCAAGGAATGATGCTGTATATATATATATTGTTTGCTGTTTTATTTGGCTAATGAACTAACTCCTGCTCTCAAAGGCACTAACTTTTACAAAAGCTATACATGCATAACTTTTTCCTGAGTTCATCAATGACTAACATGTTTCTAACGTGTGCTTTAGCTTGGGACTGTTGTGTAGAATGTATGTTATGTGACTGGTTTCTTTACACTGTACAAGAAGTGCCTACCAAAGCCACAAAGCTGAGGATTTTAGAGGATAATATGGGATTTTGTACAAAAGGTTTAGTGTTAGAGCTTTTTGAATGTCCATGTATTCAAATTCCATGCAAGGATGGGTCAAAATATAGATTTTCCCAAAAATGTTTATTTTTAAACTTTTGATCAATGCCCTGGATCTTTTGTCTCCATTAAGCTCCTGTCAGATCACACAATTATTGTTGTCAATTACGAAAGTCACTGTCAGATTATTTGTTTTTTTTTCTTGATAAAATCTTGACTTGTCGTGTGTAACAAATATGCCAGACTACATGTTCCTTCCTAATCAGTCATCCCGTGACGTCTACGACGAGCGTTATTTCCCAAAGGAGTCACAAGTGTTGCTATAACATATTTCTTATCTCAATTTCTTTTTATCAAACTTTTTTCAACCTCAATAAACACTGATGCTTGCAGACAACTAATACTACTTATTTAAGGGCATTTGTTACGACATAGATAGGATCAAACTTATGTAACTTTAATATTAAGATGTTTTCTTTGAAATCTAAATGTATATTTTCCTGCCATGGGTTACTTATCAAACACTTGATCTTGCCGCGAGTGAGATGGAGAAAATGAAAGCATCAGATGCTCAAGACATAATCTTTAAAATAATGACATATTAATAAATTAGCAAATATATGACATAGGTTTGTGAATACAACAATTAAATTGAATCATTAATAAATTCCTTATTTCCCACAGTGCAAAACAAATCGTCCACCCGCACCGTTGAGTAGTGAAGGGCACAAACAAAAATATAATTCAAATATTCTTGGAAAAAATCTTTTTGAAACAAATTTAGTTTCAATAACTTTTATCTTAATCATAGCAAACTTTTAAAGTTTGCTATAACTTTTATCTTAATTTTAATGTATTTTTTGTTGGGCAGTTATCTCTAAACAAGAATAACGAATAACATTTAAAGTAATGCACTTCAAACAAGTCCACTTTATGCACCAAAACACGAATTGCCATGAGATTGTGTTGGTTTGTTAAATAAAATAATAATCTAGCCTAAATAAAATCATAAAAAGTGAAGTAATCACAGTTTCAGAGAAGCCAATATTAAACTGTTTTCACTATTAATGACACGTTTAAATAAGCAGGACAGGCTTTTACAATGTATTTGCAGCACTGAACCTGTTCCCAGATTAACTCGGAAGAATAAACTCTGTAGTAAGGCTGAGAGAACTCAGAAACTTGTTGTGAGAATGAAGATGTCTGCATATTTGTTCCAGTCTGTCAGATATAATTGCTTAAAACAGCTTAATATTTTAGAAAAGGTAGTTGAAGTTTGTATAACCAATGACTGATCTTATCCATCCATGACCCACTCATAAGAAAATTTGCAGCCTATTTTTTGATTACCTGACTGGCGCATTAACGGCAGCACCCACTGAGAAATTATGTCCTCCTATTGCACAGTGTCATCCACGTGATGGAACTCGTCGTGAGGAATGAGAAAAAACTTAAACTTAATTAAAATTAAACTGCTAGACTTTCTGAGATGGTGCAGTGTGGTATCAAAGGCATGGTATCGTTTGTCGTGAACTATGCCACATTACACGAGAAAAAACGATTGAATCTTGTGTCACGATGCCCATTTGTCGTTTACTAATCCCAATGACACCCTACGTCAACAAAATCGTGCCAAAATTGTGTTATCTGACCGGGGCTTTACTTGTTAGCAGGCTTTGTTCAATGCAAATCAATAAAAAGAAACATCTTTCATTTTCACAGGTGGAAACTTAAACTTTTTTTATATCAATTAAAATATAAATAGTTAAAAAACACAAATCTGTCTAAACAGTAACCTGTGTAATTTACAATATAAAGAGAGAAAACATCCTGTAGTTATGACTGAAATATCAAACTGGGAGTTAATGATTCAGATTTGAACTGAATGAGGTTATCTGTATTGATACCCAACCTTAATTTCAAGACATGAATGTGGTCTGATATATATTTATATTTAGCTCATCATATAGAATTGAGTCACTGCACAGCAAGCATTTTTTGTTTTTAAAGATGTCTAGACATCTAAACATAGTCGTCTTGGCTAAAACAAGGCTAAATTTAGGCTGTTAGTGAAAATCTAATAGACGTCTAAGAACAGCCCAAAACTAGACTAGTCGTCAAATAAACAGAAATAAATGACTACACATATAAAGTCTGTCTAATATGTCTATTTAACCACTAGTCTAGTTTTGGTCTATTCTTAGATGTCTATTATATTTTAACTGACAGCCCAAGTTTAGCCTTGTTTTACCCAAGCTGTCTACGTTTAGATGTCTATTAGATGTCTATTAAACACAAAATTGTTTGTTGGGTGTCTCTAATTGGACAGCAGTATTTGAGCTGATGATGATAGTGGCTTTGGTGTAAGAGCATGTATTACCTTCAGATGAGCAGACACAAAAAACTAAAGAAATGTTAATAGTCAGCTATATCTACAAGTATTTTTGGGCAGCCATGGCATAATAGTCGCAAGTTTCAGTCCCGGTACCAACAGGGATAGTTTGTGGGTATATTCATTTCAATATCACAGCTGAAGTGATTCCCTTGAGCAAGGCACCGAACCCCCAATTCAGGGGTGTAGATTTGCTCTTGATATTAGTGGGGACGTAGATCCCTAGAGCGCATGTATTGAATGGCACAAATTCTGTTACGTGCTTTAAAAAAAAATGTAAACACTTAATAATACAAATAACAATTAATGAAGCACGTCCTATGCTTAAAAAGTCAATTTACATGATTTTACTGTAATCTGGCTTTGAGGAGGTATGAATGTGCAGAAATTTAGAGAGGTATGTGACGCAATTTAACCATTTTATCCCTATTATTCATTATATATATATTTAACCCTTTGAGCACATCTAAGTTACTAAGGGTTGACAGAGCAGTATTTTAATTTGAAGGCGATTAAATTTTTGGTGGGGACATTTCAGTAATTGGTGGATATTGGTGGGGACATGTCCCCTTCATCCATGCCAATTCTACGCCCTTGAATTGGTTATACAGTTAACTTGCGTCACACACTTCTCTAAATTTCTGCACATTCATACCTCCTCAAAGCCAGATTACAGTAAAATCATGTCAATTGACATTTGCAGCATAGGACGTGCTTCATTACTTGTTATTTATGTTATTAAGTGTTTAAATGTTTTTAAAAGCACGTAACAGAATTTGTGCCATTTACATGCGCTCTAGGGATCTACGTCCCCACTAATATCAAGAGTAAATCTACGTCCTTGCCCCAATTGCTCCCCAGGTGTGGTTAACAGGTAAAGGCATACAATGTAAATGATCCCCAATTACTCTAACATCTCTCTGGTTTGATGAACACTGCTCATCTCTAGGTCTTTCCCTAACATAGTCTGGATGTTTTGGGAATGTTAAATGCATGTTCAAATCTAAATCGATTGAACATTTGGTCTTGATTTGCCTGACGGAGCCTTTGGCCTGGCCTTTAAAAGAACGCATGCCCTGTTCTCAAGACTTACGGCATGGCCACAGACAAAAGAATGAGAAAAGACAGGCAGAGCTAAATCTGATGTGTAGTTACCTTGGGATTGGTAGTGAATGGAGCTGAGAACTTAACCCGCTAACTATGATAATGGATTGATGTAATTGATTAACAGAATGACTTTTGCATCTTGGCGAGCGCTTTTGTTTGGCTTGTGCCCAATACCTTGACGGCTGTATCTATCTCCACAGGGGATGGGATACACCAAATCCGCGAGGCCCTGAAGATCTTAGCAGAGAGGGTTTTAATCCTCGAGACTATGATCGGTATCCATGGTGAGTAGGAGGCCAGACAATAGGTTTAGGTCTGTTTTCAAAGCACTTAGAAGCAGGGGGCAGAGATTTGAATGCATCTTTCACCACACGACATCTTTGGGAAGTGAGCGAGGAACAAAGTGTGGCAGAGGACAGGGGGGCTCCAAGTGCTCGACCTGCCATCCGTTGAGCCAACCCGCCACCATGCTTGTCAAAACTCTTGATCTTTGATAGGACTTTAATTTGAAGAAGTTCCAAGTACTGCAGGCTGACTTAGAGCTGCTGGCTCGCAGGGTGCAGCTGCTGGAGGCGATCATCTGGCCAGGTAATGCCCGCTCGTATCATCTACTGCCATCTCCTGGCCAGTTACAGGATCAGCAAACAGAGTCCACAAAAGACCAGGACCAGACTCTAGCAGTATTTCACAGTTGTTAAAACTTACCCTCAGGCCATCCAAAATGTAGATGAATTTCCATGATGGTTTTAACGGAAACTGTGGTCCTTGATTATTCACAAGGCTAGGCATCAGCTATCGGCACATATGTTTAGGGCTAAGGTTATATGAAGAGTTCAGATACAAAAACCTCTAAGTGCCATCTCAAATTTCCATCGAAAATTAACATTTTACTCGGCCTCCTTTGTTTATGTTATTTTACTTTAAAGACCAGGAAAAGGACATATTCTTTGCCATAAATGTGATATTACTGAACCTACACACAGGTTCCTGTTAAAAATGCTCATTTTAGAGGACAATTTTAGGTGGCATTCAGAGGTTTTTGCATCTGAACTCTTCATTCATATATATATATATATATATATATATATATATATATATATATAATAATAATATAATATAGGGAGAAGTCAAAATTATTTGCCCTCCCGCTTAACAGAGGAAGGAATTTTCAATTTCCTATAGTAGTATTTCCTATAATATTTTTCTTCTGGAGAAAGTCTTATTTGTTTTTTTTAGATAGGATGAAAGCAGTGAAAAAAAACACACAATTAATTGTCAATTAGCCCCTTAAGTAATATTGTTTTACGATTGTCTACAGGAGAAACCACAGCTACTTTCCTAATTAACCTAGTTAAGCCTTTAAATCGCACTTTAGGCTGAATACTAGTATCTTAACAAATATTTAGTCAAATACTATTTAATGTCATCATGGCAAAGATAAAAGAAATCAGTTATTAGAAATGAGTTATTAAAACTATTGTGTTTATATGTTTATAAATATGTTGTAGTCAGAATTATTACACCCAGTCAACCCCCCTCCCCCACCCCCCCCCCCCCCCTATGAATTTTATAAGCCCCAAAATTATTAGCCCCTTTAAGATAATTTTTTTTCGATAGTCTATACAGAACAAACCATTGTTATATAATAAATTTCCTAATTACCCTAACCTGCCTAGTTAACCTAATTAACCTAGTTAAGCCTTTAAATGTCATTTTAAGCTGTATAGAATGTCTTGAAAATCTAGTCAAATATTATTACTGTCATCATCGCACAGATCAAATAAATAAGTTATTATAAATGAGTTATTAAACTATTATGTTTAGAAATGTGTTGAAAACAATCTCTTCGTTAAACAGAAATTGTGGGAAAAAAATAAACAGGGGGGCTAATAATTCTGACTTCAACTGTATATATGTTTTATGTTTATATATGTGTACATACACACACATACACAAGAAATGATGTATGTATATACAAGATTAATGTGTGTTGCTCTTGACATTACATTATTGAGGTCATATAAAGAGAAATTATTGGTCTTAGCAAGACTGTATATTATTTATTATTTGATCAGCACATCAATGTTTCATCATTTTTGTCATGCTGAACAACACACCCATCATTTTTTACTAATACTACAAACAATATATTTGTTATTGGGGGTAGGCTTGGTAGTTATAAAGGCCTCAAACTTTATTGCATCACATACTATTATGGTAGTAGCACAATCTGATAAATCATCGCAGTATGCTACCAGTTTTTTAGGAAGTGACACAATCTGAGTAAAGAGTGCAGCACACAATTGCCATTCAATGAATAAGCTGGCTAGAGCAACTAAAATGATAAAAGAGAGCAGTGGCTGTGGATGCTTATGTCATTTAAACTGAATTAGCTAACATTCTCAGGACTGTGCCGAAGCTGTCAATTAAAAGATATAGAGTTGTACATAATGTTCAGATTCTTTAACAGAGCAATCATCTTGCATAGACAGACAGACAGACAGACAGACTGACTGACTGACTGACTGACTGATTGATTGATTGATTGATTGATTGATTGATTGAACCTCAAAGTACCAGTTGCTGTTGACTTTGTGATTCAACAAGATCCACAGTTTCATCTAAAACTATTATTTAATGTTGTACTGAAATAAAAAGTCACCTGCATTTTGGGTGACATGAGGGTGAGTAAATAAAAAGCAAAGGTTAGCTTTTGGGTGAACTGCCCTACCTTTAAGTTGTAGATTTGTTCTGGAACGCTGCACAACCACTGTGTATTTATTAGATGACTCTTTGCCATTTACTATGGATATAAATGTGCTGCAACAACCTGGTTCCAAAGTTTCTCTAAAGAGTATAGTGTGATGATGGAGCTATTGTAAATCACCAGTTTGCAAATCAACCCCTAAATATCTGAAAATGACTTTTAACCACTTCTTCCTGTGAATGAAGACCAATCATTACCTACCCAACACAATAAAAATACAGGATTCCAGACTCAAAAATGACTACGTTGAATTTGGTTTCTAAAAGGAAACATTTAGGAGGTGAATGACTTGATAAAGATTGATAGTCAGAACCATCAGGCCATTGAGTGCATAGCCTCTTAATCACTGAATACGTTTACATGGACACCAATAATCCAATTTTAATACAATTAAGACAGTACTCTGATTAAGAGTCTACCATGTAAACAGAGATTTTGATTACTTTAATCCAACTAAAGTCATAAACTAAACAGAAATGTAATTAAGATATGTGGAGTATGCCGATTTTAGTCGCATTATTGAAGTGCAGTACAGACATGTAAACACCGTAATCAAACTATTACCGTTGTGTAGGATTTTGTGGCAGGATAGACTATACCTGCCTGATCTCACGAGAAAACGTAAGTATATTACGTTTTGTCAGTTTAGTGGCTACTTCGTACGAGTTCAGTCGTACGAAATTGTACGATTTTAGAAAGGAGGCGTGGCACCTAACCCCACCTCTAAACCAAACTGTCATTGGGGGATGAGCAAATCATACTAAATTGTACAAATTAGATCGTACGAGTTCATACGAATTAGCCACTAAATCAAAAAGTTACGAATCACCATGAGATTGTGTTGACTATACACACATCTGTTTGACACTATTCTCTGCACCTACCACATCAGTGAAGGACCACAGACACCTGCATCGTGAAACGCTCAGGTTTTGTTCCCATCTGATGTGTGGTATCAAATTCCATTAAAACAATTCATACAGGAGTTCATACTCTCATCAAATATCTCGTTTGTCACAGGGGCATGCATGAAATGTTCCAAGTGAAAGTGCCAAACTGCAGTTAAAGTCGACAAATTAAAAATGAAACACCCAAAATTACATGAAACTCAGAAGGAAACATGGATAGCATAGTGACACAATGACATTAATCAAATTATGTTTATAACATGGAAAACAGGATCATTGAAGGAACATTCAAAAAGTAGCTCGTGTAAACACCTTAATCATAATGTTAATCTTTTAGTTAGATTATGGCAAATCATTTGATTACTGATGTCCATGTAAACGTGGTCACTGATGATCAAAAACAGCAGAAAGCATGTTTATAGAATATATAATACCAGGATGTTTTCTAGTTGTATTTACTGTAATTTTGTTTCCAATTTCCAATCCTGTTACTCTGGTGATAACGATTGTGTTTGTGCCATATATTTCATTTATTTTTGTTCAAAGGAAGAACAATTCGATACAAAGTGATTCAAAATTTAAATAGAGTGTACTCTGGGATTTTATAGATTAGAATGATTTTAGTAAACATAATCAGTTATTAGAATTCTATTTAGAAAATGACATTAAAAGAATATGTACATTCATTTGTCTGAATATTTCAAATGAACTGTGCTAAACAATCAGCAATAACGTGTAGATTTTAAACTATTTTGGATCTGGTTTCCTTTAACAATGTACACAACATAAATCTGTTTGAGACTGTCTTTTTAATTATTCATCTGGTAGAATCGACCTATAAAATCTGTTTCATCAATCAAGTCAATTATGAATAATTCCCTCAACCCACGAACCTCAAGGCTCAATCATTAAAAAGAATTGGTTTATTAGAATCATTTGTTTGTGGTTTAGAAGTCAGTATATGCTCAATTTAAGCACATGACTCAAATTTACAATAATAACTAGATTTAAAGTAATGCATGAATTTATTTTAATTTTAGTCACATTTTCAAGCTATTGTTGCCACTTTTCTTCACGTAAAAATGACCTCTTTAAAAACTCTGCCATCTGAAATAAGTGATCTTTTAGAAGATCTAAAATGGTGGACTTGTCAGATTATAGCCACTTTGCACAGTATTTAAAGTAACAGATTAGCAACTTAGCAGCGCTAACTCTCTGTTCCTCCAACAGAAGCAGACCTCGGGTCAGGCGATGGCCTGTTGGCACACCATCTCCGACGTTCTACCGGATTAAGAGGGCAAGAATGTCATCTTTCCGCATCAACTCTCCTTTAATCACTGCTGAGACCAAGGTTCGAGGGAAATAGTCTGACTATTCCAAGAAAAGCGAAGCCATCATTTCCATCTCGATTCCATCATCCGTAAAAAATTCAACTGAACTGGTAACAAATACACAAGTCTCCTGAGACGCATACACACATTTTACAGATCCAGATGCTTTGGACTATAGTTAATCCCTCAGGGAAGACCAAATGGTGCTGCATAAATTAACCACCTCAAACGGGACTCCACCGGTTCCTAGCACCTCTGGCGTGGTTTGCCATCATGTTGTGTCAATCTCATGACATAACCAAGCAGAATCTGTCTCAGAAGGAATTGTTCAACTCGTTTCAGATGAAAAAGAAAAAGGAAACATGTTTTAGAGTATGATATACAGAAACAGCATTGGTGCTTGTACAACTGTGGGCAAGAAGGGTACAAAATGCGATTGACACGTCAAACGTTTTAAGGAGAGTATCAAATTAAACCATATTGTCTTTCCAGCTGCTGTTAGGAGCTCATGGTAACTTTCAACAAACGTACTGTATGAGGAAAAGAAATGCACATATCGATTCTGCTATTCAGCCAAACGCCACACTTTCCCCAATTTCATTCGTTCCTTAGATTAATGCACTATGTAGATAGAAAATCACCTTGTTTTTTCAAAGAGAAAGGAATGACTGAAGGACAAGTGTATAAACTTTAATAGGACACTTCTAGTGTGATGGAAAATGGTTTTGGGTTTCATCTCCGCTTTGAAAGGACTGAAACGGTCACTCGATTTGAGAACTAGTGAAAATTGTTCCAATATTCTTTTGTTCAAAACATGCCCCTAACAGAATATATAACACATGAGCAGTCATTAAAAATCATATGTGGAACAAATAAAAAATGTGATCGCATGGGTTACACTAAATGATTTGACGTGATTGCATATGTGGTTTTCTGTATAGGTGAGCGTGAATTTAAATGGTTCTTAGGATGCTCTTGCAATTTGTGAGCTAGAGCAGGTTTCCCATCCCTGTTCCACCAACGTACATATTTTGGATGTCTATCTAAACAACTTAACTTCAGATTTTTGGCGGCTCTCATGTTCTGATGAGTTAATTCCAATTGTGTTTGATTAGAGAGAGGTTGAAAATGTGTACCGTTGGTGTGCCTTCAGGAACAATGTTGGGAAACACTGAGCTAGAGGACAATAACCAGATCTGATCAGAGCACAAGGGGAGTTGTGGGAAAAGAGACGCGTATAAAGTGGAATTCTGTTTTTGTTTTCATGCATGTCTTTCCATCACAGTACATGCACATGCATAGACTGGTTTCCTTCCTCAATACCTGTCATGTCTTGTATTCCTATATAAATATTGTGTATTGATTATTTATAGATGATTATTAGCAACTTGATTGTTTTCTTAAACTGTATACCAATTTATGTAACTTCACCTGTATTTTCTTTCCATTTCTAGCCTCTCTGTGTGATTTGTCTTGCCAGTGTGCAGTCTTACCAGTTGGTGTTAAAAACGAAATAAACTTTGTTTCCTTTTTTAAGACAATCCATTATTTTTTCATTCACATACTCAGTACTTCCACGCTACTTTAAGTTGTTGTAAATGTTAGCAAGACACCTTGAGTAACTAGGGGGTTGTTAACTTAAATACTAAATTAATCACCATTTACTCACCTTGATCATTTAACGCTTTATTATGTTTTCTTTTTACACAAAAGTAACATTAAAACCATGTCTTTGTTAATACTAGTGAATAGTCACCAGCATTAAAGGGCAACCTATGAGACTATCATCTTTTGTAAGCTGTTTGGACAAACTGTGTGTAGGTATAGTGTGCCCACAGTCAATATTGGGGTGATATAAACACAGTAAGTCTCTTTTTTTTAATTTTCTAACATTAAAATAGGTCCAAATCCCTCCCATTTGGAGGCTCACCACAACGTGATGTAGGAGTGCGGTGTCCCCCGCCCACCAAATTGATTGACAGCCGCATATTTACGTGTCTTCGTAGTAGGCGTATAATCATATCAACAAGACAGCGCGTGCGCAAAGCAACCGGGATTAAAAGATCTGTTTAGCGCTCTGTGATCATCAATCATCACCAAATGTGATCAAGAATGGTTTTACAAGTTTAAAATGGTTTTAAATCAATGCATGTTTGTGATTAATTACAGCGATTTTACCCTTCTTTATCACCAACAGCAGCATGGTCAGTGCAATTATAAGGAAGACGCTTCAATCCCGGTTGTGGATGTTAATTCAGGTTTATTTTGTACAATAACATGACGGATATCCATACAGCTGTGGATATCAACGTGTATCCTGTCACATTTTGCCATGCAAAAAAGTGCAACGTTAAACATGCGCACTGTGTGTGTAGGTGTGTGTCCGCTGTGTGTGCATGTGAACTTTGTAAAGACATTGTGTGTGACTCATTGTGGCAGAAAGGCTTAAATTAACTCCACTACAAATACATCAAATAATCATTGGGAAAGTTCTTACTGTAGTATTTCTCACAAACGTTACATGAGATCTGCTTCCTTCATGTTGGTGGAAATTGTTTGCAGCCGAGGCGGAAATTGAGGCACACTCTGACAGGCTCATGGGAACGGTGGGCAGAGAGAACTAGCATTAAAGGCACAGCCAACAAAAACAACTACAATGTGTTCAGAGCAGAAAATTCCGTATTCTGAAAGGTCTAATAAATCATCTGATGGGTGTTTTAAGCTGAAATTTTACAAACACATTCTGGAAACACAAAAGACTTTTCTTAAATCTTGAAAAAGGGGTAAACTAGGTGCCCTTTAAGGTTATTAAAAAGACATATTTCATACTAGAGCTGCACAGTGCATCGTTTCAGCATTGATATCACAATGTAATCGATCGCAATAGTCACATCGCAAGATATTTAATGTTAAGTCTATCATATGTCAATGTTAGGTTATAATATATCATTTGCATGTGATTAGAGCCCTATGAGGAGTTTAAAAGCAATCTGGCATAAGAAATCATACCATTAGTAACCTTTATAATGAAATACTGTTAGACTCGGAAAATAATAAAGCTCTGTTTATTTCAACTGTAACTTTTTCTTTATTGTATTTATCTGACTGTGCTTTTATTTTGTTCATTAAATTTTATGCAGACGCACACACTAACAGAATCATTCCAATCCCAACTATTATACAGTCTTTCCAAATAGATATTCAAATCATCTGCATTCATATTGCAATATACATCCAAAACTACCATAGCCATATCACCCTGCAGCCCAAGACCGGTTACTTACTGAAGCTAAGCACGGCTAAGCCTGGTCAGACCCTGGATGGGAGACACATGGGAAAACTAGGTTGCTGTTGGAAGTAGGGTTAGTGAGGCCAGCAGCGGGGCACTCAACCTGTAGTCTGTGTGAGTCCTAAAGCCCCAGTATAGTGAAGGGGACACTATACTGTCAGTGAGTGCCGTCTTTCAGATGAGATGGTTCTGGCTCTCTGTGGTCATTAAAAATCCCGTGGCACTTCTCGTAAAGAGTAGGGGTGTAACCCTGGTGCCCTGGCTAAATTTCCTCAATCGGCCCTCACCCCTCAAATCATCCTCATCCACTGAATTGGCTGCATCACTGTCTCTCCACTCCATCTATAGCTGGTGTGTGATGAGCGCACTGGCGCCATTGTCCTGTGGCTGCCGTCGCATTATCCAAGTGGATGCTGCACAATGGTGGTGGTGTGGAGAGACCCCCCACATGATTGTGAAGTGCTTTGGGTGTATGGCCATACTACTGTATATAAATACACATTACATTACATACATCCCAAACTAACAAGAACAGAAAAACCTGATATTAACCTTGATAACTGATATTAACCTCATAACCGCTGAAAGTCAGGGTTTTTATTAAATAATTCCCCTATCCCTATTATACACCCCAGGTCATATGCCACTACCCTATGTCAGAGACTATTCTTCGATACTTTTGCATCTTTTTTTTAATGTAATGCTGTTCACTTTCTGCTGCCGCTTTATTGACAGGCACAAAAATGACCCGAGAATGAATTATTTTTATTTTTTACAAATAAAAATAAAGCATTAAAACAACACCAGAGTGAGTAAATGATGATTGTTTTCATTTTAGTAAATGATCTCTTTAAATACTGACATACAGTTGAAGTTAGAATTATTAGCCCCCTGAATTATTAACCCCCGTTTATAGAGAATATTTTTTTCAACACTTTTCTAAACATAATAGTTTTAATAACTCATTTCTAATAACTGATTTCTTTTCTCTTTGTCATGATGACAGTAAATAATATTTGACTAGATATTTTTCAACACACTTCTATACAGCTTAAAGTGACATTTAAAGGCTTAACTAGGTTAATTAGGTTAACTAGGCAGGTTAGGGTAAATAGGCAAGTTATTGTATAATGATGGTTTGTTCTGTAGACTTTCTGAAAAAAAAATAGCTTAAACGGGCTAATTTTGACCTTAAAATAGGTTAAACAAATTAAAAACTGCTTTTATTCTAGCCAAAATAAAGCAAATAAGACTTTCTCCAGAAGAAAAAATATTATCAGACATACTGTGAAAATTTCCTTGCTCGGTTAAACTTTATTTAGGAAAAAATGTAAAAAAGAAAAAAAATTCAAAGGGGGGCTAATAATTCTGACTTTGACTGTATGTCTAATAATGTGGATTTAACCACAATGCATGTGTGGTTACGGAGTATGATTTTCTATCAATCCAAACTTCATCATAAAAGCTGCCAAAACCATTGTATAGCTATAATAATTTTCCACACCTCCCATAATCCACTGGAGCTTTCTGTTGTGCACCACAAAGTCACAAAAAATAAGTAAATACTCTCAATGACAGTTCAACTTGCCTAAGTAAAGGAATAGGGCAATGCTTCAATATGAAGCGATCTCCCTGAGCTATGATGCTGACTTCTTCCCTTCGATATGACCACAGTCTCCTCTCCAATCTGATCATCGATAAGCAAAGAGATTGCTCCATCTAGCTGCCCTGTAGCCGCCAGAGCCACTACAGCTTTCTCTGTGGGGAAGCCCATCTTCTCCAGCTGCTGCAACCTGGAGTTGAACAAGATTGATTAAGCCTAAGCATTCAAGTTATCTTTATAATCATTTATAATTGAGGATTGCAGAATGCACTAACCGTAATGAGGATACTGAGGACTTTGGTACTTCCACTTTGTCGGCTGTACCCTCAGGTGCGTCATGGAGAGATGCTAATATTCCTGCTCTTAGCATCTGCTCTTCTAATAACTGTGAATCTGTTGCTAACGGAGACTCCTGGGGCCACTCTGACACAGACTGCTGCCATGTTGAATAATTCTCAGACTGGAATGCACTGGCAAATGGCTCCGGTCTATTACACAACAGTAATTAAACTTGTTAATTCTAGTTATTTCATGTGATCTGAGAAAAGAATAATTAGGTAATATTAGCAAAGAGAATGAACTGACCTTGTTGAGGTGTTGTTGTAAACTGGTAGTTGTAAATGAGAGGTAACAGGGATGTAGGCCCATTTTGGCAAGCAGGCACATGCACCCAGTCTCTCTATCTGCTCCAGCATTTCAATTAACTCATTGTTGTCTGTAGCACATATTAAGGGCATCACTTTATAATTTGGTTAGAAAGAGATATTGTTTCATTAGATATATATATATTTTATACCTTTAAAACTAATTTTAATTGAAGATCAGTTAGGCCTGCCACAGTTACTGATTAATCATCTGATCAAGTTTGTTTGGTATATTTGTAATACGGTACGATAACTGTGCAGTGTAAATGTAAAATGAGGAAAAAATAACCTTTGTGTATCCCATTTTTTTCTTCATTTTATTTATTTTGATAACGTTTGTGATAATAGACAACAAAACAAGTCATTTTTTAAATCTGAAAGGTGAATAAATAAGCTTTCCAATGCTGTACACTTTGTTAGCAATGGACAATATTCAGCAGATACATAACTATATGAAAATATGGACTCTAAAGATTTAAAGCAATCAAAATAACGAGATTTAAAGCATTTAAAGTTGTGCAAATTAAGTTATCAGCAATGCATATTATATTGCTAAATCCAAAAAAATTTAATATATTAAGGTAGGATATTTACAAAATATTTTTTTGGAACATGATCTGTGCTTAATGTTATAATCATTTTTGCATTTTAAAAAAAATCGATAATTTTGACCCAATTTTAATTGCTATTGCCAAAAATACACACGTGCAACATAAGTTTTGTGGTCCAGGGTCTCATATGCAGTGTTTATCTAACCAGCAAACATTTTGCCAAAAAAGCATATTTTTATTCTAATCTTTCATCCTCATTTCCTTTCAAAAATCTATTTTACCTCAGTACTTTCTGGACAAAAATATCCCCATATGTACTTATTAACAGTGATATTTAAGCAAAATCATATCACATACCATATATCTTTCTTTGTTAATAGACATTCATTTTGTTGGGAAAACTTCAAAACTGTAATATAAGATAAAATAATATACATTTTGCTGGTCTCTGGTGTAAATTGTAAAAGAGAAACGTTAAAATTAAAAATACATCTTAAATATTCAGGGCTCGAAAAATTCCTGGTAGCCCTCGGGCAGGCACTAGGCCTGTCATGATATCTATATTTTGTTGTGCAATATATTGCACTAAAATATATTGCGATAAACAATATTGGCATTTTAAGACCATTTTATGAATTTCATTATAAAGCAAGTACACTCTCCCAAAGAACAGATAATTTTTTATTCTTAGGAATATTTAATTTGGAATATTTGATTATAGTCATTTTAATAATGAGGCATTGTTAGACACAATCAGAATGTGAAAACACAATATCCTAAATACATATTTAACAAAAAAGTGCATGGTAAAAAGTAACAGAGGCTGTGATATCTGCTACCAGATCTTTTTTCATTTGTCGGACAGCCACATAAAATATACTATAGTAATTTATGGTAATTAATACAGTGTTTTGTTTATTTTTAAACATACTGACAGCTCCAATTGATACTGATGCTGCACAATCAGCTAAAATGTTGCTAGAATTGGTTTTTGTGTATGGGCGATATATTGCATCTCTCAAAATTATGAGGTCATGTCCATGTATTGTGCGATAAGTCGATATATTAATAATTGTGACAGGCCTAGCAGGCACTCTTCAGTTTTTGGTAGCCCAAATACAAATTTAAGTAGCCCAAATAGACAATACATCGTTGCTAAATAAAAACAAAAACATAATATAATAAAAAGATATAATGGCATTTGTTATAGGCTATATATTCATTTTTAAATAACTAAAATTGTCTTATTTCACTTTTTAAAGTTTTTATTTTATTATTTTTTTAATAACCAAAAAAATGATCTTAAATGAATATTATTTCAGGTTATTTTTTGCAGCTATAAAGACATTTCAATATGTTACAGAGTAGTCATATATACCTACCTGTAAAACCTGAATCATTTTAGTTCTGAGGTAGAGAAGACAAAAATACATATTTCACACAAACTGGAAAATTGTGTCATTATTTTCTCACCCTTCACTCATTTCAGACCTGTTTGTGTTTCTTTCTCTTTTAAACTTTATAACGATCACAGAAAATCTTAGACATGTTTAATGTAGCTAAGTTACATAGAAAAAAACTGCATATATATATATATATATATATATATATATTATATATATATATATAACTACAACATACAGTTAAAGTCAGAATTATTAGCCCCCCATTAAATTTTTTTCTCTTTTTTAAATATTTCCCAAATTATGTTTAACAGAGCAAGGAAATTTTCACAGTAGGTCTGATAATATTTTTTCTTCTGGGAAAAGTCTTATTTGTTTTATTTCGACTAGAATAATTTTTTAAAAACCATTTTACGGTCAAAATTAGCCCCTTTAAGCTATATATTTTTTCTACAGAACAAACCATCGTTATACAATAACTTGCCTAATTACCCTAACCTGCCTAGTTAACCTAATTAACCTAGTTTAGCCTTTAAGTGTCACTTTAAGCTGTATAGAAGTGTCTTGAAAATTTTCTAGTGAAATATTATTTACTGTCATCATGGCAAAGATAAAATAAAACAGTTATTAGAAATTAGTTATGAAAACTATTATGTTTAGAAATGTGTTGAAAAAATCTGCTCTCCGTTAAACAGAAACTGGGAGAAAAAATAAAAAAGGGCTAATAATTCAGGGGGTTGAATAATTCTAACTTCAACTGTAATTGTTTAATTTACAAATATGACTGTAAATCATTAAATACAATTATGTGTTGAATATTAACTATCAGCACAAAATGTATGATGGTGACAAGCCTATTAAATATTGATATAAAAAAATGTAAAGTGATCTGAAATTAGTAAAAAGATGATTAAATAAAATTAAAACAAAATATTTGTCAAAACTGCAGAAAAATACTGGAAATATATTGGAAATAGCTAGACCTCAAGTCCGAGACTTCAAAATATTGTCTCGGACAAAAAAAAAAAAAGTAAAAAGGGCTGTGAACCATTGGTGTAGTAAAGGATACAGTTGAGTCCCAGGCAAATGGCATAGAAGTGCAGCAGGCCTGGAGCACTGGGTAGGAGGAAGAGGTCAAAGATCAACAAGAGCCAAGGCAAGAACCAGACAGGAACAAAGCGCAGGACTCTCCTCTGCTTGACCTGTCGACACTGAGCCGTGAGCAGGGCAAGGTGAGTAGCTGCGTATCCAGAGACCCTGCTGGCTTCATCTCCAGTAACAAAGAGAAACAGGGCATAAATAGGAGGAAGGAGCAGAGTGGAGATAAAGGAGAGGGTGAGGAAGGTAAAAGTCCCCCATCTTCTCTCCTGACAGGGCCCGATCCACAGCAGCAGGGAGATGTTGTGGAGAAATGAGGTCAGCTCTTCGTTACTGAAGGCGTAGAAGATGAAATCTGCAATACACAAGAAAGTGAATGACAAGAATAAAATAAAAAGTGCATAATCTAATAGTGTACTGCTTACCATAAAATCCAGGAAATTCCCCACCTGGTCCTAAACTTAGACTGGCATGTATACCACAGAGCCAAGTCGACACAATTAATAACAGGATTAAAAATGTTCCACTACAACACCCTGGACGGTTTGATCCAGACCACATCCATGCCGGAAATATATTATTAAGCATTGTAAACTGACAAACGCATTACCAATGACTACATGTATATATCTCAATATATGCTTAACGTTGTGTCAGATATATCATAGCTAACGTTATCCATGTTTTCAATTGCACTTCACTGCCAGACGCTAGCATCCTAGCAACGGATAACAAGAGTAATTACAACCAGTTGTATTTATATCGTATTTATTTTAATAATTGTAAATTATAAACGAGACTAAACAACACCGATGTTACTTGACAACCCTTTTATTTTGACAGCGAGTAACTTCCTATAACGGGAGAGCGCATTCACATTGGGGGATTACATGTTTGTTTTGTAAACGTTTTAAATGTGTAATCATGAAACAATATGTTGATATTGTACAGTGAAAGGATTTGTGTTATTTAACAATTTATCGAATTAATTGTACAATTTTAAGGTAAATAAAAGGTTAATGTGTAGAAACGTATTTCTGTCTGCCCCCCTCTACTATCGGTGTCTTGTTGGTACGCTCCGTTTTGCTTTCACGCATGCGTACTTATCGCGCATGCACCTTTGCGCCTCACACCGCACACTGTTCTCCAACGGAAAGATGGCGTCAGTCACGAGTGAGTTTTTAAATCGTTTTTCTTGTTTGAAATTTAAGTCTTGAATTTGTTTACAGTAAAATATTCTCTCAAATTTAAGTAAATGTTAAATTATATTACGAATTCCAGTTATTATATGTAGATATTTGACGTTTTTTTCGAGCGTGCGGCCTTAAGTTTGTGTTTTTAGGTCAAGGTTTTTGTTTGAAGCTAACCGCTCGAAAACGCGACTCAGCTTGTTTTTTAAAGTCCGGTTGTTCAATTAAAACAACACTGGTTCACGTTAGAATCAAATACTTCACTTTTGATGTGTTTTTCTTGTGTTTTAATGGTTCACGCACTTCTCGGTGTTTCGCAAACGGTAGCAGGCGTGGTTTAAAAACAGCGGGATCGAGTGCGCATGACGAACATAATGTTTAGTTTTCTTTGTTTAGCGTTCTTATATAAAGACATTTTAAATTAAATTTCATGTAAGCCTTTATTTTTTGTATTGCTCATTATCGCATGTAAACGTAGAGTTAAAGAGTAAAACTTTAAAGTGTGCGCTTTTTGTTAACTGAACCCAAACGTAAGCGTGAATTCATTGTTATGAACTCGTGTCTTGTGATAGTTTCAATGCTTTAACAGCCAAATCCGTCTTGTTGGTGTAAGGTTTGTTCCAACCGAATGGCTGAAATTAAACAGGGGCTGCACTTCTTTGTCTTGTTGTGTTTGCCCACGTCCTGCATCGTTATTGGACCATAATAAACCCTGAATGTCCAGTCAGCTGTTTGCAGGTCGTCTAACCTTTGTAATGATTTATTTCCCTGTAGATTATAGCAGCTACAACCAAGCTGGAGCACAGCAGTCGTAAGTCCACCTCTCCTGATTACTAAACTCTGGACCTAGTTCTTGTGTATGACTTGATCAAATAAAGTGTCTATTTTGTTTACGCAGTATGGCTCATACACTGCACCTCCTGCTCAGACCTATGGACAGACTGCACAGGATGTACACAATCACTTCTCAACATGTACTATAATTTACATGGCTGACGTAATCGCCATAACAATAACTTACCCAAAGTCAGTAGACATTAGTGTGTTAAAGCATGTTTTTCTGTTGTCTAGCCTTTTTACAGTATCATTTTTTTTTACTGTAAAAAGTTAGCTTAAACTGTTTACAAACAATAGTTCTTGGTAATATTTACTACGCAAATTCAATACAGCCACTATGTGCTATTCAATATAAAATTCAATTAGATTTTTTTTCTTAAATTTAGTTGTCTAATGTAATGTTTTGTGTAAAATAAAAGCAAAGGCATGTAATTGATAATTTTTTTTATTTTTTTTTTGCAGCAGGGATATACTCAGCCAAGATTACAGCTCCTATGCTCAGCCCGCTGCTGCTCCCGAGGCCACCTACAGTCAGGCAGCGCCCTCTGCTGGAGCATATGCGCAACAGCAGTACGGATCCACATATGGGCAAGCAGCAGCAACAGCGGCTGCAGCACCAGGTGCTTATTCACTTTTGTTTGTGTGTTAGTAAAAATGGCGGGAGCATGACTGCACGGTTTTCATGTTAATGGATTTTCCTCCATCCATGATAATTGTAATGCTGATTTATAATGGTTCCGAACCTCCTTTTTTACTGCAGGCAAATAAATGGTTATGTCATGCCTATCAATTATAAAGCGTGTTCGAATACAGATTGATGCTTAGCAGTAAACAATGAGTCACATGCTTGGGGTGCAGTGGTGGAAACATTGTATTTTGTATATAAACTGTTATTTCGGCATTTAAGTGGGAAAGTCAAGTAGGGCTTGGGCTCCACAGTATATAAACTTACCCATTGCTAGAATAGTTTATACAAATTTGTCTCACAGACGGTGTGAATTTACATTAGTGCCAAACATTTGTTTCATGCATGGGTTTGTTTATCCAAATTTAACCAATAAGATTAAACTATACTGTCATCCTTTTTCATTCTTAAATTTTCAATTTCCTAAACAATTTTTACGGTGTGCAAATTTAACGCAACGTGCAAATACTGAGGCACTGACATTAAAACCGTAAATTAGAACTTTATCCTGGGTTTAGGTGCAAAGTTGCACATCCCAGGATTTCATTAACTTGAGGTTTAAACAACCCTGGCTTAACACGCAAGGTTCTAAAGCCCTATATTTTACCTACGAGTGGGTCACATGCACAGTGTTTCTAAAGATGTTTATTTTGTAAAATAATTAAATTGAATTCCCATGAGGTGCACCAGTTGGTTTTGGAATTATTTGTCAATTTATTTAGCTGTATCAGAAGAATACTGTGTACTCTCTGTGACACTGTTCAGTGAGACTGTAATGGCTTGTACACAAAACAGCAGGAATTTATTCATTTTCTGGCCACTACAGTGCTAGTGAACACTGTGTGGATTGTTGTAGTCCTCAACTCTTCACATTAGACTCGTTAACTTCTGCTTTCTAATTTTGCTCTCCTGCTTGTGAGGGTTATGCTATTTATTCAGGTGCACACAGAAAATGATTACTGTAGCTAATTTTACGTCACTGTTCTCCTCCTCAGCTGCCTATGGAACTCCACAGCCAGGAGCCTATACTCAGCCTGCCCAGAGTTATGGGGCCAGCAGCTACACCGGCTCCACTGCTGCCCCCTACAGCCCAGGCTTCCTATGGCTCTCAGCCCGGATACTCTACCCAGCCGGCCTATTCTGGCTACAGCAGCAGCCTGCTGCCTCCGCTCCTCAGAGGTAACCGGACCATCTCCTAGTGTAGCACATCAACAGGATGCAGAAATGCAGCCTCCTGCAGTCTCTCCATATGCTGTTCTACCCTCACGCTGCATGAACCTGAACACCGCTTCTAACGCACAGTTCTGTTTTTCTTTCTGTAGTGAAAAATATTAAAGACAGTATAATGTGGAGAGTAGCAATTAACCTTCCATTCAAATGTTTTATCAAGCCTGTCCAATCTCATACAAATCCGAGCCTGAAAGAGATTTGAAGCCAGCCTCTTATTCTCACCTAGACTGCATTTATCTAAAAAAACTAAGTTGATGAATAGAAAGTGTCTAGATACATTTAAATGGTAAATCCAAAAGAATGGCATTTATTTGAATTTTACCAATTTAATCCTTAAATTAAAAATAAATTGTCACATTTCATCAATTTGGTATTATGTATATAATTATATTACACATTAAATTATTTCGTCATTTGATAGTATGTATCCCTTAATGTATAAAATTTTCCCAGTTACAGTGCAAGCAGCCAGCCGGCCTACAACCAAAGTGCCTATTCGCAGCCTGCAGGCTATTCTCAGGCAGGATACCAGGCTCAGCAGCCAGGCTATGGACAGCAGCAGCAGCAGAGCGCCTATGGACAGGGACAGCCACCTCAACAGCACCAGCAAGGCCCGCCTGCTGCCTACCCTCCTCAGGGGAGCAGTTCTTATGCACAGACTCAGTACAGCCAACAGAGTGCGCCACAGAATGATTACCAGCAGAATCCTTATAGTAAGTCCACATTCCACTTTGGTAGTGTTTTCAGTTTTTCATCAAGTACTGAGCCAGATGCTTGGTGTGCAATCTTTCCTGTAGACAGTTACAGCCAGGGTGGTGTGAAGCGGAGGTTACCCTGGGTCACAGCGCGGCGGATACCAGGATGGTGGCCGAGATGGTTATGACCGTGGAGGACCTCGAGGCCGTGGTATGGGCCGCGGTGGCATGGGGTAAGTTCAAACATTCTTAGTCTAACTAACGGTTTTTGTTCTCCCTCTCACTCATTTCACGGAGTGCATTCATCACCACTTCCAGGCTTTGTATGTGCAGGCGTCTAAGGAGTGAATTTTCTTCTCTAGCTTGTCCAAACATTTATTTGATTTGTAGAGGTTTTTCACCACAAGGGTATTGTTTGCAGAGATTATTCACTTTGGGTTCATTTACTGTAGTTTTTATTTATTTATTTTTTTTTTTTTTGAGAAACTCCTGGAGAGTCGAGTGTCCTGTGGAGTTTAGTTCCAACCCCAATTAGACAGACCTGAACCAGCTAATTAAACTCCAATTAAACTTTTTTTTTTTTTTTTTTTTTTTTTTTTTGTGTACTAGAAAAATCTAGTTTGAGTAGTGTTGAGGTTGGAGCTAAATTATGCACGACGCCAGCCCTCCAGTACAGAGTTGGGCACCTTTCGTTAAATGCATATTTAAGATGGAGGTTTTTTTTTTCCTCAAATTTACAGTTTTTGCATTTTTGTGAAATCAGTTATTTTAAGAGTTTCTCCTTCTATAAATTATTTTGTAAGGTTGGTTTGAGTTGAGGTTTCTCTATAATTCAAGATGTGGTACTAAAAAAGAAAACTTTGGTTTGGCTGTTTAAGGCTCTGTACCGTACTGCTGTTTAGGTTTTTGTGGGTAAAAGGAAAAAAATAGCAAACAAGACATTTTTGAGAATTTGGTAGTTTTCTCTGAAATGTTTTCTTTGGCAGATGGTGGCACCAATTCTGGGTTTTGAAGTTTTATCCTTACTGGGTTATACAATTTAAAGGAAATTGTTGTTTTTACAAGTATGCAGAACTTGATCGGGTTTCAAGAGGGTCAGTTCAAGTTGTACAGTTGGTTTAATAAAAGAATTTAAGAAATGGTTGGAGTAACCTTGAAGACAATCTTTGGATGTTTAATGGACATTTACGGTGATGTACTTTATTGAGGTAAGAATTTTATTTTGTGAAAACAACTTTTTAAGCACTTCCACGTAGGTGCTTTTATTAACCCATAAAATTAATCATTGTTTGTAAACCAAATAAGATGTATAAACCCAACATAATTTGTGTTCCAATTGAATTTGTTTCAGGGGACGGTGAGCATGCTATTTTACACAATTCTTATATTAAAATTTATACATTTTTCATGTCCTTAATATTTTTGCATTTGTGAACTGTTTTTCTGATTTCAGAGGTCTTGTTTTTAACATTCTTTGTCACATTTATACGCTGCAGGTATCAAAGATCGATGTAAGAACAGCAGTACTTATTCTAAGTACCTTTTTTCAAGGCAACAACTCGAACCATGGGGAATGTTCTTGATTTTAGGGGTGTTTGTTATGAATTTACCTAGTGTTTTGGACCATTTTGTTTTAGTCAGCATATTTGTGACTTTATTATTATTTATTTTTTTTACCCTTTGATCACCCATTGTAAACATTCACTTTTTTGCTCAGTATTTTTGAATGTACTGTTGTTCAATGCTGACCTTTTTATTGGTTAAATTTGGGTTCAGATTGCTAAAGATTGTTTTTTTTTTTTTTTTTTTTTTTTTGCCACAAATTGCTGTATTGTTATCTGTATTGATTGTAACCCAAAAGAATAAGGCCATCAAGCTAACTTCATAATTTTTCCCACTTTAAAAAAGGTATACAGCAAGGCAATGTCTTTCTGGTCCTGTGTGGTTGTTTAAATGTTAATTTTTGCAACTGAAGAATGTATAGAAATCATGAAGCTGTCCCAGTAATTAACAAAATATTGTGAAATATTACATGAGACCTTTGCATAGTTAGAGGGGGGATTTTGTGTTCATTTCCTACTGAAGTCCTATGGTTGGAGACTAAATGGAATATCGCCTTCATATCTTCATGTTTTAGCATCGCTGGAGACAGAGGGGGCTTCAATAAGCCTGGTGGTAAGTTCCTAAAGCGTTATCCATTGGTTAGTCCACTCGACTTTTAATATAGAGGCCATTTACGCCTATGTGTCCTTAACCTTTCATTGGTGTGTGCCACTTTTGCCACTTAAAAAAAAAACAACAACAAAGAGTGTTCTGGTGGTTTATATTTGGTGTATATATTTGGATTTCTTCAAAAGTTGACGTGTCCTTTGACAAAGCGTCTTTTTTTTAATTCTACATTTGACATTTTCATTTCATTATGAGAATCAATTGTGGTCCAGGGTAATCCTGAAAATGGTCACATTTTCTCTGCATTTAATTCTGCTCAGTTTTTATTTTTTTGGTCTTGACAGGTTGTTTATTTTTTTTTTATTGTTTTGCTAGTCATGGTATCATTTACTAATAGCATTTCTTATTTTTCTTTGATTTTTGCGGAAACCCAGGACCCATGAGAGGGGGAATGGATCGTGATATGGGTACGTTTTCTTCATGCACGCTTAGACCATTAAAATTTATTAAAGTGATAGAGAAGGGAAAGCCTTCATTGATAATTCAAATGCTGTTCTATGCAGTAATACTGAAGCCCTACATTTGGAGATTACAGAATGTTAAATACCTGTATCTGATGTTAAACTTATTTTAAATCTGTATATTGAGAAATGGCAAATGGACTGGGATGAATGTAGGAATAACAAATTGTATGAAGTGAATCCATTTGTAAATGAAAGAAATAATTATTTTGAAAATAGACATGACCAGGTCGTACATACGAGATGTAGAATTGGACACAAGACTTACACATGCATATTTATTGAAAGGGGAAGAAAAACCTATTTGTGACTTGTGTAAGAATATTTGACGATAAAACATTTAATAGAATATGTATTTTTAAACAATGTTAGAGAATGTTTTTATTCGGGAAATATTTGAAGTGAAATGTTTTGAAAAGGTGCCTTCTGGAGCAATTTTAGAATATTTATCTATAATCAAACTAAAAGATTGTATATTGTATATATTTTCAGTGTTGCAACTTGTGTTTTTATTTATTTTATTTTTTACGATGTATGTTTAAGAAACTGATGATATATATTGTATATTTAGTATATGTTTTTGCCATGAATCTAGCCGATGCTGCTGATATGGCATTAAAACTTAAATTAATAAATGCAGTAATACTGAGAAATTAAGCCAATTCATTTTCAATATGGATATCCTCTAATATTCTACAGCATTTCAGTAACCCTGATTTACAGCAAATGTAGAATTGTTGCTAAATCTTTTTCTCAAACACACAGGCCATCCAGGAGAGCAGGACTCTGAGAACAGCACCATCTATATCACGGGTCTCACTGAGAATGCCACTCTACCAGAGATGGCTGAGTTTTTCAAGCACACTGGAGCAATTCGGGTGAGAAAATATTAATCAAGATGGTTAATTCTGATTAATTGGTTGAACTGTTTTAATAATGACTTTGGTATTCTCTTGCAGATAAATCGCCGTTTAAATCAACAGCCATACACATCTATACAGACAAAGACAGCGGCAAGCCAAAGGGGGATGCCACACTGTCCTATGAGGAACCTGCATTTGCCAAAGCTGCTGTTGAACATTTTGATGGTTGTTTGTTTGCTGCTTTTATCATACTTCTATCACTTTGGATTTATTTTTATTCTGCCACTTGAATTTGCCATCTGTGTTTTACATTTCAAAAAAAAGGAAAGGAGTTCCAGGGCGGAGATTAAAGGTCTCTATGGCTCGCCGGAAGCCATGATTGGGGGGATGAGAGGAGGAATGCCAATGCGAGGTGGCCCTGGGATGGATCGTGGAGGTATAATAAATCCCCAAGGCATCAAGTGTCCTTCAACCAGAAGGTGTTTGTTATTAATGACTTTGTTGCAATTGCAGGTATGATGGGAAGCGGAGGTGAGAGAGGCGGCTTTCCCCCGCGTGGTGGCCCTCGAGGTGGAATGGGCTGGAACGGCGGCCCTCAAGCAGGAAATGTGCAGAAAAGAGCTGGAGACTGGAGTGTCCTAACGCGGTGAGTGGTGCATCATACTAGATGAATTAATTTGGCTCCTGAATATGCATGAATCTAAATGAATACATTTTTAGTGGCTGTGGGAAATCAGAACTTCTCCTGGAGAATGGAGTGTAACCAATGTAAAGCTCCAAAAACCCGAAGGCCTTGGAGCTCCTCCTCCCTTCCCTCCTGGAGGTACATGCAGATTAAAGTCTGCTATCATTTGGCTGTTATTAGTAATCTTTCCTTGTGTCTGAGTTTGTGGTTTAAACTGTGTGTCTGGTCTAAGGAGGTGAACGTGGCAGGGGTGGCATGAGGGGCAGAGGAATGGATCGCGGTGGGCCGGGAGGAATGCGCGGAGGCTGGGGAGGAGATCGCGGAGGCTTCAGAGGCCGTGGTGGAATGGATAGGGGTGGATTCAGAGGTGGTAGCAGGGGTGGTCCTCCCATGGACAGAGGTAGAAGAGGCATGGGACCCCCAGGCAAGATGGAAATGAGGTGAGCATCATGTGCTGCAAGTGTTAACAAATGCAAAATGCTTTAGTGCTTGTGCTGCATATAGAGACGGTTTCTTTTGCTCTCTTAACAGGGATCATCGTCAGGAGCGCAGAGAAAGACCATACTGAGTTCACGCATCAAGCAAAAGGAAATTACATAGAGGAAGGAAAAATTTTAAAAGTCCTTTTTATTTATGATTCCATATTTATACATGGTTATCTCTTTTGCTTGCTTTTAGTTTTTAATTTCACTGTTTTTAGTTAAGCCTTTTGTTTTTTTTTTTATGTTGTAATTGATTTCTTTTTATATTAAAAATACTCAGTTGCCCTGTAGTCATTATTTTTGGGGATGTCTATCTTGCATGTCTCTGTGTAGCTGTATGTACTTTAAACAATTTTTTTAAAAATAAACTTTTCCACCTCCAGTTTTTTTGCGTTTTGTCATTTGTTGAATAAATATTCATAAAATAAATTTAATATTCAACTTCATGTTTTTATTACATTAATGGAGTAAGCTAGTGGCATGCACTGTAATAAGTGCAATCAGACTTGAACCATCAGGTGTCTCGGTTGTTTAGCTAAACGAGATGTTTTCATCAGTCACGTGTATGAGAACAGATTTATCTGCTGAGTATTGTATAAAATGATGCCAGCTTTTATCGGAGCATGACTAAGCCTCCATTAGAGCCTTCTGATGAACATTCTGTCGGTTTATTTGGATTTACGTAATCTGATTTCTAGCTTTATTTATTTTTCAATAAAATGCATTATTTCAAGAAGCATTCAACGTCATCTCAAATTGCAACTGCTAAGATTTTGGGCATTTACGTTTTGCGAATGTGCTACAGTCGTAAGCTGTTTCATAAAGCAAGTTGAAGTATTCATTCATTCCTTTTCTTTTCAGCTTAGTCCCTAAAATTATTCAAGGGTTGCCACAGTGGAATGAACCAGCACATGTTTCACACAGCGGATGCCCTTCCAGCTGCAACCCATGACTGGGAGACACCCACACACATGCATACTCGCATACACTACGGCCAATTTAGCTTTTTCAATTCACCTCTACCGCATGTCTTTGGATAGGGGGAAACCCACGCAAACACGGGGAGAAAATGCAAACTCCACACACAAATGCCAACTGACTGACCCGGGGCTTGAAAACAGCGACCTTCTTGCAGTGAGGCAATTGTGCTACAAACTGCGCTATTGTGCTGCCCGCAAGTTGAAACAGGTTTTCAATAAAGCGTTAACCATTTCAAAGCTTGACTTCATCTGCAAAGCATGTGTTCACCAAAAGCTTGTTGAAAGCCTTGCTCTTGTTAATTGAAGTGTTGGCAGGAGCTGACAGGATGATGCTTATACCAGCTTTAGGGACTTCTCACAAAGTCCTTATGTTCCTATCTAAATTTAATTACACTCAGAAATTGAATTAAGCAAAGGAAATTCTCAACCATTAACTTTCTAAACATCAAAGAACACTCTCACTTCCATGTGTCTGACTGACGCCTTTTTTAATGGACAGAGCCTAATGCTCACTTGCTGGAGAGCTGTGTGGAATGACTTGGGTTTTGTGCATGTGTTCACAGAAAAGCTGATTCATCCGGGCCTTGAAGAGTGATCTCATTCCTTTGCTTGCTGTGCGTCCTCCCCTCTGTATAGCTCTCTTAAAGAGCCCATATTATAGATGAAATAGGGTCATATTTAGGTTGTAAGGGTCTCCAACAACAGTCTAATATGCATGCAAGGTCAAACAACACTTTGATGGTCTTATAATATGCATTTAGTTTTACCTAGTTATCCCAGCGACTCCCATATGAATCGTTCAGCGATTCATTTGTACCCAAACCCGTCCTTAGCGCGAAGCTAATCTGCGCTGATTGGACCAATGACAGGCTGCTGCGATTGGTCGACGACACTGACAGGCTTCAGGGCGAGACAGAGTGAAATGCCCAGCAGATTATCAACAATATAAAAGTAGTCACAGTGCACACACGCTTCATAGTGGATTTTGGCTGCCAGTGGGTGAATGTAAATACAGACAATGGACTAGAAAATACTGACGACTAACTATTTTATCAAGCAAAAAGTCCAAGAACTGGCGAGGATATGTCCTAGCAGTCTACTTGCTCTTTTTACACACACGCACACACAGGGCCGGCGCGTCCAGAATAGAGACGGCGCGGCGGCGACACCTCCCTCCCCCTCCGCGTCCTCAGTTACATCCGCGATTACAACCCTAAGATTTGAACCGCGACGTTTTCAACGTAGCTTTACACGCGATATGAGAATATAAAGAGTTAACCTGATACAGTACACGCGGTTACAAGTAACAAAACACAACTAAATGCATAATTTGCAAGCTAGAGTAAACGAGGCAACGATTTTAATCGCACGTACTTACACTGGTGAAATGGGGGAAGAAACTGATTCATGATCCACTGATCCTTGTTCTGACAGTCTTTACTGATCCTTCCTTTAACAAACGGCCGATGAAGTCTTCTTTGTAAGCAGGTAGTTTCCAGAGGCTCTCGATCTGCTCAAGGCTAGGCTATATGCTAAGGTTTCATCTTTGGGTGAACTGTCAATAATCTCCATCTGCACAGCGTGACTTCATTCTACCGGTGTCTGTGTGTGTCTCTGTGTGTGTGTGTGACTTTTTTCTGTTAGTGGGCGGGGCCGCAGGTTTCAAATCTCCCGGGCTTGCGCGTGCAACTGCTTGTGTTTCGTAGCTGCGTCATCGCGAAACACCTAATAACTCGTTATCAAGACGACTCGTTTGAAGCACTATGAGTCGACTCTTTTATAGATGAATCAATAGTTTTAAACACTGTACACTTACAGATTTAAGCCTTAGCTGGATATTTCACTTCACTTAGAGCTGTGTGACACACTACATGGAAGGGCATTTTCAAAAAGCCACAATATGGGCTCTTTAAAGAAACAACCGACGCTTTTCAAATGAAAACAAGGGCCTCCCTTTGGCTGCACGGCTGCTGTTGGATTAATGTCTCAAACTGCAGCAGTCCAAGTCGAGTTAAAGAACACACTGACTGGCATTAAGCAAAACGAGCAGGAAGTGAAATGAGTGAGAAGAGAGGCTTTTCCATTTGTGGTCTCAAATGCCAATTATTATAGGATCATGAAGATGCACAAAAGCACTGGTAATAACGTTTTATGGTTGGTATGTTCTTATGTGGAAGTGTTTTAAATCTGCAGTTGGCGTATTTGGTGTCATAGAGCAAAAGTGACTCTTTAAATAGATTGACTCTGGGGAGGGAAGCTGGATTCTTGAGTCTTCCTCATGAGGATCATTGCTAATCTACTTGCATTAACATTGCAATACATTAAAAGGAAGATATTAATCCATTTCAAGTGCTGTTCCTCAAAACTTTATTTTGCCGTTGCATTTTTCACGGCATGTGGCCTTAAGTGACACGAGGTTGTTAAGAGTTGAGTTTCTGAAGACAGACTTTCACTTGTTCTACAGACATGAAATCAATTGTTTCAAGGAGACGAATGAACGGTGATTAACATCATGATGATGTCTTCATGTCTTTCCTTTGTCTGCCTATTCAGAATGGCCCCATTCATTTGCTGATGACCAAGACCGTTGGCAAAGTACTTTGAGTGAGCCTGCCCTGGACTGAAAGTTTGGAGACTAAACAGGAACAGAGCTTGTTGGATAGACATTAATTTAATATGACAGTTCTGATTAAAATTTGGCAATTAAAGTTTTTGGGAATGTGAATCAAAGAAAGAAAGGTGTTTCTGAGTATATAAGAGTGGCAAGCTCTTTAAAAGTATTTTTCATATAAATGTGATTTTTATTTTTTTAAAAGCTTAAACTGTGTTCACATGAGTAGAGAAAGAGTGTTATTATACATTAAGTATGTATGTGCTCACTGCTGCCTAAAGTGTAAATAGTCAATTGTGCCGTTTCATTGCTGGCAACAAACCAACACTTGTTACAAAAAAGCCTCCCCACAACATAGGAAGATTAGTTCAAAACTTATGTTGAGAACTAAGATAGTTCACATAAAAATTAAAACTGTCATCATTTACCCATCCAACACTTGTTCCAAACTCTTTCTATTTTTGAGAATCACTTGAGGGCGAGTAAATGATTTTATTAAAGTAAAACAGTACAAGTTTTTTTTATTTTTCAGTGACCTTACTATCCACTTTTATTATGCTCTCAGTGATGTTATCGGTATCATAGAAAGATGTAAACAAAGGTTAAATAATTTGTTGCTATTTTACACTGTTTTACAGCCCAAAATTGTAACAAGTTCGTGTCTGAGTCTTGATTAGTAAATCGCGCCATTTTACTGCCAACATACCGGTACTAGATTGCTACCTCAGATCACTCCGCGGCCTCTCTATTTTCATTCAGTCAGAAACGTATTTTGTGGTAACGTTATGTAATTAAGCCAGTAACTACGACTACTATTAAGAGTGTGTTTTAGATAAATTGAGTATTGGAGTATTTGGAAAGCGTTAAACTTTTGAGAATTGTCTAAAAGTTATAACAGACACTGGTCGAAGGAGTAAAGCAGCCTACAGGTAGCCTTTGTTAGTACGCTGAGTTGGATGTCATTGTAGCTAATCCTTTGTTTATTTACTAGTCCACAGAAATAAGTAACATGGACGGTAGTTAGAAATCTTTTAAGTAATTTGGTATTGTTAGTTGTAGTTTGTCTTGTTGCTAGAACAATTTGCTTTCTTGTTGGACTAACCTTACTTTTTTACCAGAACGTTTGAACTAAGTTATTACAAACTGTATATTTTATACAAAATTCCATAAATTACTTCATATATTGTATTAATATATTTATTTATGTCACGAGTAGTCGTGTAAAAATCTGAAAGTATTACATTATCCTTTTTGCACTGTATAGTTGCACATTATGCTTATTGCCCTGCCATAATTCATAACATGAAGACATATAAAGTGCGATTAATTACATCAGAGATAGTTTGCCTCTACTTGCTCATATTCAAGCACGTGGAATGATTTGAACAGACAAGGAACGCGTGCAAACAGTCTAATACATGATCAAATATTCGCGCAGATTGAACCTCATCGAGTTTGCAAGCATGATATAATCACTGAATACCTACTGTTCCCATCAACTCGCATGCAAATCATAGATAAATGATAAGCCAAAGCAACGTCCGTGTTTCTATTTTTGCTCGACTTGCGCCGTCATCAAAACACAAACTGTATTTGACTAAAAATGATCGTTAATATCAACTGAATGTCAGATGCAAATATAAACGCTTTGGCCGTTGCTGGCGGCTTCTGCAATTGAAATAAATGGGATGCGCAAGGATAAAGTTGCCGTTGATCCTCTAATGAGATGTGACTCAGTGTATAAGCCAGTGCAGCTCAGCGCGTGTGCAGGAGGCGGCGCATAGGACGGTCGGATCATTTCCAACTGACGAAGATTATTATTAAAGTGTCCCAGTAGACCGGGCTGTCTTCCTGCCTCCATCGGCCATGCGTCCTCCCGGTGTGAACGAATGAATAAACGAGGCGTTGCGGAGCGCTGTTAGCCAATGCGGACGCTCCTCACACGCGAGAGAGCGTCGAGTGGGATAGTGTGCCGTCGAGCTGTCAGGTACGGATGATAATTGTCATGTTTCTGTTTCGCTCTGGACTTCCACAGGAGGAATGAGTAATCGCTATGTGCTCATCGAAGGAGGCGGGTATCTCTCAGACATCCGGAATCCATCGCGGAATCCCACAGCTGTACAGCGGGGCCGAGAGTCACAGCGGCCCGCTCTAGGAGCTCCTACCGCGCGTCGTTATGCCGTTCCCAGCGCTGTTTATGGAGGATTACAGTAGGAGACAGGCGTGCGTCATTCCGTGCCTTGATTGATTCACGTATTCCCAAAATATGGCCGATCAGAGCAACATTCAGTCCGCCGCCTCCAAAAGCATCAGGCCGTTCAAATCCAGCGAGGAGTACCTGTATGCCATGAAGGAGGATCTGGCTGAATGGCTGAACACATTGTACGATCTGGACATCACGGCGGACACTTTTATGGAGGGTCTGGAGACCGGCTGCGCGCTCTGCCGGCATGCCAACAACGTGAACCGCGCCGCGCACGAATTCAAGGCGAACTATCCAGATGCGGCGCTCTCTTTGCGGATACCCAGCAAGGACGTGGTCTTCCAGTCGAGGAATGTCATTCCCGGGTCGTTTTTGGCCAGAGACAACGTGTCCAATTTCATCGGGTGGTGCAGGCAGGAGCTCTGGATCAAAGATGTGCTCATGTTTGAGACCAACGACCTGGTGGAGAGGTGCAACGAGAAGAACTTCGTGCTGTGTCTGCTGGAAGTGGCGCGCCGCGGGGCCAAATTCGGCATGCTGGCCCCCATGTTGATTCAACTGGAGGAGGAGATCGAGGAGGAGATCCGAGACCAGGAGAACCTTACAGAGGTCATAGGGGAGACTGGCGTGTCCGAGAGCCCGCCGAAAAGGACGTACACTCGCAAGCAGAGCATCGGTGAGCCCGACCCGGAGCTGTTGGCCCGCTGGCGGGAGCAGCAGAAGAGAGTTCTGCTGGATATGCGCAACCTGGACGAGCTGGTGAGTTTGACAGCTGTCAGCACAGCATCTCGGGTTCATGATAATCACGACTACTGGATTATTAATTTGGTCTACTAATGGGTTATTAACCAGTCGAGATGAAACTATGTTGGCAGTACTTCAACACTTGTTGCATTTAAAACGCATACAAATATTAGTGAAGTGGTTATGTTGATTTGTGGTGTCAGTGGTTATTGTGTTACAGTGTTATTATTTGACTAAAAACTGCACACAGGTTATTGAAAGGTTCATCCCTAGCTTCTGAACTTAAAGTTCTACTGTAAATCTTCTCTCAGATAGCACTTCACATCAAAAATTTCAGCGTAGAAATAGAAAATTAGTGCATCTCATTTCATTTAATCTTGCATTAACAACAATTCTTACTTAAAATATAATAAAATAAAAAAATGTAGTATTTAAATAGCTTATTGTAGTATTTCTTATTATCTGATCCCACAAAATGTCTTTCATCTACATTTAACCCTACAGTTCCTGTGCAAAATAGAAATAAAAAAGAGATTTATGAACATAAAAGTCAGCTGAAATAAAAGCCATCCTTCATTGTGGGGCAATTATTTCAGTAATTCACTTTACACCTAAACACAGTCCTGTGTCAGACTAGGCATTGGCCAGAATAAGATTCTGACGGTATGATAACCTCAGATAAAAATATCACGGTTTGACAGTATTGTGATTACGGCTCTAAAATATATTCTTTTTAAATGTCTGGGTGAAAATCTAAAACTTTTTCCCTTTTTAACACAATATATTTTTCTTTTTGAGAAACATTTAAAATATTTTGGAGCAGTAAAAATGTCAGGCTAAATAATTCAAGTGAATCACTGATTTCTGCTGTCTTCATTAGTTTCAAAAACATAGATTTGTTTACAATTAAAACGGCATCTTTGCATATATATTCTGCTAGAGATACTGTTGTCCTAAAAAAAACGTAAATAAAATATCTTACATATACCGTAGGAATGGTATAGCAGAAAGTTTGTCGGTTTTAAAACCTTGACTTTTCCAAACCACGATATACCTTTAAAATGGTTATTGTCCCATGCTTATGGCAGACGTCCACAAAGTTTGAAACCATTTCAGTCTATAAATAATTGAGCTTGTAAAATTCTGATTGATTTGAGTGACCCATGTTGAGTAAAAACACTAAGAGGGTTCACACAAACAAGCTCTATTCCAGATTGATCCGAATAGTTCCTTGATACTTGTATTTGTTCAGTCTTTTATCCAGAATCATTATGATTGACACAATCTGGTCATGTGAGTGCATTTCTGTGTGTTTTTGAGAGTGCAGGAGGAAAGGTCAGAGAGTGTGTGTGATTCGTATTGGAGCTGCGTGAGCCTGAATGTTTTGCTTTCCTCCTGCTGATGTAGAATGTTGAAAGTCAATCCCATATCTCACCTAGATGCGTTCTTGAGGAGGTTAAAGGTTGTTTCTTTAGGATCAGGTAGTGGATCCTGGTCTGTGTTAGCCAACTGACAAGCTAAGACAGATAAATATTTATAAACTGAGTGACTGATAAACACACTTTATTTGATTAACTTCTTAGCCAGAAAAGCAAACATGGCCGAGTTACAGAAGGATACTCCTTCAGTTTGCATTGTGCTCATGCCAGTCGTCGAGATCTGCTCTCAGTTATGCTGACATCCAAGTGTTTATGGGAACTACAGGGGGAAATTTGCAATCTCCCACAAGCACTGGTGCTCAGGGACTTCATTTGACTGCCTCTCAGTTCCTGTGTGCTACTGGACAACTGTGGTTATTTCCCTCTAGAAGTCCCCCTCTTCACTCCTTTTACTTTCACCACTTAGACCTGTCAACAGATGCATCATGCCAAAGATCAATGTGCCAACAACCCTTAGCTGCGCTTGCATTATAAATTGAGCTGTTGCTCTAATGTTGCTCCATCAAAGAAACAGCAGTCAGCTCTTGTGAATGTGTAAGCATCTTTTCCCTCTTCAAGCATCAGCATAAGTTCAGGCAAGATGAAGAAACAGTGGACGTCAGGTGATGTTAAATCATTCCATAGCATTTTTTGACCCAATGTATGCCTAATTTTAAAGTGTACACATTGAGATTTGTCTGGTGTCTGGGACACATTTGATTCGTCCCTTTTTATGGCTGACCTTGTCTGGATTGTCTAGCGCAGCTGCTAGTCATCTTATCTGGTGAGCCATGTTGCCGAACAGAGCAGCTGGCTTTCTCCTGCAGAGACAGCATGGATTCAGTGACAGACAGCAAGTCCAAACACTGCAACATCATCACAGTAATGCTTCAGGACATACTGATGCTCTCAGCAGAATTCAAACACTCTCTCTTCATGTCTTCTGTGTTGATCTGTGTCTGTGTTTACCTCCCCTCTGTAATTATAAGATCTTGCACTGCCTTTGGTCTCTGCCAGACAAGTTTGGACAAATCTTTAGTTTTGGTTCATTTACAGTTCATCTTGTTGGTAGAATTGAGAGATATGCTACGCAGACAGTTGTTTGGGTCAAGTATACTTCCACACTGACTTCCTCTTATATATCTTTAAAAAACCTTGTTGTTTTATCGTGCAGCTAATTTGAGAATATGGAAGTTTCAGGTGATTATTATTATTATTTTTACTTTGCATTGTGACATCATGACTTCTTAGACTTTGCAGCTGTTACACACATACACACTTTTAAAAGGCAGTTACAATAAAACAACACAATTTATAATGTAGCGCTTATTAAAAGTTATAAAAATCCATTTTCAAACTGATGCCTAAATACACGTTTTAACTGTAGTTATTTTGTTATTATTTTATATTTTGACAATATTTTGACAATATATATTGTCAATATTGTCTTAAGCACAGCAAAAAAGTTGCTGGTTCGAGTCCTGGTCAGACCAGTTGGCATTTCTGTGTGGAGTTTGTCCATGTTCTCCCCATGTTCACGTGGGTGTCCTCTGGGTGCTCTGGTTTTCCCCCACAGTCCAAAGACGTGCGCTATAAGGGGATTGATCATAAGGCTGGTTTATACTTCTACGTCAAGTGATTGCCGTTTATATCAGATTTTAAATATTGGCGCATGCTTAATGTAAATGTTTATATTAGCCTAATGCTAATGTGATACATGCTTAATGTTGCAGCATAAAACATATTTAAAATGAATGGGATATTGCACACAAAAATTGTTCTATTCAAACCTCCGCAGAACATAAAAGAAGACAACAATTTTATTCTTGTTACCAAACAGTGTTGTTTTTATTCTATTCAGCTGAATTGTATGGACAAAATGACAAAAAAAACACTTTGTATGAAACAAAATGAGGCTGAATAAATTGTGGCAGAATAGTCCATAGTCCATTTTTTAGTATTATTTAATAAAACTCGCCTCACAGCAAGAAGATCGCTGGTTCGAGCCTAGGCTGGGTCAGTTGGCATTTCTGTGTGGAGTTTGCATGTTTTCCCTGTGTTCTCGTTGGTTTCCTCTGTGTGCTCCGGTTTCCCCCACAGTCCAAAGACATGTTTCCCAGAGATGGGTTGCAGCTGAAAGGGTAAACCTTGAAACCGGTTATTGTCCCGTGCCTAGTCAAGGGTCAGATCAGGTGAAATCATCTTAGTAAGGGAACTGACATTGACTCTAGCAACTCATGGTCCCTAATTCAATTATTATAATTCTTGCCTTGATTATGAAGTGTTTTTTTTTCAAAGACAGATAAACACAGTTTACTTGAGTGCTGTCTGTATACAGCCATTCTCATCTATTGGATATTAGCTTGGTCCCAATACATTTCAGCAACAACAGTCACAGTCTACACAAATAATTTGTGATTGTAAAGTAAAAACCTGGCCATAAGGATTATTCCACATTGATCTCAAATTTCTCAAAAAGATTTCCATGGAAACAGGATATAAGATGGATGTGCTCAGATTTGGTCATAGTAATGCTATTCATCCCTGTGGAGCATCAGTGGTAGTTTTGCCTGATGCTCACCTTCCATTATTTCCTCTCATATATTCAACCAGAGAAACGCACACACACATTTTACTTCCCAAGAGGGTTTGGTGATCTGAAATAACAGTCGCGCTATGAGGAAAAGCAGAAGCGTCTCTGAGATATGAGTGTATTTGAATTACAATGCTGTAGTTCCTCTTGATTTTTCTTAGTTACAGAAACACTAATGCAAACACTCCTCTGCATCTTTCTCTTTAAAGCCTTACTCATCACTGTTGAGTTTGCCTGGGATTTTCCATTGTAGACAGCGTGGGGGAGGCAGACCTATTGCTTCACCCTCATAGTGTTATTTAGTACAGCCTAGTCTTGCTAAAAATGTCCAGTCACACAAATACAAGTGCAGCTCTTATTGAATTTATCCATATAGTCAGGCTTATGATGTGGAGCTCAAATCAAAGTTAAGAGAGAGGTATGGTTTTGCTTTGTCGTCTTTCTCAGCACATTTTTCATTTGCTTGTGTAAGTTCTGTTGCTGACAGACACACTGTCTCATTGCATTACATCACTCTTCATAAAGCTGCAGAATTATTAGCTTCTCAGAATGCTCACAATACTTATTTTGAGCATCCAGACGTGTTTGTGACAATATAACGTGTGAAGTAATGTATTCAGAGGGCATGTCAACAGCAGAATTTACACAATAACGATAAATGATGAATATGACTAAATGAATAAAATAATTTGTGGTTGGTTAGATTTTTGAACTTTTTATCATATCCTCAAAGCTACATGGTTAGGTTTCAAGATATTAATCATTTAAAATTTACGATGTTAGGTTTCATTTTAGGATTTAGGTTTCATTTGGGATTGAAAGTTCAAAACATTTCCTCTTGTATTTAAGATGTAATACACAGATGTAATATGACATTTATTATGCCATGCTGTGGACGGATCTGTTTGTGAGGCAAAACAAGTCTCTTTAAGACTTTCTAGAAGACGATGGAGCCTTAACACCATGTGATACTCAGGAATACAGGTTTGGTTTTGATAATCAAAAACCACCCCTTTTGCCTGGTGAATCTGGTGACTGTGGAGGCCATTTGAGTACAGAGAACTAATTGTCATGTTTATGAAACCAGTCTGAGATGATTCGCGCTTCATGGCATGGCGCGTTATCTGGCGGAAAGTAGTTATCGGGAGATGGGTACATTGTGGTCATAAAGGGATGGACATGGTCAGCAAAAATACTCAGGTAGGCTGTGGAGTTGACACAATGCTCAGTTGGTTCTAATATGCCCAAATTGTGCCAAGAAAATATCCCTCACACCAGTAACCACCACCAACAGCCTGAATCGTTAATACAAGGCAGGATGGATCCATGCTTACATGTTGTTGACGCCAAATTTTGACCCTACCATCCAAATGTCGCAGTAGAAATCGAGACTCATCTGACCAGGCAACGTTTTTCCAATCTTCTATTGTCCAATTTTGGTGAGCCTGTGCGAACAGTAGCCTAATTTTCCCGTTCTTAGCTAACAGGAGTGGCACCCAGTGTGGTCTTCTGCTGCTGTAGCATATCCGCCTCAAGGTTGTGCGTTCTCTTCTGCATACCTCGGTTGTAATGAGTAGTTATTTGAGTTACTGTTGCCTTTCTATCAGCTCGAACCAGTCTGGCCATTCTCTTGTGACCTCTGGCAACAACAAGGCACTTCGCCCACAGAACTACAACTCACTTTCTATTTTCTCTTCTTCTGACCATTCTCTGTAAACCCTAGAGATGGTTGTGTGTGAAAATCCCAGTAGATCAGCAGTTTCTGAAACACTCAGACCAGCCCATCTTGCATCAACAACCATGTCACGTTCAAAGTCACTTAAATCACCTTTCCTTCTCATTCTGATGCTCGGCTTGAACCGCAGCAGATCATCTTGACCATGTCTACATGCCTAAATGCATTGAGTTGCTGTCATGTGATTGGTTGATAAGAAATTTGCGTTAACGAGCGGTTGGACAGGTGTACCTAATAAAGTGGCCGGTAAATGTAAATCGTGTTCACAAAACAGTTCTCAGATTTTCTAAGCACAGCACACACATCCAAAGCACACCACATCACTGCCGACACACATTTATGTTCAAATTTAATGTCAAAGTGAATTTTGTGTAATAGGCCCCTTTTATCGGATGATTTCATACTAAATATATACGTTTATGTAAAAGGAATCTGATTACATTTGAATTGTAGTGAACAAATACTTGATAAAGTACTTGATCACCCCTTTACGGGTTTATGTGTTATATAGAGTCTGATCTGATTCTGCAAGTTGGATCATCTATCAGTCCATATCTTCAGGAGTTTTGAAAATTTAAACCACATTTACCAGAAAGCTTGCTCTGTTGTGTTTTTCATGTCCAAATGGTGTGGTATGAATTAAGTTTGATAGAGACAGGAGTTTGGTGGTCAAATAAAGACGTAAAACTATAAATGTAATGAATTTGTGACCCTCAACAACTGAAACAAATGTAGTAAAAATGTGGAGCCTGTCTGATAACATCAGTTGAATGGAAATGGTGCTGTTGCTTTAGCCACATTTTGAAGGCAGGAGAACAAAATACCAGTGTGCTGATTTACAGTTTTTTTTTTTTTTACACATGCTCACATAAACAGAAAAACAGACAGCGTCTTGTCAGAAACACCAAATGAAATGACATTAAGGCATATGACCATAAGGATGCCCAAGCTAAGACATCAGTGGTGTTTTATCTAACAGACACTCTTTTCTCTGTGGTTTTCTCCCCCTCTCTTTTTCTCTCTCGCCCCACACCCCGAGGCCTTGACATTCTGCTTCATGGTTTTGTCAATAATGCACAGCCCCAGTAGTCTCCCTCTCTTTTTGTTCCTCTGACACGCACATACAAACACACACATGCATGCAGATAATACACATATAGTCCCTGTTTTGAGCTGAGAAGGAAAGGGAAGAGAGGACATGCTTCTTGCTGGTGCAGTGCATTATGGCTGCTCTCCGTTTAAAGATTAGACATTAATAATCTCAAATCTTGTACACTTGTAGAGAAATGTGCTGTTGCTGAAGGATTGTTGCCAAGCTAAATTAGTTATTTTTAATGAATGACTGGGTTTTACACTGTAAAAAAAGACGATATTTTTATGGTAATAGATTAATACTACAGTTAAATGTAGTGAATTGCATTGGCATCTTAAATAGATATTTATTTTTGATATAACTTGTAATATGTAGTTATGCATTGGTGCTTTATAAATGTATTTAGGTTATTTGGTCAACTATATTAAATTATGTTTTTTTGATTTTAATAGAACCAATGCGAAGTAACTTTATGTCACATTTCTTTCAGTGTATGTCAGCAAAAAACAAAAAACTGCTATAAGTGTAACAAGACGTTTCTTGTAATTTAATGGCAAAATATTACTTAACTATTTGTTCTAGTGAAAAAGATAAACATTTGTTTTTTTACAGTTTTCAATGTAAATCCATAAATATCTGAAGTTCCATGTGACAACCTTGTGTTTCATGAAATTTGGTTTTGTGTTTTTGTTTAAGTGGTAATTGCGTTTTTGTTGCATCTTGGGCTATTGTGAGGGTGTTTGTTTGGAGTGTGTGAATCAGTCCTTTATATTAGTTTTTACCTCAGCCTGTAATAAAAACGCTTGTGATAAGTTTCGATTCTGCTTTCTGATTATTACATTTTTTATGATAATCATAAAGCACATTTTGTGATAAATTCTGACCAGCTTTATTATAAAAATCATAAACAATTTAATTGATTGATTCAATCGAAATTATATCAAAGGTAATCGTTTTGTAATTTATTATTATTATTAATTTAATATTGCTTTTGTACAGTATACAATTTTTTTTTACAAACTGGTGGTTATATACCAACATACATGGGACGGTAACAAAAAAAAAAGCCTGATGTCCAAATAACATATATTAAACTGAAAAAAAAAAAAAAAAAAAAAATATATATATATATATATATATATATATATATATATATATACATATATATATATATATATATATATATATATATATATATATATATATATAAACAGTGGTCCCTCGCTATATCACGGTTCACAGTTTGGCTTCGCAGTTCCACAGATTTTTTTTGTGCAATTTAACATGTTTCTTTTTTTTTTTTAACAGCGCATTGCGTTCTGCATCCTGATTGGCTGTAGACTATTGTCAATCAATATTCTCCATTCTCCTGTACAGTGCAGAATGTGTTCAGCTTTCCAATTTAACATAAATCTTTGATTGCTAGCAGTGTGAGTTCCAACAAGAATGCAAAAAGGTTTGTAACTGCCCGCAGCAAGACCATCGTAAAAGGGGTCGCACAATGGATGTGCCGCGCTACGCAGCACCATGCATTTTAGAATTGTAAACATAGTCGGCAGCTGTCTGTGGTGCCCAGCTACAACTCAGGACACTGACTCACCTCATAACTTCAGTTGAGTTGTGATGATTCTATAGTCGTGTGATTATTAGTCACATTGAATCAATCTGCTTGTTAAGTAAGTGTGATGTCACGCGAACCAGTTTCCCGGTCCAAACGCTCTATATGGGGAGACTCAACAAATGGTAATAATAAACATTTACAAAGTGCTATAATACTTACACTTGTTGTATAATACTAATACTTGTTGTTAAGATATTGGTGTCTGTGATGAAGTCCAGAAACTGTTGTGTACACCATGATTTTGAATAAAATTCACTTTAATGTGTGATATGCCAAACAATGGCCATAAACTAATTCAAATGAGTAGCAACTTGACCCGGAAACAGTGTTTCATATGTCATGACTTGACAAGTGGATAAACACAGTTAAACACTCTGTTTGATTTACTGCATCTCTTCATGTTTGTATATTTGTAGTTTCCGCATGAGAGCGCCCTCTGGCCTTTGGAGGAGATATACTCCTCACCACAAAGCCATGTTTCTCTGACAAGATGTGCGTGACAATCAAAGTAGGGCTGGGCCAATAATCAATATTATATCAAATCGCAGAAAAATTTATGTCAATAACAATGATAAGCTCAGCACTTTGATCTATTAGCCAATCACACAGCAGAAATGTGCAACAATGGGAATCTAAAAGTGTTGATATTAGAGATGTACTGAATTTTCGGCCACCGAAAATTTATAGGCCAAATAAATTATGACATTTAATGGACCCTTTAATTTTTATGGCTTCATTGTTGGGGTACTCTTTTAAATTTGGAAGCACTAACAACTTATAGCGAAATTTATATTGTTATTGTTCAATATGGAAAATAATTATCGAGATTGCATTTTTGCCATATCGCCCAGCCCTAAATCGAAGCATGTGCTAAATTGGGATTTTCATTTTAATTTATCATGCAGTCCTAGTGTGTATGTGTGTGTATATACAGTTGAAGTTAGAATTATTAGCCCCCCCTTTGAATTTTTTTTCTTTTTTTAAATATTTTCCAAATGATGTTTAACAGAGCAAGGAAATTTTCACAGTATGTCTGATAATATTTTTTCTTCTAGACAAAGTCTTGTTTGTTTTATTTCGGCTAGAATAAAAGCAGTTTTAATTTTTTTAAAAGCCATTTTAAGGTCAAAATTATTAGCCCCTTTAAGCTATTTTTTTCTGATAGTCTACAGAACAAACCATTGTTATACAATAACTTGCCTAATTCCCCTAACCTGCCTAGTTAACCTAATTAACCTAGTTAAACCTTTAAATGTCACTTTAAGCTGTATAGAAGTGTCTTGAAAAATATCTAGTCAAATATTATTTACTGTCATCATGGCAAAGATAAAATAAATCAGTTATTAGAAATGAGTTATTAAAACTATTATGATTAGAAATATATTGGGGCCGTTAAACATAAATTGGGGAAAAAATAAACAGGGGGCTAATAATTCAGACTTCAACTGACTTAATGTTACTTTTATTCAAGCAGCAAGTTTATTTTGACCAGAAATGACACAGGCTTTTCCCAAAAGATACGTCTATGTACAAGGCTTTTATTTACAATTGAACAAAACCTTTACGTCAGAATTTGTCAGCATACATACAGTATGCAGTAAAAGGGTATGCAAAAAATCAGTTACAATAGTACACAAATTTGTACTACTCAAAAAATGATTGAATCTTGAATGTTCGATATTGACCTATCTTTAGACTTAAAGATAGTATATAATTTCGGACACAGCAAGAGACATGATTGTGGGCCCTTTTGACTTGGGCCTGTGTGTGATCACCCAGAAAACTACATAATATTTTCCAGCATACACCTATAGCACTAACCACATATTGCAAAAGCACTTCTCTGACGTTCTTACAAAAAATGCCAGCAGGATTTTGACCACTCGTATGCTCTTTTTTATGCTGTCATGCTCAAGGGTCACAATAGAGATTTATGGATGGGAACTGCAATCCCCCAAAGGCTGGAAGGAACATGAGGACAGTGAGAGAAGGAGGAAGGGAGAGACATAGCCGTGAGCTAGAGGTGAATCGAAGGACAATCACAGTGGAGAGAGGCTGATATCTCACAGAGGTGGAGTCAAAAGAAAATAGAGCGATTTGCAGCAGAAAATATGGAGAAAACAGAGTTGGTAGAGAGTGGATGAAAGATGTGTGGGGGTGTGAATGAAAGAAAAGAAGAAATCAGTGCAGGAAGAGAAACGGAACAGAGGGCAGATGAGGACAGGGAAGCGAGAAAAAGATAGATGGAGAATAAAGGGAGCTGCGGAAAGAGTGAGGGCAGCTGAGGTGATGTGCTAGCTTCATGGCAGAATCCTTAGCTTTCTATATTTTTAAACGAGCTCTACTTTAATAACAAGTTCACATTTACTTCAGAGAGTAGTGTAATAAATAAATTGGCAAATTTCTGCTTTATATCTGCCATTATTTTAATGTGTCTGAAAAAAGGAGTCTGAACAAGGCTGCATTTAATTAAACTGTAAAATTGTGAAATATTGCTGCTATTTAAAGCAGCTGTTTTCCATTTAAAAAATTTTAAGTGTTATTTGTTCATTTAATATCACTCCAGTATTCCGTGTAGGGCTGCACAATATATTGTTTCAGCATCGATATCGCCATGTGCGCATTTACAATAGTCACATCGCAAGATATGCAATGTTGAGTGGAAATCTTAGGTGACCAAGATCCACATTATACATGTGATTTATACAGTTGAATCATAATAAAGTGGAAGTTTATCATTTGCATGTGTTTTTAAGGCCATTTCATGAGGGTTTAAAACATTTGGGCACAAGAAATGATGATGTTTGGAGGTTGGCAACAAAAATTAATTGTAGTTAATTATTTATACAATTTATGGATCATCACTTATCATTTTTGTCTTGTTTCTAGTAGGGTTGGGTAAATAGACGATGCCATCGTTCATTGCTGATGGCCGATAGACATCACAATGCTGAGCCAGCATCGAAATCCTCCACCCCACCCCCATCGCAGCAGCAACTTGCTCGTGAAAAATACACATGTCCTGTTTACACTAATACGTCTTGGTTTTAAAATGCCATTTTAGAATGAAAACGATCCACGCCCACACTTGCGTTTCACCTAGCATTTTGGAAAAGCTCTCCTTCTACACTAACCGCTGAAAACGCACATCACGTGACACACACACACACACACTCTGTCATGCGCTGCAGCGTATGCGTGCTTCTGAGCTTCAGCAGTCACCGGGTGCTTTTGAAAATATCAGGTAACGTGTCACAGTGTCAGTACACTGCTTCAATCTTTTGCTTTCACGTTTGGACTTAGTTATTTTAGCGAAAACCTCAGATACTGTTGGTTGTTTTCTGTTGGTTGTGCAAGTTTGTCAATGCCATTATAACGACACAGATCACTCTGCCTATTCATGCCAGAGTCCTGCGGAAAGAGTGATTGACAGGTGGTCATTTGTGTGTAACTTATCTTTATTTATTTATTCATGATTTAGTTATGGGTAAAACAAAGACCATGTAGGTCAGGTAGTTGAAACGGTAGGCTACAAATAGTTAATTTGTTATGAATTAATGAATTATTTATAAATTCACCGCCGCCTACAATGACGATGCCATCGTCCATCGCGATGTTTCACATTAGTCATCGTACAATGCCAAATTGGTCGACATCGCCCAACCCTAGTTTCTAGTCCAAATATCTACATTTCAAAGCAAAAACTAGATTATACACAACCCATTGGCAGATAATCCACAGAACACATGTGATTTGTAGAGTTTAACCATAATAGAGTGAAAGTTTATCATTTTCATGTGTTTTTAAGGCCATTTCAAGAGGGTTTAAAACATTTGGGTGCAAGAAATGATGTTTGGAGGTTTGTAACAAAGATTGTATTTAATTATTTATACGATTTATGGATCATCACTTATCATTTTCATCTTGTTTTTAGTCAAAATATCTACATTTCGAAGCAAAAACTAGGTAATACGTAACCCATTGGCAGATAGTGTCGCTTGTTTTAAGGAAAAGCTCACTTAATTTTGAATTATTTCTTTTGAAGGTGAAAACAAAACAATATTTTTAAAATTATCTAAGAATTGTTTGACATTTGTACTAGAAATGCGTCAAAGCAAAGTAAGAACCAGAATTCTGTTAGACTCCACAGAAAACAATATTTATTGAAGGACAATAAAATATAGCAATATCAGATTTTTCTAATATTTTGCAGCTGTAATTTTATGTCACGTCATTCTTCAGAAATCACAATAGGCCAGTTTTGTACTCAAGAAACATTTCTTATTATTAGTAATGTTCTGAATTGTGGTGCTGCTTAATATTTGTGTAGAATTCGTGCTGAACATAAAGAGAAACAGATCATTATTTATTTAAAATTGAAAAAAACATAAACATTTGAAACATACATTATTTTACTATTATTTATAGCAGTGGCCCCCAACCCCGGGTCGCAGACCGATACCAGTCCGTGGATCATTTGGTACCGGGCCGCAGAAGAAACCATTAATTATTTCCATTTTATTTATTATTTCAGTTTCAGTTATTTATTTCATTTTCAAAAAAATCTTTGACTTTAAAAAATGACCGTATTCTCTCGGTTACATCTCAGTCACTTGAACGCCAAAATTTAACCCACAAACTAGCAAAATGAGTAAGAAACAGACATCTTTGGAAAGTTTCTTTGCGAAGGGGAAAACACTCAGTAAGGGACCAACAAACTGCCAAAGATATGTATCTGCAAACCATTTGTCAATAAATCAAGTGAATTCAGCATGTCTGTGCAAAAAGAAGATCAACTGCTGGAGATCGCAGATGATGGCGGCAGTTCAAATATCACATCTTTTCCCACAAGCAAGTTCATTATTTCCAATAGAGACGCGTGGCTTTTGCATGCATGTTGGAAGCAACCAGGTGCACCCAGTTGAAAATATCTGCAGAATGCTGAGAGCATTGTGTCAGCAACGGTTGAAAACAGTTGATGGTCGCCTAGCTGTCTACATATACCCACCCTCCAGACCACTGTTAATTTGTCAATCGTTGACCGCTCTGTGGTGATAAAAAGGTTCGGTACCACTGATCTTAGGTCAATCCAACACGTCTTTGCAAATTAACTGTATCAGTTTCTTTCAAAATATTAAATATAAGTTACTGAGCCCAAACTCGAATTTATATATGTCAGTTTGCTCATGACTTTAAAATTGGAAAAATTATGATTTGACATAAAAGGAATGAGACTAAACAAGCTTGTTTACTGCACAAAGAGAATGTAGAGTCCTCTGCTATTTTCTACTAGTTATTGTGGCTTCATCTCTGTTATCAAAATCAGTAAATGTACTGGCTTCATCCACTAGATTGCCTGTGGAATGATTTCACTTCACCCACACAAGTGAAAGTCGGGTTACTCCACCATATAAAGAGTGCTCATGATGATTAAAAACACATGCTTTATTTCAGGTTCTATAAGTAGTTTGTTTCTTATTTTTCCATTTACATTACGTTCCTTTTGTTATTCGGTTCATATCAACCTACCATATGCATATTTTCAGAAAATAATTAGCCAAAAAAAGCTGTTTGAGTTTCTTCGCTTGTGCCGTCAAGGCAATCTGCACTCTGTGTCTTAGTTTGAGTTTACAATAATAACCCTGCCTTTACGGTCCAGTACATGCATTCAAAAATAAGCAGGAGCCGGTTTTCCAGAGGTGCCTGTATACTGTACAGACTGCTAGACCCGCCTCTGATGGATTTTACACCAGAGAGAGAGAAAAGTAGGTCATGGCAGTTTATGCTGGGTCAGAATCACACAAGCTGAGAGAATGTATCTCTCTCTCTCTCTCTCTCTCTCTCTCTCTCTCTCTCTCTCTCTCTCTCTCTCTCTCTCTCTCTCTCTCTCTCTCTCTCTCTCTCTCTCTCTCTCTCTCTGCATATTTCCCATGTAAACTCATCTTTTTTTCTTACGATTCTCATTCTGATTTATGCTTTATTTTTGGCTGTGCTAAGACGTATCTCTTTGTGGTTTGCTGCAGTAATACTCTGTTATCAGTAGTTATTTCGCACAGCACCTGTCCAAGCTCAGCGTTTGATTTGTGTGCATATATGTGTATGTGCATTCATGTTTAGGTGAGCATGTGGAGCTGGGTGCGTGTGCGGTCGTGTCTGTATCTGCTCAGTGTGGTTTCTTAACTCTGTTGGTGGCTGATGAAATCACAGCATGGATGCCATTCCTATTACAGTTTGTTTTTGAATGACCTGCGAGACAAGATGTGCGCTCATTGTTTTTGTACTTGTGCTATGGTAATGCAGTGGTATTCTGTGCATGGTAGTATCATAGAATGAGAAATATACAAGTTAAATTGAAATACATTTTGGTTTAAATCATATTTAACAGTAATTATGGTGACAATATGACTAATCCAGTTGGAAAGTAAGGATTTTATTGAAGTGGGTGAACTGAATGACAGCACTGACACATCTTTTATCTGTTTAAGGTAATTAAATAGTACTTTTCCAATGTGTTAATGATAATATTATTGGCTAAAGGAAAAATGTATGGCTTAAAGGTTTCTTTTTCATAACTACAGTTCACCCAAAGTGAAAATGTTCTCACCCTCAAGTGTTTCCAAACCTGTATGACTTAATGAGTTGAAGAAACCTGAAAACCTGTAGCAGTTGACTTCCATAGTAGGAAAAACAACTATTATTGACGTCAGTGGTTACATGTTTTCAACATTTAAACAACTTCTTTTGTATTTAACAGAAGAATGAAACTTATAAAGGTTTGGAAACACTTGAGAGTGAGGACATTTTCAAAACAGTGGAGAATGAGTAAATGAATACATAATTTTACTTTCTTGTGTGAACTGTCTCATTATGAAATTTTTTTTTCTCGCAATTTTTGTCTAAAAAGAGAATATTGTTATGTGTTTTGTCTATTTATTTTCACAACAGTGGCACCCTGTGAGCCTAAAAAATTTTGACTTTTTAAAATGTGTTTTAAAGCTCATGATTTTTAAGTACAATGATATCATAATATTTTGTAAATCACAAAAATATTCAATGTACAACTTAAAAAACTATGGCGGACCTCAGAACCATTTTGGCATGCAAACTCATAGTGTTTTTGTTTGTTTATCACCACCTGCTGCCTAGCATTCAGGATCAGCAGTTTTAGTCATTTTTCCAGATCCTTGTGAAAAGATGATTCAACAACATTGTCATCTTTGTTTAAAACCTTTTTAAAAGGTTTGTTTACAAATGTATCAACAAATGCTGCTATTTCCTCAAGAGTTTGTTCTCTTTTTGTATTTGGGCTTCCAAAGGACACGGCACAAAGACAGAAGTGCTAACAATTGAATTTTAATTATGTTCCAGAGAATTATAAAAAAAATATATATAGCTAGCATTTGACAAGGGACAGCTTCCACAATCTTTCCCAGTTCAGTGCTGGATTTGGCTAAAAACTCCTCAAAGAAGGAGCAGCTCCAACCATAATAGACGAAGCTGTGGATTGTGAGCCACAACCTGTAAGTATTTTTATTTGTTACAACTGACCTATCAAATGCATAGTGTCTAGCTATAACTGTTTGTTGTAGCAAGGACGTAAACAATTTATCTAAACATAAACAATTTAGCTACAAATACATTTTTATCCATCAAAGCGCTGTAAACAGCCACAGTCTTCACCAGCACTACAGTGTCTCTCTATGCTGCCACTTTCCCTGCATTCTACATCTCAAATAACAAACTTGCAAAGGATATATGAACGTTTTATATTACTTGCACATGCTTGTTCCGAATATATGTAAAAGACACTTGTCAGATTTTATTTAAGAGAGCAGGCGTGAGGTTCAGCTGTGTCCTCTGTGTTATTTTCTGTCTGATTCCAGCTCAAACTGATATGGCTAACAGATACTCTGACTGACAGTATTTACACAGCGGAAAATCTTGTACTTGTAGAGGAGTGATGCTTTTCCTGGTGATGTGGAGCCGATCCGCGAATCACAGCACATTATGTTAGCTGACCAATCAGAGCCCCTTAAGGGCGAGCTTTTGAACAAACTTAAAAATATAGCAATCGTTTTCATGTTAGCTGAGTAGCTGTATACAGTTGAAATCAGAATTATTAGCCCCCCTGAATTATTAGTCCCCATGTTTATTTTTTCTCCCAATTTCTGTTTAGTGGGAAGTAGTTTTTTTCAACACATTTCTAAACATAATAGTTTTAATAACTCATTTTTAATAACTAATTTCCTTCATCTTTGCCATGATGAGAGTAAATAATATTTGACTAGATATTTTTCAAGACACTTCTATACAGCTTAAAGTGACATTTAAAGGCTTAACTAAGTTAATTAGGTTAACTAGGCAGGTTAGGGTAGTTAGGCAAGTTATTGTATAACAATGGTTTGTTCTGTAGACTATATAAATAAAAATATAGCTTAAAGGGGCTAATTATTTTGACCTTAAAATGTTTTGTAAAAAATTTAAAACTGCTTTTATTCTAGCCGACATAAAACAAATAAGACTTTCTCCAGAAGAAAAAATATTATCAGACATACTGTGAAAATGTCCTTGCTCTGTTAAACATCATTTGGCAAATATTCAAAAAAGTAAAAATAAAAAATAAATTCAAAGGGGGCTAATAATTCTGACTTCAACTGTATAATTAAATTAAGGTGTATGAAAAAATATGATTTTCTACAAATGAAGTATGAGCACACATTGCTTTGCATCTTATAAACAAACCAAGCCTTAAAAGTACAATCTGGATCACCCCTTTAACCAACACTTGCATCAGTTTTCCACATTTTCACCAGAAACTTTCTTACAATCACTTCATATAAAAACATTGTGCATTTATGAAGTGTGCTTTACACAGATGAGTGGCCTTGACAAACCACCTGTAGAAACAATCTTTTTCTCTCTCTCAAAAAAAAACACTCCCCCATCTAACTCTAGCGCTTATTCTCTAAGAACAAACAGTTCGTTTGTGTAATCAGCACTTCTTGTGTGAATTGCCTCTTCTTGTTGAATCGCTGAATGCCTCCTCAATTGTAAGTCACTTTGGACAAAAGCGTTTGCTAAATGTAAGTGTAAAGAAACTGCCACTGATTTCACACTGAGCATTGACACTACAGTTGAGTTCATTATTTGAATAGCTTAATGACCTTTGTATGTTTTTGTCCCTTGTGGTCTGATATAGATTTTCCGTGACCAAATTTAACTATGGCTAAGATATGAAAATGTGTTACATAATCTGTACAGTAAGTTGTGAGAAAAACAAATGTGAAGAAGATATTGTCAGATGATATTTAGCTGGAGAGATTTTACACCATGTGCAATTCAAGTCATGTGAATTTTATAACCACTTTCAGACTCGAAAATCACCTGATATTCCTGGTACTTGTGTAAAATTATAGCTCAGTCTGTCTCCCTAAACTTAGCTTTGGTTTTTGTCATAAAGCCTCAAAATAAAAGGCCAAGCTTGTGATAGTCTTATGCCGAGGCTTGTGAGGAGGACTTTCTTTCTTTCTTTAGTTCTTAGACAGGACACATATTTTACTTTGCCCTTGAGCACAAGCCGCAACAAACCTTTATATTGCACTTACTCCAGTCTGACCTTCAGATTTCAGTGGACATCATTGCTTACTTGACTAAACAGAAATCCTGCCATGTTAACTTTGAAAGTGAACATTCAGTTCATTTTAAGCCTTTCATGATACGCCCAATTATTCGAAGCAGCTGGTTTGTCTGGTTAGGCCTGTGTTCATCTGTTCATCTGAGGAAAAATGCGGTGTTTTGGGTTTTGGTGGTGGAAGGACTGTCGTTTTAATTGCGGTTGACAATCAGATAAGTGATCTGTGTGAATGTATGTATGTGGGGGGTTTCCCTATGTTTTCCCTACGTTTTCCCACCATCTGTAAGTATGCTGGCGAAGCACACTGCTCTTTGTGACAATCCCATAACACAGATCACTGCTTGCTGGAACTAGAAATGTCTTGAATGTCCTTTGGCTTTGGCTTAAAGGGATAGTTCACCAAAAAAGAAAAATCTGTCATCGTTTATTCAACCAAATGCACATGCTATGTCAAACCCACTCTCTATAGCTGAGTCCAAACCTTTAGAACTCTCTCTTTGGATGCAGCATTTCGAGGTGGGAAGGCATCGAAGCATGTTCAAATCCAAATTTTGCTTCAATTCCCATCTCAGGAAGCGCTGCCTTCTGATCAAATTTTGAAAGCAGCATAGATGTGTTCTTCACCGCTCCTTATATTTCACAATCCTGTGCATAGCATTTCTGACTGTTGAACTATCTCAGACTCTTGGGGCATCTTGAAGCGCCAATAGGGTGTGGATATGTGTGTAAGGCTGCGTGTTCACTGAAGCGTTTTTTTTTCTTAGTTAAAAAAGTTGCCGGTGTCCTGACATTTTATCCTACCCATCAGATTATGCTACCAACACTGTATTTGGCGTGCATGGTTCTGAGATTGGGCTTAGGGATTAGATAAATTAGGGCGATATTAAAGCTTCATATCGCACTACTCCACATTAAAATTTACACTGGTAGCAAAATCTGATGGGTAGCATATTGCCTCATCAAAATGTGCTACCTACTTTTTGAATGGGAGGTTGGACAATCTGACAAGGTAAGACAAGTCGACTGAACACCCATACAAGTTGTTGTAGTGGTGGCAATAGTTGCATGTCCTGCCCCTCCACTGTGATTTGATTTAATTCAATTAAATTCATCTTTATTTCTATAGCGCTTTTACAATGTAGATTGTGTCAAAGCAGCTTCACATAGAAGATTATAGCGGCTAGCTCAAAAGTGACACTGATGGGCACTGTGTTTTTCAACTTGCAATGCCTGAATTAATGGCAGGTGCTCAGCACTGACTATAAAATGCCTGCTTAGTGACTCGCTACACTGCTGGCACACAAAAAAACATGGAGCTACCATTGACATCAACAGAAAACAAATACTCAGATTGAGAAAAAAAACACTTCGGTGGACACCCAGACTAAATGTATGTTTTTGACCAGTGTGTTGCACTTAGGCCTGTCACAATATTCAATATATTCGCACAAACCCAATTCTATTTTTGTACCCCTACTCCTACCCCTATCCCTTCCCCTTGGCGCTTGAAACCGAGTGTGAAGGGGAAGGTCTTCAAAATTTACCCCTAAAAAATGGGACACCACTAGAGCACCTGCACACATCATCATGTCATCGTGAGCTCTTACTTCATATGAGATCGATTATGGCGACTGCTATAGTTATTCCAGTTGCAATATTTTTTAGTATTTATCTTCAGGAAATCACTGAAGACATATATTATGCTATCATAACGATATAATGTGCAACAAGGTCGTAACTGTACTGTACATTTACGCCATGGCCATATTCATCTATGTAAACACACGAAAACAACATTAACATTATAGCAGACACTGTAAAAAGGTCATTTCCAGCCCCTAGACTTTTCTGACAGGGGATTCAAGTGTCATTGAGGGTCAGATGTGAAAGTATGTTGTGGGACTGCGGTGCAGGAGTTATTATTAGGGATTATAGATAGCGAAAATTTCACGGTTTTGTATTTTAGCGTTTTTTTGTTTTTTTTTAAGCATGACAGTAAAACACGAATGTGGTTATAACCATATTAAAACATGTGCTTGTTTGTTGTAAAAATTTGTGATAATGACAAAAAATACTAAGTTGTGCATCTCCTGACTTCCGGGTGCAGCTATACTGCTGTTGTAGATGATGTATTCTGGGAATTTTTTTTACCCCTTGGTTTCGAGTGTGGTCCTGAAAAGTCTCCCTTTCGAGGGGTATCTAGCTCTTCCCCTTAGACCTACGCCTTCAAGCTAAAGAGAATTGGGACACCCCTACCCCTTTACGTGAATGCGCAAAACGAGGGGCAGGGGTAAGGGGAAGGCCTAAGGGGTAGAATTGGGATTGGGCCATTGTCTAATCGCACAATACATAAACATGTCCTTAATCATTTTTGGGGATGTAATATGTATCGCCCATAAATAAAAACCAATTCTAGCCACATTTCAGTTGATTGCGCAGTTGCTCTATCTCTATTGAAGGTGTCAGTTTCAGTATGGGTAAAAAAAACAATATACTATAAATTACTATAGTATATTTTTATGTGGGTGCCTGACGACTGAAAATAAATCTGTTACTTTTTTCTAGTTATTTTTACCTTGGACATTTTTGTTAACATTTATTATTGTTATTTATTTGTTTAGGATATATGATTTCATAATCTGATTCCAATGCCTAATTATTCAATTATTAAAATGACTATAATTAAATTAAATATTCTTTAGAATAAAATATTATGTGTTCTTTGGAGGAGTGTACTTGCATTATGATGCAATTATTATAGTGTCAGAATGGTCTTAAAATGACAATAATATTGTTCATCACAATACTTTTGGTGCTATATGCCGCACCACATAAACAAGATATTGCCACTGGCCTCGTTGCACTTTTAGTGACATTTCTTTTGAGAAGTTAGTATTGTAGTAAGAAAATATGTCCTTAGTTATCATCAAAGCTCCCTCGGTTTTGATGGACATAATTGAATTGTTACATTGTCTCAGAATTCATTTTACGAGGTGACCTTTGTGCACAAAAGCTGCCTCCAGAGTCAATTCCTGATAGGGCTGCAAGGCAACAAGTCCGCTGCCAAAGCTTTTGGATGTAGCCAATGTTTTTTTTATTTTTTTTGGTTGGTTGGTTGGTTGGAATTCTCTCACAGAATTGTCATTTTTGTGTGAATTATCATTTTCAGTCAAAAGAAAATCTGTGGCTGTCTAAAATGCTGAACCTTTAACTGAACTATATTATGGAATTATTTTATATGTCTGCACTTTATTACTTGTCATGTGTAAGGTTAATTTCAGCTGATAATGCTCAATTCACCCGCACTCCACATAAAAATATATTTCTTGTTTTGCTAGACACCCCTGAAGCCCTGAGCGGTGCATTAAATTCAAGGCATGATCGTATTTAGGTTGGAATCCACCCAGCCTCTATCTCCTGATGAAATCAGATATAAACTTCTCAGCAACAGATTTCTCATTCTTGCACAACTGAAACAACAAACGTTTCTCTGTGAGGTATTTGGCTCGAACAGCATCATATTGTTTTAATATTGTGACTATGCAGTAAAATGTGTCTGATAAATGTGATGTAAAGCGCTTTAAGAACACCTGCCCTCAAAACAGTTTCTATTCAAAGCTGTGATCTGAACTTACATATGAAAATAAGAATGTTATTAACACGATCTTTTTTTTACTACAGTAACTTGCTGGTCTAATATGCAGGTGGCACGTGGAATAACAAATGCTATATTATCTTGTGTTCGGATGTCTCTGATTTCTGGGAACACAATCTTGTGAGATAGTTATGGAAGATTATTTAGCCAAAGCATTTTGATTTTGGTTTAAGCATTTCAGAATTAAAACAACATTTTGATATGCTGTGCAGGGATATTCAGATTATTTTAGTTGTCCATTACATGATCTGTTTGTTGTTGTTGTTGTTTACATCAAGGATTTTTTTATATAATAAGAATGTATCCATCTCATTTAGTGCATGTTTTTATTTCTAAATGCATTTTAAGAGTTTATATAGTTGATATTATAACCGCAAATGGTAACACTCTACTTGAAGGGGTTGTAGGAGCCAGTTATGCCTAATTCATTTGTGATACTAATTTAGTTAAAAAGGTTAAAACATGGTGAAAATTGATATTTAAATATATTAAGAATTCATTGTGATTGTATTATCTAAAATGCAGAATTTAATAATTGATACAATTTAAAAACCTTTATTTTGGTATTTTGGCTTCCGACAGTAATACGTCATGAGGTCATTAGTTCATACGTTTGAGGCTGAATGCAGTTATGGATTTTGGAAGCAACACAGTTTTTTGACCGAGCTATACCGAGCTATATTGATTCTATTGTTACTTTGTATTTTTGCATATCTTCAGTAAACCTTTTTTAACAGAAGATTCGTTCTTACTCGCGTTTTTTCAAATACTGGTTGTTGAAATAAAAGCTTCAAAAGGTGCCACTACAGGGCATCTGTTCATTAAACCTTCATAATCATGACATGACACATCAAGAATGTGAATGAGTTTTTATGCAAGCTTATATAACAACTGTCATTAAGTGTCATTCGCTCGGATATGTCCTTTTAAATGCAAAGATCACATTGTTATGACAACTTGACATAAACTAATATATCAAAATCTGTTTTTGTCTTTATTATTACAACTTGATATCAAGCTATTGTAAATGTCATGAAATCTATAACAGCGTCATAAATATTTTTCTTTAACTACAGCGGTACAAGCTGAATTTGTCATTAAAATGTTATTAAATATTAATGATGGTCATAAAAATTATTTGACAGAGTTCCACTTCAGTTTGTTCCACTGAAAATGTGATCAGAAAAATATTCATGACACCATTATAATGCCTCATGACAATCATGTTTATGACAGATTTATGACAGGGAATGTTATCTCGGAAATGTTAAGTTGTCATAACAAAGTGTCATCTTTGCATTTATAATGTCGTAACTGAGCAAATAACACTTAATAACAGTTGTCATAAGCATTATGGCTGGGCGATTAATCGAAAAGTAATCGAAATCGAGATTCAAAACCTATAATTGATCAAATTTTTCCAGGTCGATTTATTCAATTACTTTCCCTACTGTGTGTGGTGTTACGTGACCCCGATTTGTTAAGGCTAATTTATACTTATTACATTATGATTTATACTATATTCTTCTGATATTATACTTCTGCCAAACACATGCGTATGGTCCAGCACAGCCTTCCTATACCCGCGCACCTCTCAAAAAAAATTTAACTACACAACACAACGAAGCATAGCGCAAGCTTTGTGATTGGTCAGTTTAGTAGGATGAGTGGTGCAGAGAGCCGCATTTTAGGCAATGTGTGTTTAATTTCAGTTGGTCAGCGTTGATGTTCAATAAAGAATCATATATAGTGTGTGTTTCTTTCAATTATTTTAAAATCAAGTAATGCACCCTTCATTCAAAAATTTGTCACTTATAATATGTGAGCATATTTACGAAATTTATCAGTGAACTATGAGTGCAAAAACATAAAATAAATGTAAAAAATAATCGTTCATTAATCGTAATTGAGTTAAAATGGTCAATTAATCGAGATTTTAATTTTAGGCCAAATCGACCAGCCTTAATAAGCATGCATAAAATCTCATTCACATATTAAAACAAAGCTACAGTCATTGGAAAAAGAGTCCTAAATAACAGGCTGCATTTTTTAAGTGTGAAGGCAAGTCTGCCACTATTTTTCTCTTCAGTCGAGAGTCAGTGAGAGACACAAAAACAGTGTCTGTTTAGACAGAACTCTTCTGAGACACTCAGTCACGCGATTACTGAGAACCGATTCCACTACTCCAAAACAGTCCACACCCAGGGCCTTTCTGTATCTAAGCCGGAAGGGTCCTTCAGTCACTCACCCAGCCACCCTACTGCATGTTACCTCTGTCAGAGTGTGTGTGTATCAGGTAGCCTGGAGTTATCAGAAGGGCAGATACAGCTCACTATCTCTCAGATGCTCCATTTCCCGCTCTGCATCTCCAGGCTGGCGCACCCAGCGCTGTGTCTTTGATTCAGGCTCCCTCAGTGCCGTACTGGAGGAAGCAGAGTGATAAACAGAGTTTTCCCTCCAGACACTCACACACTCAGGCAAAACAGCAGCACTGATAACTGACCTTGGGATAGTCTGCTGGTACAACCAAAAACAAAAATGAGGCCTGAAAACACATGAGCACATTTCTTTCTGTTAAGTTTTCATTTTCATTCTTGTTACAGAGTAACTACTGTAATATACTGAGCAATATTAATTCAGTTCATGTGCTTATACTGTATGTTTGGGCTTAGGATGAGTGTTACTTTTAGTTGTATGAATTTCTAAGTGTATCTCCTCCTAGGCCTTTCAAGCTACAGACTTCAAACTTTCGTCAAACCTTCAAACTGGTCTGACTCGGGTTGCTATATCTTTTCTAACTGATCCGACCTTGGGTTTTCCGAAAAACGACCCAGAAAAATCCCAAAAGTCCCATTGACTTAACATTGGGTCAAACTTTGTGAGCTCATAACTCTGCATCAGACTGTCCTACAGACTTCTAACTGGACTCATTTAACTCAGTCTAGCCAGCAGCCAATAACTGATGACTTTTTAACTTACTAGCCACTCCCTAGCAACCACTTACAGCACCTTAGCAACTGTCCCATAGACTTCCATTGTAAAAGACTCCCATTTACTTAACATTGGATCAACCTTTGTGAGCTCATAACTCTGCATCAGACTGTCCTACAGACTAGAGTCTGGCCTCATTCAACTCAGTCTAGCCAGCAGCCAATCACTGATTACCTTTAAACTTACTAGCCACTCCCTAGCAACCATAATTACACACACTTTAAGGTAAGGTTAGGTTTAGAGTTAGGTTCAGCATTAGTACATAGTACATAGTACACAGTTATTGTTCATGTAACATGCTAATTCATGCTAGAATCATGCTAATTCATGTTAGGATCATGCTAGTAACATGCTAATTCATGCTAGAAACATGCAAGTAACATGCTAAATCATGCTAGAATCATGCTAGTAACATGCTAATTCATGCTAGAATCATGCTAGTAACATGCTAATTCATGCTAGAATCATGCTAGTAACATGCTAGTTCATGCTAGAATCATGCTAACAACATGCTAATTCATGCTAGAAACATGCTAATTCATGCTAGACGCATGCTAATTCATGGTAGAATCATGCTAGTGAACTTGTAGTGAGCTATGTACTTATCTATGCCGACTGTTTCAAACTTTTCAACTTTAAAACGACTTCAAACTTTTAGACTCGGCTTTTCAAGCCACCATAAAGTTTGTCCTCTAACTTTAATATCTAGTTATTATTACAAATGCAAAGTATTTTGTGGAACTAGACTGGAAAATAAAGTGCTACCGTTATTGCTATGGAAAGATCTTTCTAGAACGCATTTAAGTTCAATGTCAGGTGGCTAAAGTGCTGTACAAACGATAAAAAGTACACAGAGTGGCAAGAAAAGAAAAAAGAGATAATCATAGTAATAAGAATAAATAAAAACAAAGATACTCATCTGTTATTTACAATTAAAAATATGGGAAAAGATGTGAAGAGTTCAGGTGTAAAAATCTCTAAGTGCCATCTGAATTTTGTTTTTTTACAAAATTAGCTTTTTTGCAAGCTCCTGTGTGTATATTCAGTAAATTCACTTTTATGGCAAGCAAATACGTTCTTTGCATTGCATTTAAAATGAAAAAACAGAACAAAAATACTGAAGGCTGAGAAAAATGCTCATTTTAGAAAAACATTTTAGTTGGCACTTAGAGGTTTTTGCATCTGAACTCTTCATGTGTTTTTACTTTGATTGAAATTCGGCAGGTTATTTCATAGCTTTGGACCTGCTACTGCAAAGACTCTGTTACCCCTACTCTGCAGGCGAGAACATAGTATTGACAAACCGCCTTGGGATCTGAGTGACCTATTTGGATTATTTGTACTATACACGGAGAAAACAGGACTTTTGACCAGATTGTCATTAGAAATAATGGTTATACTATTGTACAGTAGGTGTACTCGACATGTGCTCACAGCGTTTTTTTTTTACCTCAGAATGTATTGGGTTATGTAATGTAACTAGTTTTGTTATGGTTAGGTTCAGGTGTATGCTTAGGGAGTGTATCTTATTACCCAGTTTATGTAAGTATTATGATGAGTAAATAGTATGTAGGATACTGTATGTACATGTGAAACAAGACTGTATAATGAAGTGTTACAGAAATATTATATTCTGTTCAATTTTATTTGTCCAACTATTTGATTTAATGTTTGAATATTCTTTCCAAGAATTTTATATTATAAATATATATATATATATATATATATATATAATATATTATATATATATATATATATTATATAATATATATATATATATATATATATATATATATATATATATATATATATATATATATATATATAATGGTATATTATTTGATATAATTGATATAAAAATAGGCCTCACGGTGGCGCAGGGGGAAGCACAATCACCTCACAGCAAGAAGGTCACTGGTTCGACCCTCGGCTGAGTCAGTTGACATTTCTGTGTGGAGTTTGCATGTTCTCCCCATGTTGGCGTGGGTTTCCTCTGGGTGCTCTGGTTTCCCCCACAAGTCCAAAAACATTGGGTAAGCCAAAAAAATTGTCCGTAGTGTATGTGTGTGAATGGGAGTGTATGGATGTTTCCCAGTGATGGGTTGCAGCTGGAAGGGCATCCGCTGCGTAAAACATTTGCTGGATAACTTGCCGGTTCATTCCGCTGTGGCAACTCCAAATTAATAAAGGAACTAAGATGAAAATGAATGAATCCATCAATGAATGAATGACATAAAAATAAGATAATTAAAAAATGTACATTTTGTCATCAATTACTCATTACCTCCACTTGATTCTTTTTTTCTGTTGAAAAGAACATAATATACTGAAGAATGCTGGGTGGTGAATGGCCATTGTCTATTTTTTGTTTCTACTAATATTATCCACGCCAGCTTTTTTCTTAACATTTTTCAACATATCTTGTTTTGTGTTCAACAGCAGAAAGAAATTGATAAATGTTTAGATTCGCTTGAGTGTGAGTAATTGGTGTGGACATTTTTAATTTTGGGGTGAACTATCCCTTTAAAATTGAATTTCTGCATTATTTACAGGAAAATGAATCCCAGCCTGTGAAAGTTTTATTAATGCTGATGTCTTTTAGAAATTTCATTTTAGACTGGATAAATGTCTCACCAGTGCTAAATAACTTAAGCAGTGTTCATTTCATTTTATTTCAGTGAATTTGTCAGAATTGTCAGCCCTGCTCATTATCAAATCCATTCATTCGGAAGCATCAGGCGTCCATCTCTCTCTGTCTGCCAGTATGTTTTTCAGGACACACTTGTATCTGTAACAAGACTGCAGTTATCAGAGAGAGAGATGTTATATGGCTTGTTCTGTCTACTGTAGTTCCCTCTTCAAGCATCACAGTTTCCAGAGCAATGCAGAAGCAGCATTTTCCCAGTCTATAACAGAAGCGTCCATTGTCTGCAATGTTTACATTGTGTGTATGCTGCTGACAGTACTTGGTAGCCATTTAAATAACGTCTCCATGTCTCACATTTGGCAAGGGTGGATCCACATGCTAAAATCAACAAAGAAATGCTGTGAAAATGTTACAGACGGAGTCCAGTTTAGCTACAAAGCTCTGTGTAAACTTGATTCTTCTCTAAATGAGCGTAGAAGTTCAATATTAAGTACTTCTGTAGCTTTCAATTGTATTCCCTCATGTCCATGTATGCTGTTTGAAGTCAATTTCTTTTTTTATTGCATTCAAGCTTCTAATAATTCTCAGTGGCTGACTTTCGACATCTATTAAAAATGTGTGGTTATTACTAGTTTATTTAAAGAGCCCCTATTATGCATTATAAAAGATCATATTTCGGTTTTGGGGGTCTCCAACAACAGTCTGATATGCATGCAAGGTCAAAAACACTTTCATTGTCTTATAATATGCATTTATTCATTCATTCATTTTTTTCCGGCTTAATCCCATTATTAATCTGAGGTCGCCACAGCGGAATGAACCGCCAACTTATCCAGCATATGTTTTACGCAGTGGATGGCCTTTCAGCTGCAACCCATCACTGGGAAACATTCATACACACTCATACACTACGGACAATTTAGCTTACCCAATTCTTGCTGTGAGGCGAACGTGCTACCCACCCGGCCACCGTGCAGCCCTAATAGGCATTTATTTTTTTACCTAATTATTCCAACAACTCCCATATGATTCGTTAAGCGATTCATTTGTTCCCAACCCCCTCCTTAGCACCATGCTAATCTGCGCTGATTGGTGCGATGACCCAGTCTGTTGTGATTGGTCGACTGCGTCCAGCGAGAGACAGAGAGAATCGCCCACCACGACTTATCAACATTGTTAAAGTAGTCAGAGAGCAGAGTGTATGTGTGAGCCCAATGCAGGAGTGCATTAAAGCAATACAGTTTAACAAAAGCATATTGCTCTTGTCTTAACCATGACACACATTCAGTATTAATCCACGCAGAGTGGCAAAAGCTGAACTATTTTAAAACTGGAGCGGTTACAAGTAACAAAACACAATTAAATACATTATTTGCAAGCTAGAGAAAACAAGGAGGCAACCATTTAATTGCACTTAAGTTACTTACACTTGTGAAATGGAGGAACGAACTAACCCATGAACTGTATACTGTAAAGTTCCTTTCAAGTTCTGACAAAGTCCCAAACATCAATAGTCTTTTCTGGTCCTTCCTTTAACCAGCGGTCGACGAATGTCCTGTTGTGAGCATGTAGATTGCTGAAGCACTCGTCAGAAAAATGATGGAAACGCAGCACAAGGCTGGGGCTATAATGCTGAAGTATTTTTGCCAAATTAAACTTTAACCACTGACTCTTCACAGCCTCATCTTTGGGTAGGGAAACTAACACTAACCTTCCCTCACACTTCAGAGGACCGCGTCTTCGCGACTTGATTCAACCAGGATCTGCTACAGTGTTTGTCTTCCTCTTTTTATTTCTAGAGTGTTTGTGGGGGGGGGGGGGGGGGGGGGGGGGGGGTCAGGGGTTTAAATTTTCCAGGTCTGTGTGTGCAACAAATGGGCTGGACTTGAGTTTCGTATTGACATCACGCCAACACGGCTAAAGATTCGTTACCAAGACAATTCATTTGAACCTGTCTGAGTCGACTCTTATAGATAAATCAATAGTTTTAAACACAATGCACTTTCAGATTTAAGCCTTAGCTAGATATTTCACTTCACTTAGAGCTGTCTTACACACTGTATGGATGGACATTTTCAAAAACCTATAATAAGGGCTCATTAAAATGAGTAATAGCTAGGCATTTGACAGTGTCAAATGTTTTGTTCCTATAATTATTGGAACTCTACTTATGTATTAATTTTTAATATAGTTATATTTGAACAAACTAAACTTCAAAATGTTTATGAAATACAGTAGGTAACACTTTACAATAAAGTGTTTTTAGTAAACTTTAAGTTACATTAATTCTGGGTTCACATACGCAGAACTTGTTCTAGTTTACTTATGGAAAGTTTTTCACCTCAAGTGAATTTTTTTTATAAATTTTGATTTTGCGTTATTTCTGTCTTCATGGTAAACACATTTTGTATTCCACGTCATTCGCACTGGGTTGCTGAAATTCACCCATATTCATACATTTCATACACCAAATCTTATATTATTAAATATCAGCACATCTTGTAAGAATATTTGTATGCAATGTTGATGACTGTGGGGATTTTAATAGAAGCCTTTTGGTTTTGTCACATCACTTACATGTGGTTTAGATACAATGTAATGGAAAGAAACCATAAAGAGTCACTGCTTACTGACTTTCCAGAGCAGATGTCTAGACAAAGAGAGTGAAGCATGAGAGACACAAAACTCAAAGTGAGAGAGAGAGAGAGAGAGAGTCTGTATAAAAGCTCATTCTGGCTCTGTGGTAACAGTCAAACACATGCTGTCTAAATAGACATGAAGTTCGCTCTAATTATAGAATATTCTAGCTTTTAGCCTTTAATCATCTCAGCAGGCCAATAATGTGGAAAATAAAAATTATTAAAAGGCAGTTCTAGAGCCTCCAAGTCAAACTACAGTCAGTCAAGTCTTACCGGCTGTGTTTGTGGTAGTAAATCTGGTCTATTATGCCAGCAGAAATCTGCCACCTCTCGGCTGTGGAAACTCCATGTCCATGTAGCACAAAGATGAGTTTCCTTGTGTTTGCACAAGTGGTTCAATGTGAAATTAAGGACAGCTTAAACTGTCCGTGTAATTTTCCCACGTTTGTGGAAAAGCTAAAAAAGGGTTTTCAAAACAATAAAAAGATAAAACAGCCTTCCCCCTATATTCATTTGTGCTGTTGAATTAAACGTATTAATTCATTTTCTTTTTATTTATGGTCAGAATAATAGTTTTGACTTAATAGTTAGGACTTGAGATGCATAGCAGAGTTGACCGCGATAACAGGGTTCGAGTCCAGCGAAGAACGTTTCAAGAAAGCAAAAACAAAAGGCAAAAAATAAAATAAACAAGTAAATAACAGGGTGGAAATGTGGTAAGATCTGAAAACGAGGTAAAATCAGGCAAAGGCTTTTCTTTTTCTGGACTGCTTTTCAAAACACTGCGGTTGGGTTTAGGGAAGTGGGTGGGCGGGTCAGTCTGCTTTTTAAAATACTATTGGTTGGGTGTAGGAAAGGGGTAGGGTAGGGGAATCAGTCAGTTGGTCAGTCAGTTGACAGCAGCCTCTGGTGGATTTATGCAAGAACAGCAGGTGCGAATGGCTCTCGTGAGAGAAATTTGAGATCTGAAAAAGCGTACACAGTGGCCTCTGGCGGATTTGCGAAAACAAAAACTGCAAAAAGATGTACTTCCTGGGACATATTTTGCTCTTTCCAGAAATGTGTATAGCAGTACATTTTCAGAATGAACCTGAGTTGGAACCTAGAGAGAGTCAGGACTTCATTTTTACATCTCATTCAAAGGCGGCGCTCACAGAGCAGAGACCCCATCAATATACTGGGGCGTTAAGACTCACTCAGACCACAGGTTGAGCATCCCCTCTGGTCTCACTAAACCACTTCTAACAGCAACCTAGTTGTCCCATGTGGTATCCCATCCAGGTACTGACTAGGCGCAGCCAGAGAGCTAGCTGCTATTAACTATTTGTTTTTGTTTTTTTTAACTAAAACTAACAGAATTCATTACCTACTAGGATAGCCATAGCAGTCATTCTGACTGTTAATATAAAACTGTACAGAGTTACATTTTTGTTACATCATATTTACATTCAAAACATTCAATTGAGATTTTAGAATTAAGCTTTAAATGTCTGTTGTCATATTTTATAAAGCCAGTTCCCTATAGATACAATCTTTTGGTAATATAGCCTATAATTGTGTATAAGTTATTAGTCCCCTGTCCCCTGGGAGACCTTTTTTTTAAATTTTATTTTCAATTATGTTTTTTTGCAAAGACTTTTCTGGAACAAAGTTATTTTTTGCTATGAGAAAACAGTGTGTCCGCAGGGTCTTAAAAGTTGATAAATCAATTATGAGAAAATTAAGGCCCTTAAAAGTTATTAAAAAATCTTAATCATATTTTCTTAAAGTTTGTTCAAGTGTTGTCGAAAGTGTTTGACTCCAAAAAAAAATCATAAATATATTTATTTTCCTCCTAATATTAACAATGGCGTGCTCGATCGGGCCGGGGTGTGTTCGGCCAAGCTCCTCCATCTGGGTGATGTCACGTAATTTGCAACAAACGTGGGAAGGTGATGTGTAGCGAAAATATCGAACGAAACAGACGGCAAAATGGGAAAATGTGAGTTTGCGTACTCCTGATTGGAGAAATACAAGTTTGGAAAGAAAGACAACAGTGGCTAAAGCCTGTCACTGAAAACAACCGTGTAATTTATTCTTACAAGCTTTGTTTCTTCCGAGCTTATCTGAGTTCTGTTGCATGGTTGTGCTCCATTGATTTATTTAACTACAACTGTTTATTAACAACTGTTTATTAAGTTAAAGGTTTGATTCTGATTAGGACTGAAGTGGCGATGAGGTCTTAAAATACTCTGAGAAGGTCTTTAAAAATGGAAATTACCTTTAGGATTGCTGCAAATACCCTGGAAAATTATGTTTTAGGTTAGCAGATAGTTGCTAGGCAACAGAAGCATGCATATTCAAAGGCACGTGAAAAAGAAGCAATCAATTTGACCATTATGGCCATTCAGATAGATATAAACAGAACTCTTTTGTGTTTTGTAATTAAAAAAATAATAACAATGCTACAATGAAATATACATACATGTAAGAAATGTCAGGGCATTATCGTTAATATATTGGTTTTATTTTAACAAAATTGTCAAATTCAAAATGACTGCTTTAGTAGTTCTAGTGTTAATATTAAAGCATCTTTTTATTTTGGATTGCAATAAAACGCTGAAATCAATCTCTATAAGATACACCCATATACAGACATTGACATTTAATTAGTGATAATTGCTCCTTATTTGCTGACTAAGTATATGTGTCTTCATCCTTTTTAAAATGACAAAGGTGTGTGTGTGTGTGTATGAGTCAGAGTTTTGTCTTGCTGAGTTTCAACCCTGTCCTCGCATTGCTTCTCCCTTGTCGGATCTTGATTGATCTTCTGGACTTTTGCCCTGTTTGTTGTCCTGGTGCCACATTCATTTACGCCAGTCTTTTCAAAGACAAACAACATCAGAGTGAGCTAGAGAGAATGAGAGTCTGTACAAATCCACAAACACTCCACCCAGCGTAGCGCTTTCAACCGACCTGACCGTTTTAAATCACAATACACAATATTACGTCACTCTCTTTCACATCCAGAATTACGTTTTACCCATATGTGGCTTTGAGTTAATCATTGGGCAAGTCCCAGATTCTCATCAGGATATGACGCAACTTGAGGCTCTTTGTTTCTCTGTTTGTGCTTTGGAGAGAGCGAGAGATGCATAAAGAAAGAGAGAGACTGTTTATTTTCCCCAGGGAGGGATTTGGTTAAGGTGTGACAGGAATTGGAAAGGTCGGGCTCTTATGATGAGTCAATCACCTCAGGAACTCAGGAGAAGAGTCAATAACAGACCGACCTATGATGCATCTCATATAAGTTACAGTACATTCACACGCTTATACATGCTCCCAGCATCCTGCACTCGCTCAAATAGAGTTGAAGTGAGGTGAGGGATGTGATTCAGTGTTTCTCAGAGGAAACTGCTTCTGTTCAGGTGCTGCTGAACATTCAGTGGAACGAGTGTGACTAAATGTTTTAATAGTCTACAGTGAGCTAGTCAACTAACGGCTATAAAATGACTCCACATTTGTAGATCAGTTGTGTTTTTCAGCTCTCTTAAAACTAATAAAATTAAGAAAAAAGACATTATTTTGAATTGTTTACACTTTGCATGTAGGTATGTTGATTTTTACATATTACAAGTATCAAGTGTGTGTTTGACTAAATTACTTGGTAATACCACTATTAAGTCCTTTTGGGTTGTGTAATCAATTAGTAATAACATATTGATTGATTAATCGATTAATTGATTGATTGACTGTGTTTTCTTAAATAATAATGTCCTGATCAGGTTTTTTTGCCCTCGAGTCCGAGTCATTTGATTTTGAGTATCTAACGATAAGAAACCTGATCTGATACTTCTATAATACATAAAAAAAGAATAAAGAAGAGTAAAGAAACAGATCCAGGATGTTCCTTATTCTTTATTTAATCCACCTTATTATAACATTCAGCAACACTGTTAACAAACAGAGCACTTTTGTGAGGTAGCTTGAACAGTCAAGTAATAAATACCAGATAAATTCTCTAACTTTTGGACTTTCCAAAAAATCTCGTATAAATACAAATAGCACCTCAACTTAAATTACCCGGCAGGCATGTAAACAAAAAAATACAAACAAAAAGTGCCACAGTGTTTGCAAAGCCAGTAATGTGTTTTCAGGAACTGCACCCCTAACTCTTACTGTCATCACAGTAGTAACTTTCACAGATGGAAATGTATGTTTTTCTTAATGAAAACTAACATCTCTACCTCTGTTCTCATCAAGGACATTTGCGACGGCATTAAAGTCTCATCAACTTAATACCTATACCTCCAGACTGCAGACATACTCGGGCTTTCTGTTTCAAGCTGCTTCCATGTTTTACTTTGCCGGCATTTAACCAAGAGCGTCTCTGCAACAAAGTGATGTCATGCCGAATGCGTTACTGTTTCGGTGTGAAGTCAAGAAAGAGGTCTGACTCCGTGTCACCGCATAACAATAGATGTGTTAAAAAATAATAACTATATATATATGAGCAATTCCAGCATAATGGATGTGACATTTGCAGTAAAATCTCAAAACATAAATTGACAGAGGAAGTATATGTTATCATTATATTGAAACATCTCTTTATATTTTTCAAAACAACTAGTCACAGAGTTATGGAAGCAATGAAATATCAATCTTTAAACATTTTTTATGTTTTAAATAAGGAAAATAAACATGTGTTATGCATGTGACAAAAAAAGTCGGCAAGTTTACAGTATTCAACATACTTTGTAGAAATTCTGTGAATTAAACTGCACAACCCAAAGGAAACAATGCTAATCAAAAATATATAAGTTGGCTCTCTATAGAACAACATGATTGATTTTATTTGATTTTACATTTTTGCTTTTATGAGGAAAAAGCTTCGTTATGGATGTGACATCTCTCTGTTATGGATGTGGAATTGCTCATATATATATTCAAGTCCTGATCGGGAGGTAACGTCTGATTCCGATCGAGTCTGAAACTGCGTGATTGGGCCCAATTTCCAGTCACGTGATTGGATCTGAACATCCCTAATAAATTATATATAGTACTGTGCAAAAGTTTTAGGCCAACATTAAATCTGTTGTTTTACTAATGGTATAATGGATATATGTGACCCTTTACCAAAAATCCAGCCAAAATTGTAAAATTTTTGTCAATTGTATTTTAAATTGAGATTTATTTTAAAAAAATTATCTTTCAGTTGCTGTATGGTTTGGTTAGGTTAGGGTTTGAATTGTTTTGGTTTAATTGTTTAAGACATGTAAAAGACAATGTTCAAGAGAATGCTGTTTGTCCTGGTTTGAGCTGCAGTTCTACCAGTGTTGTTAGCAATATTGTTTGAATTGATGGATTTTTGAATGTTGAAAAGTACAGATAGGTTTTAATCCATTATGCCATTCCTTACTGAAAGTACTTCAGTGGTAATAGTTTTCATTTACAACATGATAATGATCCGCTAATTGCAGTAAAATCTTAATTGGAGAGAAAACAGCTGATGAAACAAAGACAGTCATGAAATGGCCTCCACGGGGTCCAGACTTGAATATTATAAAGGCTGTGTGAGATCACCTGTGCTAAAATGTGCTAAAAGAAGCCTGATATTACACAGCACCTTATTTCAGAACATTTCGGGACAATTAGAACCAAACAGTTCAAGTTGTTCGTGGTGCCAAGGGAAGCCACATTAAGCAGACTTTTGCTTGAAGAGTAAATGTTATGCTGTTGTTGTTTTTTGTACATATTTTCTGTATTTTCTGTTTGTTTTTAATAAAGAAACTGATTGATTACATATTGTGTATGTAAGTCTTAAGCCAACAAAGCATGTATAGTGCTTGGGACTTTTCCACAGTACTGTATATATAATTCACATTGATTAAAGTTATAATTCATACTGTGTTTATTCTTTGCAAGCTTCATACTATGAACTATATTATGCAAATAATTGATCTACTGAAGACCATCTTTTCAAATAAAATGTTGTTTTTGAACTATTAGCCTTGATTGTCAACATATTGTGTGTTATGTATTTTAAGGAGTGTTTCTTATGTATTGCAGGTTCGGGAGATTCTGGGCCAGTGCTCCTGTCCATCACAGTTCCCCATGACCAAAGTCTCAGAAGGAAAGTACAAAGTGGGCGACTCCAGCGCTCTCATCTTCATCAGGGTATGTAGAAACTTGAACTCTCTTACTAATAATTCTTGAACACATTGAAATTCACGAAGATGAAACAACAAAAACAACAAAAAATACTTCCTGCTTTAAATACAAATCAGCATTGGAAGTGTTTGACACATCATTGGCCTCATACATACCACAGTAACAACCACATTTACAAATGAGAAGGAATCTTCTAAATTATCGTTATGAGTGTGGACAGAACAGGAAATTGCAATAAAATAACCTGAAATTACAATGATATATGCTATATTTGGTATTCTCATTTTTGAAAAAAATAATACTGTATCAACAAAAGACTCGTTATCTTAGCCAACAGAGGCCTGCTGTGTTTGTTTTGCAGAGTGCACTCTTTAAATGTTGTCATGTCTTTGCATTATAAGTGTAGTGGAGGCCGGCTAGCGAAGTGCTATGCAGGTAAACCTCACTCCTCCGACCTCAAAAGGTGCTCTAGTAACAGACGCTAGACGCCGTGGTCTTTAGCCTCCTTGTTAGAGCAACCGACTCCCATGCAAAGAATCGCCGGTTCGATCCTAGACCAGGTTAGGTGCAATAAGATCAGTGGGTTACATAAGTGATCTTTAATAAGTGTATTTAGGCTTAAGCTATCTAGTTGTCATAGGTATGTGCAATATTTTGATATGTGGTGTATTTATTTAATAGCATTTTTGTGAGATATGGCAACATTAAAGAGTCATTCTTTAAGGAAGCTTACAACTGTAAATGTTTAGTGTACCTGTGCACACTGCATACATTTTTGTGAATGCAGATTTTAAGAGTTAATTGCAGGTATTTTTTGTAAATTGTTTATACAGAACACAATTAAGCTGTAAACAGTGAAATAATCAAATTTCATTACCAATAACAGCCAACATCAGCTCAACCAGTGCATTGGGATAGAAGACAAATCTGTAAAAAAAAAAATCTGATATTTTTGCTGATTCATTTGACCACATTCGCTCAGTTCCACACAGTGAGTTTTAGTAAAAATGCTGAGTCGCACTCACAGACATCAAGCCATCGATTCTGTTATTTACTTACTTTCTGAATCTGTGCTACTGTATCATTGGGACCTTTAGCATTCCCAGAATGGAGGCCAGACTATAATAATTATAGCTCCATAATAAGTCATCCTGAGGTTTGAATGGTGTTTACACAGTTGCCAGGCTGACCTATTCAAGACTTGAAGTCTGTTATCCAGCTTCATCTAAAAGGCACCCACACCCATTCATAATGCGGACAGAAATAGAGACCTATGTCATTTCCTGTTCTCCGTACATAACTCTTTGGATTCATGCGTGGGTGGCTATGGGTATTTATTTGCACTTTATGCATGCATCTTACTTGTCGTACAGATTTTTACTGGCTGAAACTCTGGATGGAATTCTATCCTCCTCTAGGGCAGCAGGGCTGAATCAATTAAACTCCCTTTAGTCTCATTTACCTCCGCATGGATGGTGGGATCGAAACTCTATATCCCTCTATTTTTCTCAGTCATCATCAGTCTTAGTTTTTCCTGTTCTTAATGTTTTTTCCTCTTTATGTTTGTGTGTGTGTGTGTGTGTGTGTGTGTGTTTGCAACCTAGCTGGTGCTGCTTGAAGCCTTTTATTTGCTGAGCCTATAATTATACATAAACACATCATCCTCCACTAGCAGAGGCAGAGTGATGACATCAGTAAGGAAGATGGAAGGTGAAGGGCAATAAGATTGAGACTATCATCATTTGGACACTCACATTATTCAGTCACACATTTTAATCTGTGTTAGTTAAAGAAAATTAAACTCACTGAATGCTGAAAGGCCTGAAGACAGAGGCCTTGGCACAAGAGAGCATTAGCTTTGTTTATTGTTTATCATAATTATGGTTTCAGCATGTTTCCGCTTGTTGCCATGGTGACTCAGGGGTTGAATCTCAGGGGGTGAAGCTGTAAAAGTGCAGTGGTCATATTGGCTACAATTCAGTTGTTACATTAGGACTTGCTGTATAAACAAACCTGCCTGCAGATACATTTACCTAAATGCAAAAGGGTGACAATTACACTCTAAAGATAATTACATGCTTAGTGATTATGATTATTTAAAGGAATTGCAGTAGGAGTTCAAAATAAGGTGTCTGTGCATTTTTTTAAGTGTGCGTTTTGCCCTCCAAAGTTTCTATAGCCCCTTTCACACAGTGATACCGCCAAATGTCCAGTAAATAACTGGAACGACTTTACCGGTAAATAAAAAAAACGCTGTTAACACAGAGAAGGACATCCCGGAAATTTTCTGGAAAAGACCATTCACACATCCATTTCAAAATAGTGGTAAATTCTGACATCATTAACCAGAAATGAGTTCTAAACAGCCACGCTTGTATTTGTAAACATAAAGGGATTCATGTGGTTGATAATAAAAATAAAAAAAGGGTGGGCTAATAATTCTGACTTCAACTGTATGTATTTTTTGCTAACTTATAAAAATGTTTCATATACTTTTATAAATTTTGAGGGGTATTTAACCTTTGTTGAACAGGACAGTAGAGAGTGTAGGCAGGAATGTGTGAGACACAGAGATAGAAGGGAAGCTTCAGCAAAGGACCTCAAGCTAGGAATCAAACTCGGGTCACCGTGAGCACCTTGGCGCTATATGTCGACGCACCTAACCACTAGTTGACGGCGACCATTTTCATCTTTAATCCCATTCTTGCATAAATCAAGAAAAAAAGCATCAGCTATACAAAACGCAATACATAAAAATATACTTTTATATCTTCGAATAAAACTGTGCTCTCCACAGCATTACATTTCCTAGTTTAGCTTTGATAAACTCATCTGCTCTCCCCTGCATTCTGTTATATTCTGTTTCAGTTCGTGCAGCTGCCTTGTGAACAGCTCAGCTTATTTTGTCCTGCCTTCTTTTGGTACGAGTGGTTTGGCAAGGTGCTTTGTATTAGCAGCTGGGAGTAGACTGACTGCCGTCTTCTGAAACCTTATGTTTAGATAATGAATCAAGCATGAATATAACCAATGATAGGAAAGTTTCATCTCATAGAGTTTATATTATATCATTGAGTGTAACTGAACCAATTTTTTATCATGTTAATGTTGTCAGGATTCATTGCTTTAAGATAGCACCTTTAACTGACAACAAATTTACATGAATATGAAAAAGCTCTAAATGTTTATTTTTCTTAGGATATTGTAATAGTGATTAATATAACTTAAATTAATCATCATTATGCCGAAAATGCATCCAAAACAAGTTTACAAGGTGGGTGAAAATTAACTAGGCATTAAAGGGGTAGTCTACCCAAAAATTTACATTTGCAGTTAATGCACTCACCCTCAAGACATTGAAGATAGAGTTGATTTTTTTCTTTATAAGAACATTAAAGAAGACTTTTAGCTGAATCTCTCAGTGTTTTGTATAATGCAAGTCATTGGTTACCCATTTTTGAGATATAAAATAAACACATACAAGCTGTTCAAATCAATCCCAGTGGCTCCTGATTATAGACTGAGGGTTTTATGAAGAAAAGCGATCAGTTTGTGCAAGACATTGAACATTATATAAAATATTAGCTTTAATCCTCAGACTGGGCAAACGGTTCTCAGTGTGCGCACAAGTGTAGTAAGCACAAGCTTCCAAAAATGGGTAACCATTGACTCTCATTATACAAATCACAAAGGACCACTAAGAATAAACATAAAACTTATGTTCTACTGAAGAAAAAAAAATCACATATTTTCTCCAAGTGAGTAAATGAACTGTAAATATTCATTTTTGGTTAAGCTATCCCTTTTAAAATGTGTATTAAAGTCCATATTTCTAAAACTGCCTTGCATGGCCGATGTTATCGCTGTGGGAAATGTGAAATCATTCATTTTCTTTTTCGTCCCTTTATTAATCTGGGGTCACCACAGCGGAATTAACCGCCAACTTATCCAGCATTTGTTTTACGCAGCGGATGCCCTTCCAGCCACAACCCATCACTGGGAAACCCATACACACTTATTCACACACACACATACACTATGGACAATTTAGCTTACCCAATTCACCTGTACTGCATGTCTTTGGACTGTTGGGGAAACCAGAGCACCCGGAGGAAACCCACGCAAACACAGGGAGAACATGCAAACTCCACACAGAAATGCCAACTAACCCAGCCGAGGCTCGAACTAGCAACCTTCTTGCTGTGAGGCGACAGCACTACCTACTGCACCACTGTGTTGCCGAAATGTGAAATCCTATATTTATTTTTGTCTATTTAGAGCTTCTATTCATCATGATTATATTGGCACTAAACGTTTTACAGCCATGAAACATCTACTTTTCACCCACCCTGTGTAGAGAAATGTTTTGCTTTAATTTGTATAGACCTTTTTGAGAGATGTAAATAATAACAATGGTCCTAATGCAGATCCTGTTTTACATTTTTGATTTCTATAGCTTCCGAGAATCTAGGTCTACATATTGATAAATAATGTTATGATAGCTGCTGTAACATGAAGTTATGATTAAATTGCTTCTTGTTACAGTTATGAAATAATTTGATAACAAGCAGGAAATGCTCATGGGCCAGTGACATCGCCACATAGAAATCTATATCAATAAATTAATTGAAACATGTTATTTTCACAAAGTTATTTTCTTTTATTAAAATGTGCAACTCAGCATATAAAGTTTAGCTTGTATGCTCCTGTGCTCCAGTTCTTGTAAGTTATCGCAGGTGGGCATTGTGCCAGCCAGCAGATGTGCTCTCTTTTCATAGCAACGGCACACGGACACTCATCACATGACGATTCCTTACCATGTGCTCAGCAGATGGAGTTCAGCAGTGCTACAACTATAAAGAGCTTTGTTGCAACAGGTTTGAAGTACACAATCAACAACTGAGTGTGTTTTCCTTACTTGGCGTTTTTTGATAAAAGAATCAATAGCACTCTTTTATCTTACATTTCTCCCTGTCGACGCTCAGAGCTAAAAAGAAGGGCTGTGTGTCAGTGCTAAATCTCCTCCATTGCAAGTGGGGGTTGAGTGAGGGAGAGAGTGTGGTGTCTTTTTGTTCTCTCTTCATCTCGGTCATAGTGTGTTGTCATGTTAATGAAGGCAATGGAGGCAGCAGTGAGTGTTGGTGGTCAGCTCTGTTGTATATATAATGCTATAAGGCATAGGAGGCTGATCTTATAATAATCAGCTGACTCGCATGCTCTCCCATCTGTGTTATTAGTGGTGTTTGAAGATATGTCTTGCTATTATTATTGACTAGATATACAGTATTTAAACAAAAAACATGCAAACTAAACATGAAGAAACTGGACTGATACACACACTCACACACACACACACACACACACACACACACACACACACACACACACACACACAAATTAACGAACAATGACATCAATATTTGCACAACTGCTATTTTTACACTGCTCTGTGCAACATTACTACCTCAATGACAAATGTTTACATGCACAGTATTTATATCTGATCCAATATTTGCACAACATCCGTAGTGTACTGGTCGACATTACTGTTTCTTGTTCTGTCTTGTTTGTCCTGTCTTATTTGCACTAAACTTTTTTCACGTTGCGCTCTTTTTCTTATTCTTATTTTATTTATTTTTTATTTTAGTTTATCTTATTGTATTTCATTCTCAAAATGTTTATGGTAGTGCACAATTCTGTGTTATGTTGTCAGTTTATGTTGTTTGATGTGGCACCTTGGTCCTGGAGAAACATTGTTTCTTTTCACTGTGTACTGCACTGTATTGTTGTATTGTTGAAATGGCAATAAAGCCAACTTGACGACTTTACTTAAAAAAATAGCAGTACTGTTTATGCTATAAATTTGAAAAAGAAATTAGATTTTGCAGTTTGTAGAGGTATGATATTTCTTTTCTTCTGTGATCAGGCTTATGATTTTTGCCTTGTGGACAATAAAACATATCAAAAGAATCAGCCACATTTAAAGGCTTGAAGAGAGACTAGGGGTGGGCTTCTTTTGAGCAAGAAATCGCCCAGAATACCCCAGCAACAAGCTAACGTCAAATAAGCAATCTCTCTGTGGAAGCAGACTTTGCATGTGCTAGCACTACTGGCGTTTTTTTCTTCTTCTCAGAATATGTAAAAATCTAATTTACATGTTAATTCTTGTTTTAAAGCTCTGTATGTTACAAAGAGACCTACTGCTTAGCAGTGTTGGGTAAGTTACTTAAAAAAGTAATAGATTACAAATTACTGATTACTACTGAAAAATTGTAATCTGATTACATTACTAATTATTTCATGTAAAAAGTAGTTAGATTACCAATTACTTTACTTTAAGTTACTTTTATAACATATAAAACCTAAATTAGCCTATTTAGGTCACTGTGTTTTTGGGCACTGATGTCCTCCTTGACTACAAGTATTGTCGTAGAATGCCTTCTGTTCAACACTCCAACTGAATAGAGTAATACCATACTTTCAATTGATTGATTAATTTATACAATTGGCAAATGTAATTAATATGCAAATACGCATTGTTTAATTAATTTTTAAACCTGGGATTTTATTTATTATTCAAAGGCTGCTTTTAATGTCTTTCTGTCTGTCTGTCTCTCTGTGTGTGTGTAGGTGTTACGAACTCATGTGATGGTGCGCGTGGGCGGAGGTTGGGACACACTTGAGCATTACCTCGACAAACACGATCCCTGTCGCTGTGCTGCATACGGTGAGCTCACCACTCATGTCATTTCCTGTCTCTGAGACTTCTTGGAAATTTTTTAACAAAGCTACATGTGTTTCTTAAGTCTGCTTGTTTACTTTCTTTCAGTTTAAGACAACCAAGTTCTACAAGTTTTTTTGTCTAGTGTTTTGGTGTTTAATAGGGGTCTGTTCACTCATTTAAGGCCAATAACAAAGCTAATAGTGTATTTTAATATGTTTGTGTTTGTGTTTAGAACAGATTGATAATAGCTGTCCTCCTTAATCTTTACCATAAAAAAATTACTTAAATATATGCAAAAAATACTCAAACCATTTCCATTTTTGCTGAATAAAAGTATTTGACAACAGTCTTACTTGACAAACCACTCTGAAATGAGCATTTACTGTATATCAGTATTGATTTCCAATTCACTTATGAAATAATCATTATTTTCTTATGAATTTTAAAAGGGTTGTCTGTCATCTTTCTATCTTTGACAGCTCACCGGTATCAGCAGGCAAAAGCGAGTGGCCAGGCTCCGCACAGTAAGAGCTCCAGCGCTCATTCTTCCCGCTCCACAAGCCCAGGACCTCACTGGCGCAACGAAGGCATCGCACCCTACAAAATGCCAGACAGACGCTCTTTGGACCCTGCAATGGGCACCACTGCGCATTCCTCTCCATCACGACCCGGCAGGTCACACCATGCAGCAGTGCCTGTGGAGATGGACACAAACACAGGACGGCCCACAACACTGCTGCCTCGACCACCACGAGACAGATCAGAGCCACGCCACTTTAATCCGCTCAGGTTAGTCCTGTTTGTTTGAGTTTAGCTGTGGATTTACATAGTTGTTTGTGTGTGTGTATGTGTTTATAGCTTATAGGAAAATACCTAAAAGTCATCAGTGGTTTAAAGTAACAAATTACAATATACTCAAATTACTGTAATTGAGTAGTTTTTCTCAGAAATTGTAATTTACTAAGTATTTTTAAATATGTGTACTTTTACTTTCCCTTGAGTACATTTTTAGTGCCGTATCGTTACTTTTGCTCCTTTACTTTCCTTTAACCTGCAGTCACTGCTTTATTATTTCTTGTCTATGGGGATTAGAAAAATCAGTCCTGTGATTCCTGTCTAATCAAATCACACAGAAGGTAAATCGCCTCATAATGAACCACCTCAAGACATGGGCGACTTATAATTGCATCAAACTGTTTGGAAGCATTGAAAGTGTCCAATAAGATGTCCAAAATCTTTGCACGCATTGACCCAGATATTGTTTAGATGCATGTCACCGATGAAAAAATGACAGATGTTTACTGTATGTAGATCGAAATGGCCTTGAACACCCAGCAGGCACAGGACGTCAACATGATGTTAGATCGATGTTGTACTCCAACGTCGTGGGGGCGCTGCATTTTGTTTGGAAATGAAAATCGGGTTGACGTCAGAACTCAACGTAAGGCCAACATCAGTGTCCAACATCCAACCTGAAGTCAACCAAATATCAGTGTCTAATGATGTTACAGCTTGACGTTGTGTTGACGTTACCACTATGACGTTTATCAGATGTTGGATTTTGGTTGCCATACCCAACGAACGTGGCTCGACGTGGATTTTGGTCACTTTCTAACACAACCTGAAATCAACCAAATATCAACGTCATTTGATGTTGTTATTGGACGTCAAAATAATGTTCTTAGACGCTGGCTAGACATTGAATTTTACGTCACGACCTAAATCGAACCTAATATTAACGTCTTATGATGTTGTTTGCCTGTTGGGAAATAACTAAATGCACTACAGAATGTTACGTTTACACACATCCGCAAATGACATGTAAATGCATCAGCTTTTTACAGTGCAATACTCACTACTCACTATTCTTAAGTACTTTTGAAAGGTCTACTTTTTACTCGTACTTTGAATATTATTTACAACAGATACTTTTACTCTACTTGCACCACATTTTTAGGCAAGTAATGGTACTTTTACTTAAGTATGATTTTTCAGTACTCTTTCCACCACTGAAAGTCACTGTTGAAAACAAAATGCACCTAGACAATAATTGTAAAGTCACCCCTTTTCATTTTAGATAAGTTGTTGATTGTCAGTAATGTGTAAATTACTATTTTTGTCATCGCAAAGAAATTGCTGATGGAGAAAGTAGCCACTGTGTACATATGGCGCACAGCATGTCTTGTACAGATTCCCCTTGTTTACTGACGTGGTTGTTATATAAATTCACAGAGATGCAAATTATGTTGAAATTATGTTATCGTTCAAAACAAGAATATTCACACTGACAATTGATTGCAAAAATGATACAATTTAAAAGGTTGAATGCCTTCATTCATCAAGCATGAAATCAATTGATCAGAAGGGGCATGTGCATGTTTACAACCCTTAGGAAAGTACCTAAATTATAAAAGTACCTATAAAACACACCGGAGCCAAAGGCAACTAAAAAATAAAAGCCTTTAAATGTTTTGAGAAAATATATAAGTTTAAACATGGCACATCTTGTAAATTAAATATAAAACAATATTGAACATTCATATTTAAGACGACTGCTTCACGTTATAAGATTTGTTTATTGATAATATGTGTTTCCCAGTGTTGGGTTGCGGCTGGAAGGGCATCCACTGCATAAAACATATGCTAGAATAGTTGGCAGTTCATTTCGCTGTAGCGACTAAGCCGAAGGAAAATGAATAAATATTGATAACTGATAAACTGAGCTTTGGTTTTTACTACTATAATACAATTACTGTATGGAAAGAAATATCAGTATTGATAAGATGCCTAAAGTAAATAGACAAAGAGAGAAAAAAATGTAATAAAACGAGAAAACCAATTCATAGAATGACTTCATGCATGTATGAATATGAAAGTGTGCCATCTCTGTATGGGAAGAACTGAAGCTTGAAGCGTTATGACGGGAGCACATGCATGATAGCATGTTTGTACGGTTGTTTTGTCTGAAGAGATCCCTCAGGGTGTCTGCCATTTGCTCACACTGACCTAGTTAACTCAACACAAATAATAACACTGCTCGTGCACTGTACCTCAAAAGTGATCTGCATCTTCAGGCAACAGTGCACATGCTCACAAATAAACACACACAGTGACACATACGGATTATTGCAAGCAGATTTGAGCAAATCCCAGGTGACATTGTCTTGACATCCATCCTCTTGTTGTCCAGTTTATGACTCCACCTTGTGTTAGAAAAAAATTATGACAACCTTACTAGGGGATGCAGAGATCGTCCTGCCTAATAATGCAAGTGATAGCATGGTCTTGCGTGACTGTTTGTTTTTATTTGTCATTATTTTCATAGTAAAAGGAAAGTTATAATGAAAATATAATTATTCTTTTTTACAATAACAAAACAAAATGTTTAAACATAACTGGAAACAACTTGTTATTCAATAATGTACACATCTCTTAAAATGACAACAGGCAACTCTTAAAATCCTGAAGTTTCAAAAAGTGCTTCATTATTTCCATCAGATAGCGGGAAATACTTGTTGTCGTCAGTGTTTCCAAGTGCAGCAAGGGTATTGTATAACTTCACCATGAACAGCTTGCTGGTTTACCTTGGCTGTGTGCCTCGGTTTCCTTAGTCTGACTAATGAAGCAGGCCAAGCGTCAGAGCAGCACACTTTAACACTTGCACTCCCAGACCTGCAGGTGAGACAGGTCGGATTACTGCAGATTAGGATAATCTCAAGCCCCAGGTCTGTCACTTCAGAAACAGGTCAGCACACGGTTTATGGAGGTTACATTACAGAGCTAGGGTGCCAGGTGATGTGTATTTCAATTTCTTGGCTAAGTAAGAACGTGTAGTTGAATAAAATCAAATAAAACAGGTTCTAAAATTTTCCACTTCTCTAAATTCCACTCCATACGTCCTTGTAGTGAAATTTCAAGACTGATTTTAAAGTAGTGTTTTTATTCATATCCAGACATGTGTTTTGTCTCATTGTACACAAGCCAGTCTTTAAGATTAAATGAAAGAATGACAATGACACTTTTATTCTTAAAGGAGTATTTCAAGTGTGTGTGTGTGTAAATAAAAAGGTGTGTGCATGTTTGATAATGCCAGAGGCGAGTAATCCCTTTTACTCTATTCCTCTTTGGTAGTTTCCTTAATATTGAAGAAAATGGCTTCTAAGGATACAGCCATGCATGTGGCTCCCAGCAGGCCTGTTGAGTGACAAGTATTACAGAAAATCATGGATGTTATTCATACAAGATTTCTGAATATTATCGTGACACTGAAGACTAGAGTAATGACAGCTGATTTTCCAGCTTTTCCATCAAATAAATAAATCAAAATTTAAACTAAATGGTAATAATATTTGACAACATAACAACAATATTTGACATGTTTTTTCTTTCATTTTAGTCAGAAAGAATGCAGCTTTGGTAAGCACAAGAGATTAGCATAAAATCTGTCAGTAGATGCATGGCTTGAACTTGATTATGTGTAATCTCATATGTGGCCACATCTCAGTCATTCTCTTTTCTCTTTCACACAGGAATAAGGAATCTCTTCTGCCAGCTCGCAGGCTTTCAGGAGACAGTGACTCTTCTACTGCTTCATCTAAAGGAGGAAGCACAGGAGGAGGCCGCTTCTCTCTGGGTACACGGCATGCGCATGGAGATGAGGTGGTTCTGCTGGTGAACCGAAAGGAGGGGAAACATGTTATTGAACGTCCTGGAGGGGCAGCACAGATCCCAGCCCTGAGAACCCCTCAGACCCGTGCACGCAGTGCTTCCAGAGAGCGCACTGGAGCACAGTCCAGCACGATCCTAAAACCTAGTCCACCCCAGGGCCTAGCAGAGGTACATCGAACACCCCGCACAGAGAGAGGAAGATCTCTGGGACCTGATGGTCCACGAAAATTGCAGGCGCCACGGTCCCTCAGCCAGGGTAAGACACCTAGAGGCAGACTGGGTGATGTCAGTCCTGGATCATCACCCCGCCGCAAAGACCCTCATCCTCTTTCCATAGATCGAAGAGAGGAACTAAGACCCAAGCATGTGCAGGCAGCTTCCCCAAAATTAAGTGGAAGTATGCCTAGAAGACAAGCAAATTCCTCAGCCTCAAACTCACCTGTGAAAGGCTGCACTAGTGGAAGTCCTGCGAAAAAGGGAATGGTCATGCCAAGGCCTCCTGCTCCTCGGTCACCGTCCTCTGGGAGCCGGAAGTTACTTCCTCCTGTCACACAGCCAGGACGGCGCTCACCACATTCTTCTCCTCGAAGTCATCATCCACCACGCTCCCCTCGATCTGCTCATAATTCACGATCTATAGGGAGAGACCAAAGAGTTTGGGCAAATCCGCACAATCAACAGCAGGAGAGCCAGGAGGACAGCAGCATATTTAGTTTACACCTGCTGCCAAGTCTGGACCCTCAAAGGGAGCAAGACCTGTATCGCAGCTTTGAGGCTGAATTCCTTGCCAATACGCAACAAGCTAAGGCTGGGCAGGGTAAAGTGTCTGCTGGAAGGGAGATGAGGTCACTACAGCTCCCTGGGTCTCAACAAGCTTTAGGGGTTCTCCCAAACTCTTCTGGTGACACTAACGTTACAGACTCTGCTTACTCTTCTTCTAACTCTTCAACGTCTTCTCTTAATGTTGGAGGTAAAGTGGGAGTCCTGCCTGATTTGCGAGAGTCTAAACGGACTAATTCTCGCACTTGTGCACTCGAGGACCCTCCTGCCCTGCTCCATAGCCAGATTCGCGGAGGCCTCACTAACGGAGGTATGCTGGAGGGAGAGCGATGGGGTGGTAGAGGCGGCCTCCGTAAGCTGCCAGCCATCTCCAGCTCCACAGAGGAAGGAGAGGCTTCAAATTCAGGCTTATCAAGGTCAGTGTGCCACCCCAAAGACATCAATGGCAGCCTTCCTTTGACAGAAGTACCAATGGAAAGCCAAGATGAACTGGTGGAATGGCCTGGGTTGGAGGGAGACGTGCCACAATGTGAACATCACCCGGACCTGCCAAATGACAGTGCTGACCAGCCTCTACCTGAATCGTTTCCCTCCCCTCCACCCCCTGTTGATGACTGTTCCTATCAGGACTCTTCCAGTGAAAACTCCTCCATGTGCTTAAGTCTGAGTGAGCCTCCATCTGAGGGCTCGTGCACTCCTCCTCGACCACTGGCCAATGGGGATGTGGATGGCGCAGTTGTTCTCCGTGCCAAGAAAGGTCAAAAGAAGGCAGAGAGGGTCCCGTCTATCTACAAGCTCAAGCTGCGACCGCGGATACGACCTCGCACTGACAACAGACCCGATAACAGCCCATCACGCATCCCTACGCCTGTACGGTATGCAAATCATTGTCATCAGTCTCCTGCCAACTCGTCTCCCCTCCAGACGCCCCCACAGTCCCCACGAATAAACAATCACCAACCCTCACACAAAGCCCTGCATCAGGCCATTGCTGACCTCATCCAACCTCAACAGCGGTCCACAGCTATGGGCTCTAGGGAGTGTGCTTATTCTTCAGAGTCCAGCCTGGACAATGAGGCCTGGATGTCTTGAAGTTGTCTGTATTCCCTCACTCAGCTGATTTACAGTCAGATTAGAGAGAGTAACAGCAAAAAAGCACATTTGTAAGACTAGGCGACTTGAATGCACATCTGATTGTTGTGTACAACTTGTAGCAGGATGCTGGAACCATCACTGTCATTTCACTGGAGACATTTGCCCTGAAGTGGCTAAGAACATTACCAACACCATTCTTGACATCTTGGACCAACATAGCCTGTATTTAAGTAAATCAGAATGCTCCATGCACCATCTGAGCCATAGATCTCAAACTCTATGGTTTTGCTCTAGGGTTTTGCTTCAACCCTAATCAAACTCAGCTGATGCAACTAATCAAGGTGTTCAAGGCGATTTTGAACACTCGATTATTTGGATCAGCTGTGATTGAATAGGGTTGGAGCGAAACTGTGCAGAGCTGTGGCCCTCCAGGAATTGAGTTTGAGACCTATGATCTGCTATTTTCAAACTTGTTCAATGAGTCATTGTTCCTTCTCTGAGTTTTAAGTTTGACAATGGAAATCACTGCAATTCCCGTTTATGGATGTATGTGTTTAATGCTTCTTCTTGATTTTCTCATGAGCTGTTCCATGAGAACTAATTTTAGCCATTTTTGCATTTAGGATTGGAACAAATTGTACAAATTGTCGTTTTCCATCAGGGAATTGTAATATTCAGAATATACTGTATTGTGAAAAGAAAGAGCTATAAAATACATAGTGCAAAAATAATCTTGGCAGAATCATTTTGGTGTAATTATAGGTCAAAAAATCTATATTTTTTTTTCAGCCATGTGGAATCTAAATTGGAAATACAGCAAAATAACTACATTTTTAGCCAAGGCTAAATAGGATGGCATATCAACTTGTTACAATTCTCAAGATAATATAATTCATACATTGTCCGCTTAACTTCAGCATAGGCAAACACGAAAAATTGTATTTGTGTAACATGTTCTGTACAAAATAATTGATTAATGTATACGTTTATTATATGTAATATATGTTCAGTTGCTTTAATGTGTGGTAGTAAATTTAAATTAATTAATTGAATTTAATTAATTGAACTGATGTTAAAAAATAAAAGTATGCTGTTTATTTCAGTATGGTAATTCTGCCTTAGCTATGCAATGTTGCTATTGAATGTTGCCTTGACAAATTTTCTTGCCTTAAAGTAAGAATGAGAAGTTGTGTTTGTAGAGGATGGTCAAATCTGTTAGCGTGTGAGGAGAATGTGTTTAACAGAATGGATATTCTGTTTTGACCCGTTGTAAACTGTGAGACAATCGCGATTTAAAAGAGTAACACGTGATCATGTTTTTTTTTTTCAGCGGCTGGCTAAATTTGAAGATATTGCTTGATTTATCTACAAGTGTGAAATGATGAAGGATGTTAAACGAAAGATAGTGCCATATGAATCATCAAAAGGTTTTTCCAAAAATGGAAATCACAACTTATGGATAGAAAATGGAAATTGTTAAGGAAATCAAAGGAATCCAAAGCTGTTTATAAAGTAGTCGTCGTGGTATCAGACCAATTTCTTTTTAAAAGTCTATGGCGCCACCAAGCGGTCGAGCGGTTAATCAGCTTGACAAAAATATCGTTACTAGCAAGGTTTGATTGACTTAAATCCACAGTAAAACGTGAGATTTGACTTGCCATAAATTATGTGTGTGTGTGTGTGTTTATTTCAAACACATTTGTTCTGACAGAACTTTGCATATAATAGGGGAAAACATTAACTACTTTCAAGAATTACACTACTCACATAGAGCTTTGGCAGTGGATTGTTTATTTATATCAAGTGAGTAAGTTATTAGGCCTTGGTTATTGGTTGAATTGTTTTATAATAAAGGGACGACGTATGTTTCTGAATGAACTGTTTACTTCTGGTATGTTCTCTTGTGGAGGATTTCTATTGGCGTGTATTTATGAGCTCAAGTGTTGTATCGAAAGGTGTTCAGATGTTTGCATTTCCATTGAATCAAAAAGGGGTCAGAAAAGTGAGTGGGAATTCATTACAGTATTATTATTATTTTATTTTTCGCCAAACTGACTGCAATCATTACTGTTAGCATGGCTGTCAACATTCCACGACACCTCCTGTATAAAATAACGCAATACAATTCATCACTACACATTACTTTTATATTTGTTGCCATTTAAACGTCTGCTGTGACACTTAGGACGTAAAATTTCACACCGAGGTTTATATATAAGGACAGTAGAGCTTTCTGCCAACTTATATTAATAGCTGCTGTGCCTAAATCTCATTTTAGAACACATATAAACACTACACAGACTATTTAATCCTCAACTGCCATACACTTGTACAGTAAACCCATTTTGAGATCCATAACTATTCTGTTTTGCTTTTACAAGACATTTGATTTGATTTTTATTAATGATGGGTTTGGCAAATTTGGACTGTTTAACTAATTTATTGCATGGATGGGTTCTGTGTTTTTTAATCATTATTGGCGTCAGGACTGTGTAGATTCACATGTTTTATTTACTTGAGCAAACCCATCTGCGTTAGGCGAATATGATGTTCAGATGTGATCTACTAAATGCATGTTGAATCTATAGTCATGCTCTGGTTTCATGAAAAGGTTGTTGGGTGATTTTAAATCTGAATGTTGATGGATTTACTTTTTATGTCTGCAATTTTTTTATTATTTGGCTGATTGTTTTTTTTTAATGTTGACAATGAAATGTAAGGTCTTGACATTGTGGAATTTGTCTGTGTTGAATAGCAATATTGCAAGACCAACATTCCACTGTTCTTTGAAAACCAATTGCTGTTAATTTAATTCTTGTAATTAAAATGTTTTGGATGAAATTATTTGTATTGTGCTTGTCTATTTTGTGTCGAATTGAGGAAGAAAATATGATGGCTGCAATAATTGATTATAATAATATTTATTAAAAAATAGGTCGTATTATACTATACCATTATCATTTAGAGAATATTTCATATTTGGAAGAAAACATTCATTCATTCATTTTCCTTCCACTTAGTGCTTTTATTTATCAGGGGTTGCCACAGCAGAATGAACCGCCAACTTTTCCAGCACATGTTTTATAAAACGGATGCCCTTCCAGCTGCAACCCAGTACTTGAAAACATCCATAAACACTCATTCACACACATACACTACGGCCAATTTAGTTTAATCAATTCACCTGTACCGCATGTCTTTGGACTGTGGGGGAAACCGGAGCACCCCGAGGAAACCCGCATGAACACAGGGAGAACAAGGAAACTGCACGCAGAAATGCCAACTGACCTTCTTACTGTGAGGTGACAGCGCTAACCACTGAGCCACCGTGTCACCCCTGGAAAAAAACATGTCGAAACAAAACTGAAATATAAATTTGAAAGTGTATATGCATTTAAATCTGATTATGTTTTAATCGTTGGCTATTTGAATTCACTAAAACATATGTCTCCAACTATTGATTCATTGATTCATTTTCTTTTAGGTTTAGTCCCTTTTTTAATCTGAGGTCGCCACAGCGGAAAGAACCGCCAACTTATCCAGCATATGTTTTACGCAGCGGATGCCCTTTTAGCTGCAACCCATCACTGGGAAACGTCCATACACACTTATACACTACAGACAATTTTAGCTTAACCAATTCACCTGTACCGCATGTCTTTGGACTTGTGGGGGAAACCGGAGCGACTCTGATTATATTATAATATATATATATATATATATATAGAGAGAGAGAGAGAGAGAGAGAAAGAGAGAGAAAATGTAGATATTTTGATTGTTAAAAATTCCGTTTTTATTACTACTACTATGTCATTTGTTTTCATATTTAATGTAAATATCACAAGTGCTTTGCCATATGCAACATTTGTCATGCTAATAAAGCAAGTTTGAATTAAGAGAGAAGGATGTTTATTAAACTTTAATGCATTTTGAAAGAATCATAATACAAATAACTTGTGTAACTTTATAATATTGTGATTGGTAAATGTTTATAAGAATCTTGATATAATTTTAAACAGTTACCAATGACAATATTATAAAATTACATTATAAAATTACAAGAAAGAAACCCTTCGTTTTCAGTTAAACAGCACAATGCACTACTTTGAAACACCAAATACCAAATAAGCTGTCAAGATCATCTATATACTTATAATTCAAATCAATCAAGACTTTTTGTTTTCATTTTTATTGGCAATGTAATCTTTTCTTTCTGACATATTTAAAACCAGGAATAAACACTTCTGTGAAAAACGTTTCACCACATTTTCTAATAAAACATTACATAGGAACCAAAAAAAAAAGGTTTTAACCTTTTACAATTTGCAAATGCTTTTAAAGAGAGATTTGAGCTAGAGGGAAAGAGCATCAGCAGAGAGACAGCTGGTGGACAAAACTTGTCAGTATTATTATAAACCATTTAAATGAATGTCAGCATGCACTGGAGCGGTTTGCTACCGAGTGTGACGTGGCTGGGATGAGAATCAGCACCTCCAAGTCCAAGGCCATGGTGCTCCACGAAAAGGTGGTTTGCATCTCCAGGTTGGAGGAAAGTACTTACCCCAGGTGGAGGAGTTCAAGTATCTTGGGGTTTTGTTCATAAGTGAGGGAAGGATGGAACGTGATATTGACAGACTGATTGGTGCAGTGGCAGGAGTAATGGGGTCGATGTTCTGGTCCGTTGTGGTAAAGAAGGAGCTGAGCCGAAAGGCAAAGCTTTCGATTTACCGGTCAATCTACGTTCCTACTCTCACCTATGTTCATGAGCTTTAAGTCATGACTGAAAGGTCAAGATCTCGGATACAAGCGGCTGAAATGAGTTTCCTTCACAGGCTGGCAGGGCGTACCCTTATAGATAGGGTGAGAAACTCTGTCACCTGGGAGGAGCTCAGAGTAGAGCCGCTGCTCCTCCACATCAAGAGAAGTCAGCTGAGGTGGCTCAGGCATCTGTTTCGGATGCCTCCTGGATGCTAGGGAGGTGTTCCAGGCATGTCCCACCGGGAGGAGAACTTAGGGAAGAACCAGGACACACTGGAGGGACTATGTCTCTTGGTTGACCTGGAAACGCCTCAGAATCCCCCCGGAGGAGCTTGAGGAAGTGTCTGGGGAGTGGGAAGTCTGGGGTTCTCTCCTGAGATTGCTGCCCCCACGACCCGGCCCTGGAAAATCGGTTGAAAATGAATGAATAAATGAATGTAGGCCGACAGTTGTGCATTGCATTTTATTTTGTTATAATTTAATAATCTTTTTTTCTCTTTCATTATCCTTTTAATCTTAATATTAAGTTTTTTTTTTTTTTTTTTTTTTTATGTATTTATCAAAATTCTGTTCCTGTATGTATATAGGCTACATTTGAAATAATTACTTCACAATTTTTTTAATTGTTTATGTAATCTGCAATGCTTTGGCAATACTTGACAAGTCATGCCAATGGAGCTCTTTTGAATTGAACTGAATTAAAAACAACAGATTTAAATTTGCTGCCCATTCTGTAATAATACCATACATTACAACAAAACCATAACTTAAACCTGTAGATAGTCGTGCATTTAACAGAGTGTGTAACATGAGCCGAAAACTCCTCAATGAAAACGGAAGACGGAAGTGTGAATCATATGATGACAAAACATGTAAGGTGGGAGGGAAGGAAGAAGGCCGACTTGTACACACTCACTCTTCACTTCGGTAAGCAGCGTTTCTGTGTTTAACTGAGGTACTGTGACTCGTCTCCGTTTATGTGTGGCTTTGTGCGTTGTGAGCTTGGACAGCAATACAGTCCGCGAGATTAAAGGCTTAACAGTGCGCTCTCATAAGCCCTGATTAAGAAGGTCATGAAGCTTTAGCTCTCGATCCGTTAGCATTCGGCTAGCAGACCCGTCGAGTCTCTACATCTCCGCGAGCAGGTTCATTCATCCGACAAAAATGGAGTGGGCAAGTCAGCTTTGCGTGAGTTGAAGTGCATTTCGCTCGTATAGTTAGATAAAGGGCTCGTTTACTGTTTTGGCTTACGAAATTAGTTTGAAAATGCCGTAATAACCGTGTTTTGCTAGTTAGCTCTGGGTTCACCTGCAGCGAAGCGGTTGTGGTTGGTGTCACTGTCACCTGCTGCATTACAACTGTGCCACGTAACGTTACATTTTAACCAGTTTGATGTTATGGTTTATGGTTTGTCGTTAAAGATCCCACCTCTTATGATGTTTCTGGTGGTTTAGTTTGTGCTTGACAGCTTTCTGACAGTTGACAGTTACTTTATCTGCACTGCTCCTGATAGGACGCCGCCTCACACGTTGAGAGAGAGAGATTATCATTCGAATTGTCAACCGGATGGAATGGCTGGAGTGTTTGTGGATGTATATGTGTGTTTTTAAACACCTTTGCTATGTACATCAACTTTGAGTCCGACTAATGATGGTACAACCTTTTGGCTTTAAGGATTTACACGAAAATGGATATATATTTACTATTCACTCACCCTCAAGTGGTCCAAATATTTGTTTCTTTTTTTCCCTGTTGAACACAAAATAAGATATTTTGAAGAATGTCAGAAACCTGTAACCTTGACTTCCATTGTAGGAAAAACAAAAACTATGGATGTTAATGGTTTACAAAACACACTTCAAAATATCTTGATGACAGAATTTTCAGTTTTGGGTGAACTATCCCTTTAATGTTAGGTTTCCAGTGCTAGGCATTTCTACATGTTTGCTGATGGGTCTTTAGCCATCAGTTATTGTATTGTACACATTTTTGGTAATAAATCTATGGTCTGCGTAGAATGTTGCAAGCATTCTGAATTTAATTTAAAATAAGTTAATATGTTCAGAACAACAGTAGTTATTTGTAACAGAAACATTTTATCTTGAATGAATCTAGTGTACTTACGTTTACTGCCACTTTTGATAAGTTTAATGCTGAATATGTAGTAACGGATACAATTTTGAATTCCTAATAATAATTTCTGCACAAACTTTTGTTGATGGCATCTTTTCCAAATAAGTGTTTAGACGGTGTAGTGAATTTCGTATGTTGGTAATCAAATACCACAGCAGCCCTTGATTAATAATGTATGCATGTTAAGAGTTTAGTGTACTGACAGTGCTGCCTTTAAGCCTGATGCACACTGTATGATTTATTATAGTGCTTTTCGTATTTTATGTTTCTTATCTCGCGAGTCAATTTCAGTTTACGTTAATGGCAATATGGACTACTGTCAAAACTTGTTAAAAATGGACACATGCAAGAAGACTCATCTAAAGTTTTACAGCAGTCCTTGATTCCTTCAGTTACAGTGCTCCGCATTCTCATGCAGAATTTAAGTGGCACTTAGCAAACTCAAACAACCTCTGGGATTAGTTTTAATAATAGCTTGTCTTGAACAGAAATATGAGGGGAAAAATCAAGATGGGTGGTCCAACATTGAATAAATTTTTCTTGAAGAAGTCAAGTTTGGTTTAGTGTTAGTTTAGAATTAGTTTTAATTACCCAAAATAGAAAATTATGTTGTTAGTTATTCACTCTCAGCATGTTTCGATAGACTGAGATATTATGTTCCAAACACAATTTATAATATTTTAGATGAAATCCTAGAGCTCTCTTTTCCCTGTAGACAGCAACATTTCTGAGATGTTCAAAATCTAGAAAATAACTGAGCAATTCCCTGCAGATGTCACCCTTGCCGTGAAAAAAAAAGGTTTTTACCAAAATAGAGAAACCATTTCTACTTTTTTGTGTAAGCAAGTATTTTACAGTACTTTAAAATACTCAAACATGTCTCTGTCATTGTTTTTAAACTATTATATTTGATTTACCAAAGTCAGAAAAGTGGCAATTTCACATCGGTCACATCCATAATGAAGCTTTCCCCTTTATAAATGCAAAAATGTCAAATAAAATAAAATCAGTCCTTTTCGTTCTACAGAGAGCAAACTCTTATCCTTTTGATTAGCATTGTTTCTTTTGGGGTTTGCAGTTTAATTCACAGAATTTCTACAAAGTATGTTGTAAACTGTAAACTTGCATACCTTTTTCGTCACATCCATAACGCATGTTTATTTTCTTTATTTAAAATATAAGATATGTTTACAGATTTATAGTTTTCTGATCTCTTAGCTCTGTAGTTAGTTGTTTTTGGAAAATATAAACAGTTGCTTCAATATAATATTAACATATACTTTCTATGTGAATTTATTACTTCAGAATGCTGGAATTGCTCAACTCAAAACATTGGGGAAAAAAATCATTACTTCGATTGGTGGTTCAACTGTAACCATGTGATGCTTCAAGAATTTCAAGATTGGAGAAAGAAAAAAGTACATTTCAACTTTGGATGAACTATTCCTTTAATGTTAGTTTTTCATTGCTTAGCTTTTATACATCATTGCCGATGGCTCTTTAAAAAATGGAACTGTAGTTACCACAGTTATTGTAAAGTTCACATTTTTGGTCACATTATTTGCTCTGTCGAATCTTGGACTTTTCTAGACTTTTATTGGAAGTCTTAATGGCAGCCAGGACACAAGTAATAAAGATTCAAATGTCAAATGACACTTTGCAGTATTCAGTATATAAATGGGAGGTCATTAATCTTTGTTAAAGCTGTAAATTAGGGCTGTGCGATTTGGGGAAAATATCTAATTGTGATATATATATATATATATATATATATATTTATTTATTTATTTATTTATTTATTTATTATTTTTTTTTTTTTTTTGGCAGATGTTGCAATTGTGATTTGATTTGCGATTTAATTTTGTAGTCAAGCTTCAGGTAAATAATCTATAAGCCGTGGCAACAATTCTGTGACAGCTCTTAAAAAAATTCCATGTTTTTGTTCAATGTCTGAGTTTGAAACCAAAATATTCCCATATTGATATTATTGATATATATTGATATTAATTCATCTATTAATGCTTCTGAAGCAGCAGAAACCATTGTCCCACTTGTTCGCGCTTTCCTGTTTGTTTTCTTTTTTTTTAATATTGTGGGCGTTCTGCGTAGTTCGGTTGTGCAATTTTTATTGGGCTAAAGGAAAATTTGCTCACTCAATTGGCTATTAAGACCGTCACACACAGATGGCAGTCACGCATTTGCTCTATGCGGAGGAAATAAAACGATGCATATATTTCATATCGCAGCCGCTTGCGATTAACTAATTGCAATGTTTCAAATTGCGATTCGATTTTGATTAATCGCACAGCATTACTACAAATCTTAGTTGTTTTGTGCCTGAATGCTTTAAACTAAATATATATAACAGAAAAAAAAACAAATGCAAATTCTAAACCCTAATTCCTCCATGGTTTATTTTTGCAAACTGTGGCTCCTTGTCAAAAATAATCCCTACTTGACTTGAACATACTGCAGTGTGACTTGCATATGTTCACAATGCTATGTTAATAGTGAAACAACAGATTTTGCAGCTCTAAATTGTACTAATAATAACAACTGCATAATGAGTTTCTTTGCTTGTTTTGGTTCGGTTTGATGATGGTGGTCATTGGAGAAGCCCACTGATCTATTTTATAGACATCAGTAGAGACGGCACACTGGAGGTGCCTCAAAATGAAGTGAATTATTCAGTTTAATTAAACATCTGCTGGCAAGCATGGCAAACAGATTTGATTCAAGGATCAGACGAATCGCACAGTGCGCACCCAGCTATCTGTGAGTGCTGCTTGTCATTCTTCAGGTGGCAGTTAGACTGGTGTGAATGTTAGTAAGTGTTATATTTCACAGATGAGGTGTGATGACCCTGTTTACATGCAAACGGTCAGCAGGGTTATTGAGGCGCTCAGATCATAAGCTTCTTTATTATAACTGTCAGAATAAACATCCTGTTATGTTTTATAGTTAAATAAAAGGCTGGCTGTAGGTCAACCGGTTCATGGCTTATGGATGTTTTAGTGAAATACGAGGTTAAAGATAAACTGTATTTTATTTGATTGCTGGTAACACTTTAAAATGAGGTTCTTTTAGTTGAGGTTAGCTAATTTGTTTGTTTACTAACGTGAACTAAGGATTAGGGCTGCGCAATATATCGTTTCATTATCGCAATGTGCACATCCGCAATAGTCCAAGATATGCAATGTTGAGTTATGAGTTGACTAGGACAAACCTTTCAGAACACATGAGAATTGTGTAGTTATTACAGAGTTAACAACGTGAAAGTTTATCATTTGCATATGTTTAAGGCCTGACAGAGTTTAAAGTATAAATTCTGCCCTTTGTAATTTCATTGAATTATTTATACAGTAAAGACTTTTGCAGTGTTTGTTATTTTACATTTGATTATACAAATTCTGTACCTGTCCTGAGTACTATTTGACTGCCCTGAAAACCACAAAACACCATTTAATCACACTTGTCTTTGCTCTTTTGTATTCATCTATGCTTGTAATGTGTTTATTACGTTTTATGCATAATTACCCTTCCAACAGAATTATCCCAATCAATCAAATTACATTTATTCTTCCCAAATAGCAGTTTTCAAGTGATCTCGTGAAACTGTTTATTGCAATATTTATTGGAAATAAACGAAATATTGCAGTGTCCGATTTTTCCAATATCTTTCAGCCCTACTAAGTGTAAACAATTAAATTAAAGTATTTAATATACATTTAATTTTAAGTTCTCATTGGTATTACATTATCTAAATTTTATTGTGTAAAACTAACAAAAAGTGTACATGAACAGAAATGTATAAATTGTGTAATCAATATAATGAGTTTATTTGCAAAAATGGATAACTCCGCAATTTATGTTGTTCGTTAAAGTGTAAAGTTGCAAAAAAAACATGATTTGTTAAAATGATTCAATCTGGAGCTTTTTAATAGTTTTCAGCAATCATGTTTTTACTTTGGGGGCAACGCAGTAGCGCACTAGGTAGTGCTGTCGCCTCACAGCAAGAAGGTCACTGGTTCGAGCCTCGGCTGGGTCAGTTGGCATTTCTGTGTGGAGTTTGCATATTCTCCCTGCGTTTGCGTGGGTTTCCTCCGGGTGCTCCGGTTTCCCCCAGAGTCCAAAGACATGTGGTACAGGTGAAATGGGTAAGCTAAAATCGTCCATAGTGTATGTATGTGTGTGTGAATAAGTGTGTATGGGTGTTTCCCAGTGATGGGTTGCGGCTGGAAGGGCATCCGCTGCGTAAAACAAATGCTGGATAAGTTGGTGGTTCATTCCGCTATGGCGACCCCTGATTAATAAAGGGACTAAGCCGAAAAAGAAAATGAATGAATGAATGAATGAATGAATGAATGTTTTTACTTCGACTATCGAAGAGTTGATTTGCGAAAAAAAAAAAAAAAGTGACTTTTGATAAAGTGATTTCTAAATACTGTGGTTATGAACTCACTCAATGTTACCGTGTTGCTGATATATGAACTATATTTATATATATTAGTCTTGCACTTGACAGAAATGTGGAATTATTTAGTAACCCATGCTACTGCTGTAGTGCACTGTTAAATAACATGTTAACAAGACAAAACAACACAATCTCATGACAATTCGTAACTTTTTGATTTAGTGGCTAATTTGTATGATTTCATACAATCTCATTCATACAATTTAGTGCGATTTGCTCATCCCCCAATGACGGTTGGGTTAGGCGTGGGGTTGGGTGCCACGCCTCCTTTTTCGTACATTTTCATACGACTGAACTGGAAATAGTGGAATAGCCACTTAACTGACAAAATGTAAATTAGTTACGTTTCCTCGTGAGATCAGGCTGGAAAAAATCGGTACTTCTGTCATATTCATACTTGTTTGTTTAGAAAATTTACACTATTTTCAGCACGGATGCAAAATGATCAAAAGTAAATAAATTAATTAAAAATAAAATGGCTGTTTCTGTTTTAATATTTAAAATAATATTTCACAAAATTGCTTTTAGTTTTTATACTGTATTTTTTTTGTTTTAAAAGGGTCTTGGTGAGCATAAAAGACATGTTTCAAAAGCATTCCAAAATCATACTCAACCAAAACATTTTTATATATATATAAATCTTATTATATATATAAAATCTTGTCATCAAGTCAGCTAAATTCAATGAAATACTGTTGTTTCTCTTCCTCTTAAAAGACCTTTCAGGTGACGGCGAGAGTCTAATGTTCAATAACAGGAAATGGGAAACTCTTCACAGCACATTTAGAGACTGAGAGAGCAATCATTGCACATAGAGAGTGTAATTTGCTGACTGAAAGAGAACAAGAAGCTTTAGCAGTGTGTTTCTGCACAATGTTTTTCTCGCTCCACAATCTCTAAGAACCGTCAGGGAAAGGATCAGCAGGACGGGGGACTGCACTTCCTCTTATTCCCCTTCGCTTGCACTTTTTTCAGTATCCCACCTCCCTTTTGTCTCTTCCTCAATTTTCTGATTGTCTGCTTTTTGTTTGTTGCTCTGCAGGAGAACCGAGGCTTGGGATCCAAGATGACAGACTCCAAATATTTCACCACTACCAAGAAAGGTTTGTTCTTTTTTTTTAGTTTTTGCTTTAAAATACTGCTGTTTTAGAATTTTAGCCATTTACTGTGTCTGTTTAGTCATTTACTCTACATTACACATTTAAATACCGATATACTGAACTACATTTAGCACTGTTTTAGATATTCATGCTCCGTTTCCCTCACAGTACACTAACATTAGTTGTGCAGTTTAATGAAGCTTAAGTCTAAATAAGATTTGGAGTCTCTTGCTATATCTAGATCACATCCAAACACATGATTAGGCCTGTGAGCATTGTTTTTACTGCAATTTAAACCACACAAGCCAAGAAAATATGGACACAGAACAAGGATTTAATAAGTAACAGCTTTTCCGCTTTTGGTCTTATTTGTTCGTATGTACACAACAGGTTTACATTCAAACATATAGGACAGCATATATGGCAGAAAGAGTATATGTGTATCCTTATCTAAGGGTGTGTTCTGATGTATGATCTCTGATATGTATCTGTTGTAAGTGTTATACCATTTGAGGAAAAAAAGACAACTTTACTAAAAAGGATTTCTAGACTTCTACTGTTTATTGAATGCTCTTCATTCTCAGTCCTAATTGTTTGTATGTGTTTTTGACTCTTCAGGAGAGATCTTTGAGCTGAAGGCAGAGCTCAACAGTGATAAGAAAGAGAAGAAGAAGGAGGCTGTAAAGAAGGTCATTGCGTCTATGACCGTTGGGAAAGATGTCAGGTACGAAATGCTGTTTTAATTTTACAGAATATTTGATTTGGGAATTTTTTTCAGTGACAATATTTTGCTGATTGTCTTAATGAATGATTCACTGTAGTATTAATGAATATCACTGCGTATTAAAAATTTGGATTCTATAACATTTTCAGGAAAGGAAAACATCACTCTTTAGTGTGTGATATTACTTGTACTTTATCATATTTTAAAAATAGTAATAATAATAAAAATCTAATTGAAGAGGTAAACGCCACTTCCGCCAAAAATGAGATAATGACATTGAGTGAATGCTTTAAGCATGTAGTACATGTTCAACAAATAGTTTTACTTGAAATCATCTAAATCGCAGTGTCAGCCTGTTCAGAAATAACAGTTTGTTGGCAAAAGCCTCTGCACGGCACTTGCCTTTGACAGCAAAAGCTGCTATGTCCCGAGAACCAATCAGAAGTTAATCAGAATTTAGTATACATTAAAATTAAACAAGATGCAGTTTTTTTCACATGGATGCTTTGACATAAAATAAATAGAAGAGATGAAAAATAGATGTCACGATCAAGTATGGTGAGGATGAATGAATAACAGCTTCTAAAAGTGTCCGAGAGACATCCATTTTTTGCACAGTAGCCTATTTGTGTTTTATTTACTAATGTAAATTTTTTAAACATAAATATAAAATATAAAACTGTACACTATTTGTATTACTTTATGCTATACATCTGATAAGCTTTTTATATAAATGAACGTTGCACAGATGTTGATGGTTTGCTCTATTGCTTGCAGTAAACCAAAATATTTGAATTGATATTATTTTTTTGTTGTATCTGCATTTTGCACATAGCATGTTATGATAGTTGTTTACACACTTCTAAAATCTTTTATTTTTTTACACTACATTTTACACTGTACATTCTACAGAATTTAACGAAGAGTTTAACAAGCTTAGTTTACAATGTTTACATTGTTCTACTTGTATTAAATCTAAACATCAAATATCAGAAATGACAATACATTAAGATTTTATCAATGTCAGTTTTAATGTTATTTAATGCACTTGACAGATTTTTATTTATTCATTCTCCATTAGCTTAGTCCAGGCATGGGCAAACTCGATCCTCGAGGGCCGGTGTCCCTGCAGACTTTTGCTCCAACACTAATCAAACACACCTGAACACCCTAATTAGTGTCTTCAAGATCACTAGAAAGCTACAAGCAGGTGTGTTTGATTAGGGTTGGTGCAAAACTATGCAGGGACACCGGCCCTCCAGGATCGAGTTTGCCCATCCCTGGCTTAGTCCCTGATTTATCAGGGGTTACCACAGTGGAATGAACCGCCACTTACTTGACAGATTTCTGTATTTAAAATTTTAGGGGATTTGATTAATGTTTTTTATGTTTGGTAAAATAATTTCTTATTGCATTTTTTGTGTTTTTTCAATTAATTAGACTGTCTTATCCCAATAGGAGGATTTAGTAGATTTAGATTTAGTTTCACGGTATCATGGTATTGTGATTGCTGCTCTAAAATAAGTTCTTTTTAAATGTCTGGGTAAAAAAAACAACAACTTTTCCCCCCTATTTAACACAATATATTTCAGTTTAGAAAGCATTTATAATATTTTGGAACAGTAAACATGTCAGGCTAATATTAAATAAAAGAGACCATTAACTTCTGTTGTCAACTTCATTAGTTTCAAAAGCACAGTTTCTTTCTTAGTTTCTTTACAACACATTAAAAACACACACAAAAAAAAGCTTATGTATACCTTAGGAGCAGTATAGCAGAAAATGTTAGCGGTTTTAAAACCCTGACTTTTTCAAACCAGGGTAACATTTTATAACCGGTTATCATCCTATGCCTAGTACTTTTTAAAGATTTTTTTTAGGGAAAAGTGAGTTACATGATATTTGATGTCACCCACATAAAAAAGAATTACAGTAGTATCAGATTTGTGGATAATGAATATCACATACTCCTAATGTCAACCATCCTTCATTTCCATTGGGACAGTATGATTGTAGTTTGAATTCTATGTTTTTTTTGTTTCCAGTGCTCTGTTTCCTGATGTGGTTAACTGCATGCAGACGGATAATCTGGAGCTGAAAAAGCTGGTCTATTTGTACTTGATGAATTATGCCAAGAGCCAACCAGACATGGCCATCATGGCAGTCAACACCTTTGTGAAGGTAGGACTCATCAATGCATCAATGAAACGGCCAATAGCTTTATTGTAAATATATTATGATATCGTTTGTACTTTCCAAGGGAAAAAGCTGAAATGTGTGCGTGATGAAACACTCAGACAGCTAAAACCGCTGCTCTGAACAGTGAAGTGCCTAAAAGCCTCATCATGAGCCTGGCAACAGCAGAGAAACGCATCTCTTTGAGGACTGAAATAGTCCGTCTTTATAGGATAATATCGTCTGCAGGTCAGCATGCTCCATCAGCACTAATTAGTTTTTGCTGGCTTCCCACACACCTGAGAACAGATAGATAGACATCTTTATAAAGCAACCAACTAGACTGAGGTCTAAAGCAAGTGGGTCATATGGATTATCACATTAAATAAGAAAACAGAAAAATGTCTGTGCCCTCCAGGATCTGTCATTAATTATACGGAAATATTTTTATTTGTCTGGTTTATAGTGTTGAGTTACATAGGACTGGGGCCAGACAGGAGCATGGTTTTAGTAGCATCGTAACTAAAATCGTAAAATATTAAATAAAAAAAATACCTTTTTAACTTTTATTTACCGTTTACAATGGAATTCCAATTAGATCCACTTATTTGGTAAACAAAGCAAGTCTCTCTTATAATAAATCTACTAAAAGACAGAAAATCTTACTTTTCAAACTGTATTGTAAATAAATCAAATGAACATTTTTATATTAGTCAATAATATTGCTGAAACTAATTTAAAAACTGAATAGATTGGGCTAAAAATCTGCAGAAATCTGTGTATTTCTGCCCACTTAGTGTGGACCTACATATGACATGTGTCAGATTAATTTTCTCATTATAGAGGTGGCAGTATTGCTTGTTTTTAAATCAAAAGGAAAATTATTTCAAGCAGTGGGGCTATGTTTTTTTATTGTTGTGAGTTAACTCCACTGTAAATGGAACTTGCCAACCCCAAACAAACGAATTGTACAGTAAACTCAGTAATACCTTTGTTTTAGGCCTAATGTGTGTTCTCTTTAGGACTGTGAGGACCCGAACCCTCTGATCCGCGCTCTAGCTGTGCGCACGATGGGCTGCATCCGAGTGGACAAGATCACGGAGTATCTGTGTGAACCTCTGAGGAAGTGTCTGAAAGATGAAGACCCTTACGTGAGGAAGACTGCAGCAGTTTGTGTCGCCAAGCTCCACGACATTAACGCCCAGCTGGTAGAAGACCAGGGCTTCCTGGACACACTGAAAGACCTGATCTCTGACTCCAACCCCATGGTGAGACCTTTAAGCTAGACATTTCTTGCACATGCACTTATGTTTTTTTTTAAGGCTTCAAGTCTCCAAGGTGTGGAATTACATTCTGCTGTTGTGCGAAACTCAAGACCATGCAGACACACTACTAATTTGTGTTTAATGTGTTTGTTTGTTTTTTCCTCCATTAGGTGGTAGCAAATGCAGTAGCAGCTCTGTCTGAGATAGCAGAGTCTCATCCTAACAGCAACCTTCTGGATCTGAACCCTCAGACCATTAATAAGCTCCTGACAGCCCTTAATGAATGCACTGAATGGGGCCAGATCTTCATCCTTGACTGCCTGGCCAACTACACACCCCGTGATGACCGCGAGTCTCAGAGGTCAGATGACACTGTTATTTCATCACTTCAGGGTGGTGGACTAAAATCATTTTCTCTAATGAAGTCTGCGTAATACATTGATTAGCTTCACTAATAAAGCAACGTAGTGACTGGAATTGCTTTTGATTTAATCTAAATGAATCATTAAGAATCGAATTTGGATTGTTCAGAATCAGCTTTGTTTTTTTGTTTTTTTTAACTAGCCCTAATTTAACAGTAGAAATGCTCTGGGTAAATTTTATTCATTGCTTTTTTCCAAATGAACATAGGCTTTAATAAAACATTCAAGCCTCCCAGTCATTCACTTTTACTAAAAATTGACTAATTTTTGGACAGAGTTCCTTCTTTTATGTATTCACAAATGCCTGGAATGGGATCCCACAACATCTAAAAATACCAACCAAATACTAACACCAATACCAACATTGAGACTCTTTAAAAATTTTAAGTAAAACTAAATCTATAAATGGGGGGTTGATACCTATAAGAACCAGCGCATGTCAAATTTTACACGCTACATAATGCTTTGACTTATGTTTTAACTTTGTTTGTTGCTATGCAATGTCTTAAACTCAGTGCATTTGTGGTTATAATAAACAAATAAACAAATAAAGTCACTAAGTAAAAAAGGCAATTTGTAGCGGTAGTAGAATTGCAAAATGCCATGAAAAATAGTGTCTAATGGGGGGGAAATAATGTTCCCTGGGATGCCTCAATATCTGACAACTCCTCTTACAGCCCTCCAATGACTCTGAGACACAATGCAGTCAAATTGACATGTTTTAACAAACTCATGTTCAAGCTTTATTGTTGTTGTTCTCTTATTTAAACTATAAAGTATAAAACTAAACAAATAAATTAGTAACTAAGTGAAGCTTTGTGCTTGAATTAGCCATGGTGTCATGCAACATATGCAGCGTGGTAAATTATAGTTGTTAATTATTGTCTATAGGCTATTTCAGTCATTTAACTTGCATCTTAATATATGATTAATGACATTGCATTATATTACACCACTCAAATATTTGTTTACTTCTAAATCTAGTTGTCAGTGCGACTTGCTTAGGCTATAGCCTACCATTCTGAAAGTGATTAGTGTAGCCTGCATAAAAAAAGCCTTGATCTAAAACATAGGAACAAAAATAAAGTTGGTGACCAGTCACCAGACATCATCTTAAACTTATTTATTAACAATGTGTCGTAATACAGTTAAATGTTGTTGTTGTTTTTTACTATTTCTAAACAGAATTTGTGTGTAATTTAGGTATGCAACGATCCCTGACATTTTTTGTGTTAAGGAATAAAACTACACAGCATGTCTTTGCCCTCAAAAATGATCTTTTTCTTCTCACTTGTTGAAGATTGTATCTTGTTTCTTTTTTTTTTTTTTCTTCTACAGTATCTGCGAGCGTGTGACTCCACGACTGTCTCATGCTAACTCTGCTGTGGTGCTGTCTGCTGTGAAGGTTCTGATGAAGTTCATGGAGATGCTGCCGAAAGATCTAGACTATTATGGCACTCTGTTGAAGAAACTTGCTCCTCCATTGGTCACGCTGCTCTCTGCTGAACCTGAACTGCAGTATGTTGCCCTAAGGAACATAAACCTCATCGTACAGAAACGGTAGGTGCAGATCTATGGGAAATGCATTTGTTTTTTTTAAGATGTAAAGATGATTTGGGTATATATATATATATATATATATATATATATATATATATATATATATATATATATATAAATCATCTTTACATCTAAAAAAAATTACATTTCTGCATATATTTATATTTTAGATAATTTCATTTTTACTGTTTCCACCAGGCCTGAAATTCTAAAGCATGAGATGAAGGTTTTCTTTGTGAAATATAATGACCCAATCTATGTCAAGCTGGAGAAGCTGGATATAATGATCCGCCTGGCGTCTCAGGCCAACATTGCTCAGGTGAATGAAACTTCTTAAGCCTTAATTTGCCCTTACACATACTGCATGTCTTAAGTCCAAGCAGAAAGGCTTGCATTCAAAGTTTTGGAATGAAATGTTGCAACCACTCCAAAAAAAAACTTTGTTCAGTATTATTGGTTTAATACTAACATCTAAATCAGGGGTGCCCAAACTTTTTTGTATGAAGGGCCAAAAAGCAAGTATCACTGAGAGCTGTGTGCCGAAGATAATTATACCAAACTATATTACATTAAAGTTGCCTTAGGTAATTTTCACATTTTTCATAATATTTAAAAAGAAATAGAGAACATGACTTTAAGTCGTATTAACTAACACAGTATAGTTATTCAAATCATGTATTATTACAATAAAAACAATTACATTTATAACATATACTGCATTTATAATTCAAGCAGAATCTGCCTTTGCCTTCATTTGCTCACTGATGTCTCCGCATTGTCTTCTGTCCGTCGGGTCACAGTGTGTACTTTTAAGAGAAAAATCATTTTAAAACAATTTAGTTAAACATTTCATTTCAGTTAGTTTTTTGTAGCTTAGCAATAAAACAAACAAAGTGTTACATTAAATTGGCATGGTGGGCCAAATCAAAGGTTACCATGGGCCAACTTTGGCCCACGGACCCTAGTTTGGGTATCTCTGATCTAAACATTTTTTTAAATCAGGATACGTTTACTTGAGGTGCATAGTTAAGTAGTTTTAAGTCTCGTTTTCTGAGAAACAGTCCAAAAATAAGTCTATGCTTAAAACAAGAACAAATCTGCCAATGCAGTATGAAATATACATATTCATTTTTTTTCAAGACCATTGGCAGATTTGTCCTAGCTTTTAATCAGAAACACTCTTCAATTAAAGTTTCACAGAACAGAAGGTTTTTTTCATCTTGTGTAGCTTTCATTTCTAAGTAAATGTGTATTGTTAAGAATATTTTGCACAAAAAAGCAATTCTGAGAAACCACTTATTTTGCTGTGTGATCAGAAGGTAGAGTGAAAGCTATTTTCACATTCCTTTATTTGGGAGCAGGCTGTACAGACCTTAACTATTATTTTGTCATATGAATTAAAAAGTACTGAACATTGGTTCAAAGTGTTTTTTGTGATGCTTATACAAATCGTCATGTGCTCCCTAAAGAAACACTCTGATGATTTGTGTTCCCCACAGATAATTTATTACATTTTCTTTACTTGTTCTTAAACGCATTAAAGTCTAAAATTTAACTTCATAATGCCTGCAGACCCTAATAATGTTATTTCTTTTTTTTATTATTTAAATCCTAAAACTTTTAATTCCAGATTTTTTTCTCATATACAAGTTTGTGATAAATCTGTGTGTGTTTGTGTTTTGTAGGTGCTGGCTGAGCTAAAGGAATATGCCACTGAAGTGGATGTAGACTTTGTGCGTAAAGCTGTACGAGCCATTGGCCGCTGTGCAATTAAAGTGGAGGTGAGCTGGCCTAACCCTGATTAGGATCACATCATCATTTACACTAGCTGTCTGATTAGTGATCAGTTTTAATTGCAAAGTTCATCTCTGCTAATGAAACAATTCAACTTGATATGAGTCAAAAGCCAACAGCCTGATTTCTGGATGATCCTGCTGAAGTTCTAATAGATCATGACTCTTTCTGTCTGTCCTGTTTCTGTTTTAGCAATCAGCAGAGCGTTGTGTCAGCACACTTCTTGACCTCATTCAAACTAAGGTCAATTATGTGGTGCAGGAAGCCATTGTGGTGATCAAGGACATCTTCCGCAAGTACCCCAACAAGTAGGTTTTTATTTTTTGAGCTTGTTTTACAGTTTTCTCCATCCCTGACCCTTCTTTCAATGAAGCCGTTTTTCTTTTTCTCCCTCTAAATAGTATGCTTTTTCTGTTCCTCGAAGGCTCACAGTCCTTGTATAGCCTCAGCTTGAACCTTCCTTTCATACACAAAATACAGTAGTCAACATTTGAAGTGGATCAAAAAGGTTTTTCAAAATTTTCCTAAGACAAGAGTGGGTAGTTTAGGACAAATTTGATGAAAGGTGCTGATCCACTTCAAATCTTGAGTACTGTATTGCATAGAACCCAGTCATCTTCCACTATGTCTTTTTGCTGCTTCATTGATGCTTTCTGGTTGATTGTGTTTTCAGGTATGAGAGCGTGATTGCCACTCTGTGTGAGAATCTGGATTCTCTGGATGAGCCCGAGGCACGAGCAGCTATGATCTGGATCGTAGGTGAATATGCAGAGAGGATTGACAATGCCGATGAGCTGCTGGAGAGCTTCCTGGAAGGCTTCCATGATGAAAGCACACAGGTTAGGAGCCTTTTAAACTGCTTTAGTAAAATGCTTGTTTGTGAAATAGTGTTATGACTAGAACTAGCACATAGTAAAATGTGCCCATACTCAACGGATTTTCAATAAAATATCCATTTATCGCAGTCAATGACTTTAACTAAAACTGCGTTATTTACAACTCTGTTATTAACTCTTTCACTCATAAGGTTTAAATACTCTCGCTGACTTTTAATCATTATTTAGACAGCATCTATTTAAGGTTTTAATGGTGATTTATCAAGATTATAGCATGATACACAGCAGCCCAATGATTTATGTATAATTAATTTATTTATTATCTTTTCTCACTTTTCTGCAAATATTGACAAACATTCTCATAATAGTGTGAAATGTCTGATATTCAGATTCTCAAATATGTGTAAGAACGTGTATTTAGTCATTTAAACAAGTTAATGATCATATTTGATTTGTGTTAACTGAGCATTAGTCTATGCTGCAGGAGTATTCAGAGCTGCTGGATTTACAACATGTTAAATCATCTATTTCTCCCGAAAAACATGATAGTAAGCGAATATAAGAGAGAAGAACTGAGTAAACTTTAGTCGTTTAACAGGTCACAAATCTCACGATTCGGATCACATTATCAGTGTTTCCTCTAGGATTTTTTCCAGCTGTGGCGGCTGGTCTTTTACACAAATCTACCAATTACCTATGGCGTTATTTCAATGACAAATGGAGAAATGTGGTGAGCGCACATTACAAGTCGAGATCGCATTTATGTAAAATGAGCATGCAAATCTCTTTGCTTCCGAGTCGATTTCCTGTATTCGTGCACAAAACTTCTTGCACGCACTCTCAATTATACGCTGCTCAAGCGCAGATCTTCTTGTGCGCTCTCAAGGTAAACACTGTTGAAATGCGATTTAGTGCTTTTATGAAGCGAGTTTATCTTTAACATTTATAAGATTTGCTAGGAATATTTCGGAATGTCTCGATTGGACCTACAGAGCGGCATTAATGCGTCCTGAAGTGAAGTGAAATGGTTAAAAACTCCAGCAAGATAAAGTCATTGTATGCAGAAATATAGACCTTTATCTATAAATAAAGTATAATTATGCAAACTGTGTTCATCTTACCTGAAAGCTCGGTCGTGTTTGCTGGCCTTACACATCACGCACCTGTCAGTCAGTCAGCACGTCACCTTAAAGGGTTAAACAAATAGCGCACAGCACTACTATGGTTACAGAAAGGTTTGCACTGTTATAATTCACTAACCTTTTAATGCGTTTTGGTACGATTATAACCCGCTATTAAAAAAACAACAACAACAAGGACTCAATGTTTTGAATGAGAAGCTGGAATGTAGCCGTGGCATGATGAATTTTGGTGTGGCGCCCCACCATGGCGGATGAATGTAGCGGAAACCATGCATTATGGGTTTTTTTTTGTCACCGATCGGACCATTTTTTTGGGTCAGTCAGAAAGAGTATGAGACAAATGTAATTTGCTTTCCATTTATTACAAAAACCGTACTGAAAGACACTTTTGGTTTTAACAGAACTCAGAACCTGTAATTTCATTAAAACTAAAATGAAGAAATAATCAGCTGAATAAAAATAATTGTAAAATGTTATACTGTTACTGATGACGCTAAACATATAAATCTAACATTATAATTCGTACAATTTTTTTTTTAGTCTCATTTTCAATAAAGGATTCAGTTATTTACTTATAAAACTTCATGTTTCATTGCTAGATGGATCATTTTTGAAGAATTATTCAGTGGCATATTTTTGATGGCTGGTTGTCGCCACCTATTGGTTAAATGATATAATTGCTGCCTACAACTTTCATTTTTAAACGTGGTGACGATATGTAGGTAATTTTAATCTTTACCATAAACATCAGTGGTAATATCTAAACTATAAATGGTTATCCCAGTACTTCGGTGTTATTTTTGTAACTAGCGATTCGAAGGATTAATCAACAAATGCAAATCACCATCATTTATAATTTCTGTTGCGTGGGTGTTGAGATCCCAATCTTTTAATAATCAATGTTTTAGCTTACACTGAATGCAATAATGCAGGCTAAACAATTAGTGACAGAAAACACCTTTAATGAAACCCACTACATCCCAAATAACCTTGCACAACTTCTTCCGTCATCATTATAATTTACAGGAAAGCCTAAATGCTGTCATACATGTTATTTGAATGACTTGAGAGGTGATCTCTCTGTGATCGTTACAAGTTTAGGATTAATCTACTGGTAAAAAAAAATGTTTTAGTCCGCAGGCCACGTGTGTTTCAAACGGTGGGTTGTGATCCATACTCCTAGTAAACATTCTAGTAACCCAAATTGTATTTTTGATAATGTTTTAAATTGATTATTGCCACCCAGTGGTAAGTGAGTCATTCTAGATCCGCTTGGCATCAAAGTACTCTAACTATTACTTTGGGTTGATGGTAGTATAATGCGTTTAGTTTCATAATACATTTTTAGTAGCCATTTCCAAACAAGTACATGGGTAAGTTTTACCCATTGGTGGATTGTAGATACACAATGACCTCTGGTATGTTCTAGTGTTAACCGGTGTGAAATCTGCTTTTGCTGATAGTTCTTATGACTACTGAAATTCATCCAATACTACTGTATTAAATACTGTAGTGAACTTGCATGAACTAGTCTCGGGAGGTTGTGTGACAGGATTTGTCTGTTAATGTTTTTTCTCGGTTCTGTTTCAGGTGCAGCTGCAGTTGCTGACAGCTATTGTGAAGTTGTTCCTGAAGAAACCCACCGAGACCCAGGAGCTTGTGCAACAAGTGCTCAGTCTCGCCACGCAGGTGAGAAATCCACACGGACACTTCTCAAAACACTGCGCCTATATTTGCTCACACCTTTAAGGACACTCTGGAGGTGTTGCCATCCTCAGACTGCAGAGCTCAGTAGCAAGGCCTTTGGATTTGCAGAATCATGCTCAAAAAAACTGAGATATTCAAAGTAGTTGTCAACACCTTGACTTATTTATTCATACTTACTTATTGCTAAACAGTAGACAATAAGAGTTTACATGAAATAAAAGATGAAGATCATAAAACTATCAGATGTATTATTGTACTACTCCTCTGCTTCTGTAAAATATGACTTTCTCAATTTTAAGATATAATATGCGTGTGTATTATGTGCAGATTGTAGTCACAGTGCAGATGTAAATCATAAAGCTCTTTTATTTCTCTAACAATAAAGGTTAGAGCTTGTGGGCTAGAATTTTGAACTTTGGACCACATTAAAACAGCAGGTTTATAACAGGTTTATGTTTATTAAAAATGGCTTTAGTGATACCAGTAAGCTCTTTTTTCCTTTGTGCCAGAAATTAATTAGACTTTTGTAATTATGTCCTTTTACCTTTGTAATACTACTGAGGATTTTTTTTTGTGACTATATCATAAAAAATCATTTCATGATAATAAAGCTACCACATTAAACAACTTCAAACCTTTCAAGTTGGGTTTGTGCTGAATTTATATAACGAACACAGTTTTAATGTTCTTCAATGTGGTGTGCACACATAAATATTTGCTAATAATTACCAATAGCATGAAATAAGCATGAATCAATCACACAGGATACAATAACCAATATATACAGTTAAAGTCAGAATTATTAGCACTCCCCAATTTCTGTTTAACAGAGAGAAGATTTCAGCACATTTTTAAACAATAGTTTTAATAAGTAATTTCTAATAAGTGCTTTTTTTAATCTTTGCCCTGATGATATATTTGACTAGTTATTTTTGAAGATACTAGTATTCAGCTTAAAGTGCAGTTTAAAGGGTTTGTTCTGTAGACAATCAGGGAAAAAATCTATTGCTTAAGGGAACTAATAATATTGACCTTAAATGTATTTATTTATTTTAATTAAAAGCTGCTTTTATTCTAGCCAAAATAAAACGGAAGAAAAAATATTACAGGAAATACTGTGAAAAAAATCCTTGCTCTTTTTTTTGTTTTCTTGGAAAAAGGAAAAAAAATTCACAGGCTAATAATTTTGATTTCAACTGTAAATCTAAAGAAGTCAACACTGAGTCAAGAGTCTCTTCTGAAGATTTGGATGAAATTGCATTATTCATAATTATGCGTGAGTTTACATTGACTTTATGCACTTAACTGATGACGTAAACGAGTTTTATGTTTGTGCGTGTGTGATCTCATTAATATTCAAAGAAGCTGCGAGCTTGCGCTGTCAGACTGGGATCTGAGATTGAATCTTGTCATTATTAACTTTGAGCTTCAGTGCCACAGGCTGCACTTGCCGCCAGGGTTCTGTCAGAATACAAAATGTCCTCCTTTATCCCAGGTTCCGTTTTATGGCCTCCAGATCTAATTCTCTCACCGCTGTTTTGCTCTGGGTGTTGCTGGCGCACCACTTGATCTTATCACGCAGATGAATTGATGCTCGGAAGGAGTTCTGCATTATTTACACTAGTTTCTGTCCTTCAGATGAAGCTTTGTTGAAGGAACGGTCACATGTACTGCATCATTTAAAAAAAAAAAGGCAGCATATATAATCCCCCTTGCCCCTATATTTGTCAGTTTCACTTTTTGTAATTTGCTCTCTTTGCAGGATTCTGATAACCCTGACCTGCGTGACCGTGGCTACATCTACTGGCGTCTGCTCTCCACAGACCCTGTGGCTGCTAAAGAGGTGGTTTTGGCTGAAAAGCCACTGATCTCAGAGGAGACGGACCTGATTGAACCCACCCTGCTGGACGAGCTCATCTGCCACATTGGTACTCTGGCTTCAGTCTACCACAAACCTCCCAGTGCTTTTGTGGAAGGCAGCCGTGGTGTTCAGCACAAGAGACTTCCTGCTCGTGCTGGCTCGTGAGACTCTCTACTTTTTGCATACATTTTAAATATAATTTGAAAAAAGTGCAATGGTATTTACTATAATTAAGAATAATTTATTACATTGATTATTTTTATTACATTGATTATTTAAAGTTAGCAGTCAACTGTCAAATCTGATCTAAAAAAATCACGTTACGTCGGTCACGTCTTTTTCATTCTCTAATGAAGTGAAAGCAGAGGTGGGGTTTCCATTGAGGTGACTGCAGTGTTTGTTTTGTCAAGACCACTACGGAGACTTTTGAAGAGGGAGCAGAGACATGTAGCTGTTTTGAGTTATCTGGTGCTGCTCACAAACCTTGAGTTTCACAATATTATTGAATATTACAATTATACCAATATCAACAGCAACACTCACCCACAATATGCAGCTTATTCAGTCGTTGACTAGCGATGTAGAAAGTGCACCATGCAGATTTTTTTTTTTTTCCTTGTTACCAAAAAAGCATTGCTGTGCGCCTCGCATTTTTATTACGTATCAATGCGTTCGGTGTGATCGGCCCCTAAAGCCGCAGTCACACTGCAATTTTACCCCATAGAATTCCATTTATATGCATGTGAATGCGTTAGACTGGAAAACGCAAGCTTTTGCAAGAAGTTTTGTTTAAAAAGTTCAAGCTTGGTGAACTCGCATCACGTGTCTGCATGACACCAATGTGAAATATGGAGCTTTTTTAACGTCTAATCAGCTTTCTTTACCCCGCCCCTTTTTGCAGCGCCATATGACAGAATTTTGCAAGCTTAAACTCTGGTGTTATTGTGGCTTAAACCAACCAAATAGGAGCTGAAGGAGCCCTTGGTAATAACCAAATAGGAGCTGAAAAAGCACTTGGTAATAATCAAATAGGAGCTGAAGGAGCACTTGGTAATTAGACTGTGTTAAATAAGGTTGGAGCTGAACTCTGCATGAAGGTAGATCTATAGGAACAGGATTTGGCATCCCTGATATAAAACAAAAAAAACTATTAATTTTTTTGTGTATAAATGATTGTCAAATTTTGTCTCTATTAGTGGCGAGAGTGCCGAGAGCCCTGAAGTTGGCCAGTCTGGAGCTTCTGAAGCTTCACCTGCAGTCATTCCATCACAGGGCGATCTCCTGGGGGACCTGCTGAACCTGGATCTGGCCCCGGCCACCACCACTGTCCCTTCAGTTCAGCCTTCAATGCAGATGGGAGCCATGGACCTTCTGGGAGGTGGTCTGGATAGTCTGGTAAGTTCAAATACGATCACCCCTTTGTGGTGAAATTAGATTAATTTAAAGGAAAAACGGTATAATTGCCAGAATGAATGTACCCATATGTCCCATCTGCATGTCCATTAACTGTGGCAACCAGGCTTTTGGTTATGTGTTTGTCAGTTCAACTCACGTGCATTGTAGGACATTTATATTAAGTTGGCATTGACCTGGCTGGCATCCAGACCTACTTTACTAAATCATCCGAGTAGATTCTGATCCCATATCAGCTGCCTCGTCCTTAAACACACATCCAAAGTCCCTTAACCAATGTAATTGTGTCTGTTGAGAAATCACAGATGCTCGTGCATAATTAGAGTTAACTTTCCTTGCTTTCATTTCCCCTCTGGTCTTCTCTTTCTCTTATTTGACTTGTATTTTTTTCCAATCCCCTTCTCTCTTTTATCCTTGCGCTACACTTGCAGATGGGCGATGAATCAGATACGGTAATTAAACTTAGTCAAAAGGAAGCAGACACTTTCATACCATGCCATTTCATTAGTCTGAATTGAGGATTTGTATTGGTAGACAGATGTACACTTCACACCAGCAGAGGGCTGCTTACAGCCGCAACACTGGCCTGTTATTTACAGCCACTTCTTTTTTTTGCATTTAAAGAGTCTCTGCATTAATAATATAGCTCAATGGCTGTGATTTATTCATGATGTCATTGCAAATTTTTTAAAAATCCAAGGCTTGATGCACCCACATTATATCATAAATGTTTATAGAGTTCTATAAATCCCCAATCACATTCTCCTCATTTCTTCTGCTTTGATTCACTGTGAACATTTACATCCGTTTGTCATTGTTGCTCTGTCAGCCGGGTGTTTCCCACAGGAGCGAGATGCAGTCTCCTCAGCCATCTTCTGATTATTCTGAGAGAGAGGTCTGTGTGGGTGTTGATGTTCTCACCTTTTGAGCTTATCCTTATACTTTTCCTCTGTGCTGATCTCAGACTATTCTCTGTTGCATAACATAAATTACTCTCAGATCAGTTGGAAGGAACACCAAGCACCTTTCCACTCTTATTTTGGCCCAATAAAGGGATTTTGTAGTGGTAGTTGTAGTTCTGCACATGTAGGCACGTCTTGTATAAAGTGTGTAGTATGATGAAAGTAGGGGTGGGCGATCATGACCAAAATCGTATGTCACACTAATGATATAAATATCACAAAAAAGCTGATTTGTTATTATTTATCTTTGTTTGAAACTACACTGACAAAAATGTTTCATTGGATTTAATGTTTTTTTTAAGTTAAGGTGTTGCAAACAATTTATATGGGCTGAGTTTAAGCCAATAAAATAAAGGTGCTGCATGTAAGTCTTTGACTCTTCTTAAGCATAAAAATACCATCATTTGTTTGCAGATATTTAAGAAACATGCTAAGCGAACATTCTTGTTTATCTGAAAAACAATCCTAAAGTCTGATATTCTGCTTTTGAAAATGTGAGTTACATGCCGGAACAGCTGTCTTTGTTTTGGTTCTTTTAACCCACTCACTGACACTTTAGCCAATTATATTTCAGCACCCCGGGTTGCCTTGTTGGGAACACTGCGTATTTCATTCATTCAGTCAGAAAGGCTCTCAAAACATGCATGCATGACCGAAATGCATCCTCCTGTGGACCGTAGCAGACTCCAAAATGAGATGCAGATTCAGGGTTCCACATCAGGTTATTAATTAGCAAATAATATAAATATTACCTAATTTAAAAGAATGTACATTTTAAGTGATATTAGAGGGAATTTTTGTTGAATATTTTAAGGTAAATATGTCTTCTGGAGAAATTTTAGAAGATTTATCATTGATCAAATTATGATAGGTGTTATTATTTGTATGTTTTGTTTGTGCAATGCATGAATATTTATAAACAGTTATCACTGTATGTTACATATTGAATACTTAGTTCAAGTTTTGCCATAAATGTAGCCAATGCTGTTAATATGGCATTAAAATGTAAATGAATAAATATTAATCACATTAATATATAATGAAATGTATATTAGAGTCTCTCTAAATGAATGAAAAATGGCCATTTTGAGCATTTATGCTTAGTAAGCAGCACAGTTCTTGCATTCTGCTGCTTTAACTAACATTTTTCACCATATATTGTCTTTAATGGTTCTGTTTAGGGTAAAACATGCCATGCCATTTTTATCATTTGTACCTCTCACTCTGAGATATAAAAAAACTTCAAACTGTTCTTTTATGCAGATGAATTCACATACTGCAGTATAAACAACATACTTTTTTTTATTGATTGACACTTTGGTATCGCCCAGCCCTAGTTGAAAGTAGTTTAAAGGAGTCAGTCATTAGAATGCAAGAAAAGTGTTAAATTGAATGGTCTGGAAGCTTCCTTAGTAATACCCTGACTTGCTTTCACTGAGTTTCGTTCACCCTTCATCAACCTCTTCCTAATTATTACCGTCTTCCCTGTCCACTGATCCTTACTTTGACTTTTTGTCCTCTCTCTGTTTTGCCAGCTGGGAGGAGACATCGGTGGAAGTCCTTCGGTAAGTCAGAGAACTTTTTTTTTTTGCAAAGTTCACGCAGACTTTGATGAATGTGCTTTATCAGAGCAGTATTAGCATCAACATAGGGGTTTGCCTTCATTAATCAAAGAGCTGTGAAATTGCACCCCTCTAAGTCTTTTATCTTAGTTAACTTCTGTTCATGTCCCCTTTTTTGTAATTGTCTAGTAAAGCTGTAATGCTCCTCTTTTTGCTCAGATGGGTGCTGCTTTGGGGGCCCCTGCAGCCATGCCTGCCGCTCTGAGCAATGCTCCAGCTGTTGGAGGTGGATTGGGAGACCTTTTTGACCTCGGCGGGGGTGTTGGCATGCCAACGGGATTCTATGTTGCTCCTAAAACTGTAAGTATAGAATCAATCAATACTCTAAATCAATATCTTAGGTTGTGACCTCAGAAATTATATATAAGCAGTTCCCCTACTTTTCAATTCTAATTTGTTATTTGTCCACTTTCCCTTTACCCATTGGGGGCATACGAAAAGGACTGCATGATACTGGGAAAATATGGAATATTTGTTGTTGAGTGTTGTGATAAGAATATTTCTTACAATATAACTAACTTGCAAAATGCTATTTTATCAGCCATTTAAAAACATACTAAAATAAATATTATTAAACAGTAATAATAATAATAATACATTGTTTATTATTAATAAATAATAAATATTTTTTCAAGCTAATTAAATCAATAAAAAAAGCTATGTCAAGATGCAAACATTTAAGCTTGAAAACACCACAAATGACTGGAAACCTGCCTGAAAGATCCTGGCTGATGCATCTGGTTAAATCTGATTTGGATAAACAACCTATGCATGTAGCACACAGATGCTTGGCACTTAAAATGAGTTTAATTCATTGCACTTTTCTGCTATATGAATTTTGCATAAACTATTATCGCTATTACTATATTTTTATTGATATATTGAACAGCCCTACACTGTACTTTTCAATACAGAGCCAAATTGAACCAATATTATAATTTTATAATATTCAGTGCTTCCCACACGTAGACTTTACTTGGGCGGGCCACCAAGGTATATTAATGGCTGCCCAAGTATATTTATTGACACTTTTATTTATTTTTTCAACTATTATTATCATCATCCTTTTACGCCTTTTAGTATTTGTCCAAAATAACCTTGATTAAGTCGGAAAATCTTCTCTCCTTTACCTGTTTCATACTGTGTGCGAGACCTGTCAATCTCAGACACAGACAGTCTCACGTGCTCCGCAGACCCACAGAGGTGTGCCTTTTTGGCACTTAAAAAAATTTGCCTAGCTGGAGTTTCTAAATCTCTCTAAATCTAAATTTCTAAATCTTTCGCTTTCTAAAGCTGTCGTTGTTTAATTTTTTTGCTTAACTACTTTTGCTTAGCTTTGCAGCTGACAGTGCGCACAGCCCAGAGAGAAACATGAAATAAATCATTCTTGAATCTAAACGACTTCGAAAAACATTACTATATACTCAGAGGACGAAATGACTGGTCTAAACTGGCTGCAAAATATATGTACACCATTAGTAATGGTTAATCAACGCATTTGCCTTATTTAAATATTCTACAGGTTTTAATCTTGTAGTTATGATAATTTTTAGAGATATTCTCTGTTTTATTTTATTTATTTCTCATTTGCTGTATATTTTATGAATTTGATGATTCAAATGTATTACAAAGGCTATTTTATATACATATCTAAAATGCTTTGGCATTCAAGTAACTTGAAAGAGAGAGAGAGAAGCAGATTTTACCTCTCAGTGGGTGCACATGGCTCCTGAATAGCAGAAATGTAAGAGAAAGTGTATTTCTGCAGTCTTTTTATTTTAACTCGTTAAATTGTTTTAACAATGTTTTGTTTGTCGAATGTAAATAATTATTTATGCGATGTATGTAAATGGTTTTTCAATCCGGTTACCACTGCAAGTATATTTCAAATCTGTGGGAAGCACTGATATTCAATAGAAACTGGCTTATCTTATGGTATGAGACTAAAACAAAACTGGCAGTTCAATGTCCATCTAATGCATTTTTTTCACAGAAAATGAGAAAACAATTGAAAACACTCCTAATTCTCACCTGTTTATCTGTGGGTTCAGTTGTTTTTACCAGCAATGAAGGCTAAAGGGCTGGAGATCTCTGGGACATTTGCCCGACGCGGCGGCATTATTCAAATGGATCTGTCTCTCACCAACAAAGCCATGAGCGTAATGACTGACTTCGCCATTCAGTTCAACAGGAACAGGTGAGTCGACTGGCAGAACGGGAGGCTTTTCCCTTTTCTCTGCAGTATCTTCTGTGCTTCTTAATCAGTTTGGAGGTATGTCTGAAAAATGCTGCATTTATTTATGCTGGTATGTGATCAGTGGAATCATTCAAGTACTTGATGGTGATGATTATGATGATGTTGTCAAATACACATTACATTACATGTCAGTTAAGGATTTCTGTCTAGAAATACCTTCTACTTTTGTAAAGCCTGGTTGTACGAAATAGTAATACATACTATGATCTTTCTACTAAAACAAGGCCATCAGAAGGTCATATTCTTATCTATGTGTAAAGTGGTGCTTTCTCACAGCCACAAAGTCTGCTGCTGTTTCTGTGCACTTGTATGGGTCAAATGCAGAGCACATTCAGAGTATTGTTTACCGTACTGAGTCATGTCACTCACGTAATGCTAACCTATTGTGAGTGGTTGACAGGGTGTTGCGGTTGCTATAGTGAATTCGCTTTCAATGCTAGAAGAAAAAAAGGCGACTGCATTAAAAAATCTGAACTTTAATTGTGCAACATTTCTATTAGATTTAAATACATTGTCCACTCTCTGTTGTGATTAGTGTGTCAGACTAAGAGAATATATAATAAGAGAATATAAACAAATTAAAAGCAGTAGCACAAAACAAATAGTAATGTCTAACAGTATTCAGGTAGGTTGATGTAAATGTATGATCAGTTTGAAGAGGCACAACATGGTCATCTCAAGATCAAGTGTAACACTTTAGTTGTAGTAGCAATTCTCACTATTAACTAGTGCCTTATTACCTGCCTATTATTAAGATTTCGGCTGTTTATTATTACTTAAAATGTTCATAGTCTAGATGAACATATTCTACCTAATACCTACACCCAACTACTACTTTTATAACTATTAGAAGGCAGCAAATTAAGAGTTTACTGAAACAAAAGTCATAGATAATGGTTTATTAATAGCGAGAATTGTAGCTTAAAAAAAGTGTGACCAATTAATTTAAGACAGTTTATCTTTCCTTTAGCAAATCAGTCAAGAGCAATGAGTGATTTTCTCTTTGTCTTTTGTTGTTTGATTAACACTAATGAAACAAGCAGCAGCCGGTTTATTTAGACTGCTGTCACTGAAGCACTATAACGAGATTCAGCAGGACTAATGAGGCTGTGTTGCTTAGAGAATGAGAGGAGACATTAGTGTAGTACTGTTGTCTGAGTAAACTCGCTGTCAGAGAGAAGCTGCGTCCCAAATGGCACACTATGTACTTATGCACTTACACACTCAACAGCATAGTATATGTATGTAGTGTCATCCCAAATGGAACAATAATGTTTTTTACTAAGTGGAAACTCCAAACAGTTTCCTTGATGAAGTTTGACGGTTGCCAAATAAGCGAAATAAATGACTAAAGTACCAAATAATACCTGCCATAAATATAACCGCATTCACCATTGGGAGGCGGTATAATCACTCTCGTAGGAGAATTTTGCTTTCACCATCCAAAATAAAGTTATCCGATATGTGCACCCGATAGCTCCACCCCTTTCGCTACATGAGCAAAGCAGCGGTCGTTGAGTGCGTGAAGTGTCCATCATTCCACACTTCATTTTACCGGTTGAATGAGTGCATCATCCGGGTAATTAAAGTACACTTATTATTTTTTAAGTTTTCAGTGTTTATGCACTATTTATACTACAAAATGGCGTAGAATAGTGCATAAGTATGCGATTTGGGACGCACCTAGAGAGAGCCTGTAGCTGGTGTCAGTACTGTAAAGTGAATATAATAGTTTCTATATCACTATGTATAAAAAAAATCTTCATTTTTGACAGCACTGCTGAAATATGTAACATTTTGTTTGGCTGAAACATTAATAAATAGCTTTCATTGTTGTCATGAAATATTTCAATGTTGTCATTTCCCTATATGTTGAGATATAGAATAGGATTGCCACGATACTGTAATTCGGTACCAATCAATACAAAAATTTTGAAAACGTCCATTTTTCCATGAACATTTTAGTGCTGTTGATCACGTTCTTAAACCGCGCTGATTTGCCATTGTGTTCACATGCTCAACAGAAATGACTGTGATTGGCTGTGAAGGTCATCAGTTCACCGAACTCACCATTGTTTACTGAGTATAACCAAAGATACAGGGACACTAGAGCGTTTTGAAGTTGCGATTCATCAGCGCATCGCTCGTATGTCAGCTTATAGACATAACAGCTCATCGACGTGACTTTGAAATTCTCCAGTGTCCCTGTATTTGTGTTTACAATCAGTAAACAGCGGTGAGTTCGGTGAACTGATGACCTTCATGGCTTCAATTTTATTCTAAGATAACAACTGCTGAATAACACAGGCTCATCTGGGGTGCTTCAAATCATCTCTTGACCATGGATCCCTTCAAATCTGTTTATGTGCTTGTCTTTCTCACAGCTGTTTTTGACTGTTTGGTGTTATTTTTATGTCTGAATAATATGGTAGGTTAGTGTGTACTCCATTCAGCCATATAATTTTTTTTGCGTGCCTTATTTTTACATTTTGTGATTTTTACACCCTATCAGGCTTTATTCTGTGAGAACAACTGCCTAGATGTACATTATCCCTAACATGAATCCTGATGGAGGATGAACTTGAGTTATTGTTTAATTGGCTGTTATCAGGGAATAACATACCTTTGAATGTTGTGATTGACCAATCAGAATCAAGTATTCCAGAATTCTGTGTAATAAATTATGAATCAATCAAAAACAAATGATGTGTTAAATCGCATACCACCACTAATGCCAAGTTCAGACTGCATGATTTTAGCCCTGATTTTTGACTTGCCAACAGGTTTTGAGAAATCGCAGACAAATGCCTGAAATCACAGGCAAATCAATTCTTTGTAAACTATCAAAGACACGATTTGAGACCATCATAGATGAATCGCAGACACTCAAGATATTTGCAATGCTAAATATGTTGGCGATTAAAATTGTGCCATGTGAAATGTGTTATGGTTGAAAATAACATCGTCGGTTACCTACAGCCAATGAGAGAGCAGAATCTACTAGTATGGGTATCTGCAGGCCAGTGGAAGGTTGGGGGGAAAAGTTAAAAGAACTTCTTTTCGGTCTATTTGGACCCAAGAAATAGAGAAAAAAGTAGTGGAAATTTGGCAGGAGCACCCATGTGTGTTTGACGTGTCACCTGAGCAATACCACAACCAAAAAAGGTAAAGGAGAAATTATTTCATTCAAAAGTCAGGTGAGCAAAATAAGTGCATTTTCTACCACACTAAAGCTTCTTTCTCATTATGTAGTTAATGAAAAAATATATATACTATGTGACCTGGCGTTGCATCCATGTCATTTCTCGCGTGTGTTTGGTTGTGAGAGGTAGTTTGTGGACCAAGACAAAGTTGTTAGTGATTCTTCATATTGTAAAGTCATGCAGTGTGAGACCCCCTGTCACCAATCCATCTTGCAGTATAAACAGTGTAAACACAGCAGCTACGGAACGCTACCCGAGATAGTCATGCAGCGTGAAAACAACTGTGACACGGCTACTCTGAAAATCATGCAGTATGAACTCGGTATACCTTATTGACTTAATTTGGTTACACATTTGTTCGTTTCGGAAACATTGCTTTTGGGTACATTTTGACTATAGGTATTTTGGCAAGACATGTGTTTCCGTCACTATTCTTAACTGTGTTTTTGTTTCTTTCTGTAGTTTTGGTTTGGCCCCTGCTGGCCCTTTGCAGGTTCTGACTCCTCTGACTCCGAATCAGACAATTGATGTCAGTCTGCCTCTCGGCACAACTGGCCCCGTCATGAAAATGGAACCACTCAACAATCTCCAGGTGACGTTTCCACTGCATTTCTGCTGCATCATACTTCATGCACCATATGAAACCAGTGCTTCTCTGATACGCATTTCAGCACACAATGCACTAAAACAAGCCCCCGGGGAGCGTTATTACCAGATGCTGCAGCCCAAAAAAGCCACTCCAGAAAGAGACAGTTATGTGTGGGTGCTTACAGAGGAGAGCAGCTGAGATGTAGTAAAAAAAATCATCATTAGTGGCTCCCCTTTGCTTCTCCCTCTCTGCAATTGTATTTGTTTCTGCCTTTCTCCTCCTATCATTTCATCCATGTCCATTTCTGTCCTCTATCGATCCAGCATGTAGGTCTGCAACAGCACAGCAATGGGTCTGATTTCGCTGTAGCTTATTATCTCCCTCAATGGAGTAATTCACATTTCTCTCTAGCGAGCGCATTAGGGATTAACCCACAAAGCAAACAGAGTAAATGAAGGCACATGCATTGTGGAACACAGAGTCTTTAATTAGTAGTAATTAAAACACAAGCAGAACATGGCGTTGAGGATATGGGAACTGTTTTGATTGGATGAAGCAAATGCCAATATGTAGGTTGGAGAGTTTTAACTGCTGAAAAAGAATCAGAGAATGTAGCGTTTTAATCTTGAGATTTAATCTGAAGATTTTATAGGGTGCCTTTTTCAGATTGAAGGCACGTATTGAGCTTTCCTGGAGGGAGATCATGTCGGAGTTCACATGTAAGATTAGCATCAAATGGTTATTCATGAATGTGTCTCTTTCACTTTCCGCTCTATGCTAGTCATTGAAGTCATCAGTAGGGGTTTTAGTGGCTGGGAGAGCTGTGATGATTATGGGATTTGTCACACAATTTTTTAGATATCTCCATTTTTGCAGGCCTGATGTAACAATAATATTTCTGGAGCTCAGGCGGCTCACCGCTTCAGCACGTGGATTTTGATCTGGATGTGCTTTGGCTTACAATGCGTTTCCAATCTTTGCAGGCGCGGATTACAGCAGCTGATAGTTCCAGTGCTAAGAGAGCCTTGTGGCTTTATTAATTTCACACGTGGCTGCCGATAATAGATCAGTTATTCACTTCGATGGCATCACAGAAAGTGAATCCATGTCACTCATACAGTAAATGAAAGATGTTTTTTTTTTCCCTGCAGCTTGACTCACTGTCATCAAGGCCAATAAAACTGTAGATACATTTGATAAGAAAGAAACAGATTCTAATATATATTTTCTTTGGTTCTGGTAGTTACACAGGGTGTCTGCGAGGTCTCAAAGTCTTACATAAAAAAAAAAACGCATTTTTAGGCCTTAAAAAGTCTTAAATTCACAGAAATATTGTGTTGTAGGTCTTAAAACATTTTAAACAGGTCTTAATTTTAAAAGTTGTCAAAGTAAAGTTAGCCAATCGCCAAACAACCCACCCAATCACCAAAAAAACAAGTAGTTTTTTATTTGCAGAGAATTGTTTATTTCACAACAGCTGTTAAACATTTTACAGCAAATTCTCTTCATTAAATCCCCTAATAAAGAAAAGAAAACTAAAAACAATTACACAATTCTTCATGATAATAACAGATATATCCCTTTACATAATCTTTTATTTGTTCAAAAACTATTTACGGAAGTGTGAGTGGACATAATATTTATGAAAAGGCATGAAACTTAAGGTTTTATTAATTGAAAAAAGTGTATACAACTAGAGTTTTCTTGTTTTGACACATTAAAACATGTGGTTAAGAAATAATTACAATTGTTTTTTTCCAATTCCATTGGTCCAACCGGGACATTACAAAAAATCTTCAGTGTTTAGCCCCGTATAAGTCTAAAATCTCATTCATAATGGTCTTAAAAGGGTCCTAAAAAGTCTTAAATTTGACTTGATGAAACCTGCAGGAACCCTGTTGTAGATAATTGAATAATTGAATATAATTAAATATAACTAAAATATAAAAATAATTAACAGTTAAATTTAGGGATGCTCCGAACAGGATGTTTGCAGCCGATACCGAATACCAATTCCTTGTCATGCCAATACCATATACTGATTCTGATGCCTCAAGCTTTATAATGCATAAAGCACATTTGCACTCCAAGTATGATATTAAGTAGAGATCTTGCCTTACCTAAGAGAATAAATTAATTAAATGTAATTCCTTAAAAACCTCTCTTATAACCATTTAGTGTGGACATGATCCAAATAAATTGGTAAGAAAAAGCAATTTGGAGACATTTCAAATGATGGAAGAATTCAACATGTCTCAATGACGTTTGAAGTGTATATGTGATGAATAAGTTAAAATGCACACCTCTAAATCCAATGCTTGTTTACTAATAGGAAATAGGTCCATAAACTACTGTTTATTATAATGATACAATTTATTACAAAGTTATATTATTAAATATTCAAGTAAAAAAAATCCCTGATATTTCCAGCCAGGTTTGAATGAACTTGCAATATTGTTGAAAACAATTGTTTAAACTCGTAAACAAACAAATGTGATCGGTTCGTAAAGTCTGCCAAATTAGCGAGTACTGATCAAGTCATGAAATGTGATTATCGGCAGATACCGATCTCTGCCCGATCAATTGGAGCATCCCTAATTATATTTAATAAACATTTGATTTGGGGCGTTATGGTGGCACAGTGGGTAGCACAATCGCCACACAGCAAGAAGGTTGCTGGTTTGAGCCCCAGCTGTGTCAGTTGGCATTTCTGTGTGAAGTTTGCATGTTCTCCCTGTGTTGGCGTGGGTTTCCTCCGGGTGCTCCGGTTTCCCCCACAGTCCAAAAGACATACGCTATAAGTGAATTGATTAAGTTAAATTGGCCGTTGTGTATATGTGTGAAAGAGTGTGTATGGGTGTTTCCCAGTGTTGTGTTGCAGCTGGAAGGGCATCTGCTGCGTAAAATAATGCTGGATAGGTTGGCGGTTCATTCCGCTGTGGTGACCCCTGATTAATAAAGGGACTAAACCGAAAAGAAAATGAATGAAGTGTTTGATTTGGCATTATTTTGTCAGGTGGTTCTAGTTTTTAACTGCAGTTATACAAGTGATGGAAGAATAAAGTTGGCATGTGCAGCTCAGAGCGGTTTGGCTGGATGAATTATTCAGAGGCAGCAGTGTAGCAGGTCTGGATGTCTATGCGGGACTGTCTGTCCCTCTCCGGGTCTGTGTAGCCTGTATTCTGATGGATGCTGCGCACCTGCTGTCAGCTTTAACAAAGCTCCCCTGGGTGCCATTCAATCCCTCATGCTCTCAAAAGATTTACAGCCATAATTAGATGAAAATGTTTTTGTTTTTCAGTTGCAAACCTATTGCTTCACAAAGTGTAAATGTTTAAAATTAAAAGTAATGATTGGATTTATTTTTTATTTTTTTTCTAGCTTTTTATATACATTGCTGAGTTTTAAAATTCATGATCATCACATACAGATAATATTATAAATTACATAGAGCTATCTACAAAACAAAAAAAGAGATCACTTCATTTACATTTTCTCAGCTTGTTAAGAATTTATTAGGTATGGATTTGGGTAAAATTGAGTTCTCATGGGTTACTATTTACAATTAGTTTTTTTTAAACGAATATTTATTATTTGTTTTATTTTATTATTTTATGTTTTTTTTTAATTGTTTTATTTATTTAATTTTTTGTTTATATTATTTTATTATACTACATTTATTTTTATTTATAATTTTTTTGTCTTTATTTTATATTTATTTATTTTATTTTATTATTTTATATTTATTTTATTTATTTTTTATTTTATTTTTTTATTTTATTCATTTACTTTTTTATCTAAAGATAATAGTATTACATCGTCTAAAATAATAAATGTCTTAAAAGGGTGCGCTTATTTTATGAAATATTTTTTTAAATTATGAAAAGTCATCAGTGGATCATCGAATATAAAACAAAAAAATGCATTATACTTCAGTACATAACTACAAACTACAAACCCAAAGATTCTGAAAGACCCCTAATTTTTTTCACTGCTGTTTATTTATTAAAGCAGGTGTTTTTTTTTTTTTTTGAGTCTGATCACCCAGGACAGAAACACTCGCTCTGCTTTCTCCAGCTGTCAGTAAACATCTTCAATCCTCTTAGTCAGGCTCTGCCTCTGAGGCTTTCGTGCATGTTTGAAGTTCACATATTGGCGTGCAAACGTGAACTCCACACGCAGGACCTGAACCCAACCCTTGCAAAGCCACAGAGGGACTTAAACAAAAGAATGGAGTGAGAGAGAAGCAAATGTCAAAGAAAGGCATGATCAAAGGACCATCTATCTCTCTTCTGTTGGTGTGTGTGTGTGTGTGCCATTCTTTCAAAGCACTGAAGAAAAAGACGGCTATTTATTTTGTCAAAAATTATGGACGAAACCTGCCTGCCCTTAACAGGGTTTGAGTGCCTTGTCCACAACCTCAGTGTGTCTTAAATCACACTCGTAATGTGTTTTTTTCTCTCTCTTTTTGTCGGCATTGCAGGTAGCTGTGAAGAATAACATTGACGTGTTCTACTTCAGCTGCCAGTATCCTCTTAGCCTGCTCTTTGTAGAGGACGGAAAGATGGGTGAGTTTATGTGTGTGTGCTTTTAATCGCTGCCTGCGTCCTTTCACACGTAAGCAGCGGTGACTGTGACGTCAGTCCTTTTGATAATTGTTTTTGTGTGCATGTCTGTGAGTTATGTGCATCTGAGTGTGAGCAGATCTGTGACCAAATAAGCATGTGCACAAAAGGACGTTCATGTGTATCCTGGGAAGTGTGTGAGAGAGTGCTTACAGCTTTCCTCAGGAGTCTTTTAAATGGAGTTTAGTATCTCCAGGGTGTCATACAGATGCACATTGGCTGTGTCTGAAAAAATACTGGCTTTCTAGGCAGAATATAAAGATGGAAAGGCACACTCCAATCAGATTCAGATGAACTATATGGGCATCTGGGCACGTTTCAAGTGGGGCACTGTGCAGGGTTGGAAAATGTTACATCCATATGGGTGCTTTATCCTGTTTTCTACCTAGGTTTGAGCAATATTTTAGATTTGTACATTAAAATTATTCTTAATTAGATTTTTATTATTATTATTATTTATTCTATCAAAAAAAGCACAGTGCTGATTAAAAATATTTGTAGTCATTGCAATTAGACGCATTGGCAATAAGCTAAACAATATTTGATGATGGTGATGGTAGACATAATTTTGGCTTTTAACAAAACAAGTTCTTGCATTGACAAGCACAGGAAGCAGGCAGTGAAAAGGGAAATAAATGCAAAAACTGCTACAGAATGTTGGATGTGTTTTATTATGTCACCCCAATATGTTAATTATGTATATGATAATTTATGTATTCCTTATCCAAAGAGCACGGACGCATATTAATTACATTAATTACCCCTGAAGCACTGTCACTGTTTGCTGTTTATCTGACACAGCCAGAGATTGAGGCGCACACTAACAGGCACGTGGGAATGGTGGGCAGGGAGAACTAGCATTAAAGGCAACAAAAACAGCTACATGGTGTTCAGAGCAGACAATCCAATATTCTGAAAGGTGTAATAAATAATCTGATGGGTGTTTTGAGCTGAAACTTTAGACACAAAAGAATTGTGTTAAATATGGAAAAAGTGGTTAAATAGGTGCCCTTTAAAAGACTTTATTAACATGGCTATTTGGTCAATCAGGCTACCCTGATGAAGGCAAGTGTTTGCTGAAACACATGGGTGCAGTTCGAATGGAATAGTCATGTTAATAAAGGCTTTTTATATAATTTTTTTTTTGTGCTTTTTTTTGAGTGCTTCAGATTTTTAATTTTGCTGCTATAATTTTTGTTTTTACAAGACATCTATTGTTAATAATAGCCAATTGATGGTACTTTCGGATACACTTTAGTCATTGTGAGCTGACCTCTAAAACTGAATTGCCTACATTTGGTTAAAAATAATTAGTTTATTACTCATTTACGTCATATTTTATGCACTTTGTTTCGGTGAATTTGTTTAAATTTTATATATTTAATCCATTGACCACTGCATGTGTAATACAACAGAACTTTCATTCACAAGATGGTTTTGAAAGAAAATAATTATTTTGGAGTAAATAAATTTTTCATGTTACCTGTTATTTCTGTTTGCACCAAGAAACAAGTATAAATTTGCTTGGAATCTCTAATCCCCAATATATTTGGTTGTACGTCTTTAGACATGACATTGTAGTCTAAAACAGAAACGTCTGCCTGGCAGCAAAATGGCAACCTTCAATTCCAGACAAAGCCAAACTATTCTTGTCTTCTCATTCTCCTCATTTTTCACGGGCGTCCTCTCACATGAACTGCTTTTGTGTCCTTCTGCACTTCAGAACGTCAAGTGTTTCTGGCCACCTGGAAGGACATCCCAAATGACAACGAGGCACAGTTCCAAATCAAAGACGTACACCTCAACTCAGGTAATGGGAATAAATGGTGTGCATGAATGCGTTAGGAAAGGGAGGTTAAAGTGAATGGAGACAGGAAATGAAAGGAATAAGAAAAGAAAGGGTGGTAAAAAGAGCTCTACCCTTATCGGTGCTTGGTGTTATATTCACAGTCACACACACATCTTTTAAAATGAACACACTGTCCTGTTGCTGTCTCTGAAGAGCCGCGCTGATCCGATGGCATGTCTGGGTGTAATTAACTCAAGGAAGGTTTTTAAGAAACGATCCACTTCCGCAGGATTGTTTGCATAAAATAATTGTGAATAACACAGACATGAACATGCGCACACACACACTCTCAGTGATATTGCTAATGAATGCACAGTGGGTGTCTTCGGTGCTCTTTTTAAATCCCTCTCCTTTTTTTACACTCCATGTGGGTTGGTATTAAATATATTAGAATTTGCTGGCCCACAGAAAAATGTTTTTTGTTATATCAGGATTTGAGTTTGCATTTTAGGTGGAATTTAATTCAAGAATGTCTGAGTGGGTCGCAAATTAAAACACTAAACAACATAACTTTATTTTCTGTACCTCGATAGTTGTAAGCAAACATGAACAAAGTACCAGATCAGGGACTAAACCGAAGGAAAATGAATAATACATTTGTTCATTGCGGAGTTGAAAATGAAAATTCTTTCATCATTTACTCACCCTTGACTTGTTCCAAACCAGTTTGAGTTTATTTATTTTTAGTTCTGTTGAACACAAATGAGGATTTATTGAATAATGTTGAAATCCTGTAACCATTTACCTTCCTGTCTACGCTACAGAGCACTGTGCACCAGAACAGCCCGGCACAGGAAACAGTTTCTTCCCTCAGGCATTCCATCTCATGAACACTTGATGATAATAATTGTGAAACAAACATCACTACTTTTTATACACATATACACTCATTTAGCAACATACTTCACATGCCAATTTGCACATAACAGCTGCACATATAACGTTGTATATAGTAATATACCTGTACATACTCTTGTCAGTCTGTATATTTGCTTTCAATACCTCAATTTTTAAAATATATTTATTATCTTATAATATTATTTTTTGTCTGTCTCTGTAATTCTGTCACAAAAACAAATTCCTCGTATGTGTGAGCATACCTGGCAATAAAGCTCTTTCTGATTCTGATTTACATCAGTAGTATTTGATTTTTCGACAATAGAGGTCAGTGGTTACCGGTTTCCAACATTTTTCAAAATACCGCCTTTTGTGTTCAGCAAAACAAATAAAGCTCAAATTAGTTTGGAATGAGTCAGTTTAAGCAAAAATGCTTTAATTTGGTCAAAAGTGACAGTGATGACATTTTTGTGTTTTTATTGCAGATTTTGAGCAGCAAAATTGTCTTCATCATTTATAATAAGATAATAAAATGTAATAAATGTTTCTAGCACGCCAGTTAAGCTGCTGAACATTCAACTTTGCCATGACCGGAGTAATAGCATACAATATATTTAGTTATTTATTAAATGGATATAATAAAGGCAACATATTACCAAGAAAACTATTTTAAGTTGCAATAATATTGCAAGGGGTGACACGGTGACGCAGTGTGTAGCACGTTCGCCTCATAGCAAGAAGGTTGTTGGTTCCAACCTCATCTGGGTCAGTTGGCATTTCTGTGTGGAGTTTGCATGTTCTCCCTGTGTTTGCGTGGGTTTCCTCCAGGTGCTCCGGTTTCCCCCACAAGTCCAAAGACTAAAAATTGACCGTAGTGTATGTGTGTGACTGAGTGTGTATGGATGTTTCCCAGTGACGGGTTGCAGCCGGAAAGGCATCCGCTGTGTAAAACATATGCTGGATAAGTTGGTGGTTCATTCCGCTGTGGCGATCCCAGATTAATAAAGGGTCTAAGCTGAAAATAAAATGAATAATATTGCAGTTTGAGCTGAGCTTTTGATTAAACGCAGCCTTGGTAATGTTTGACACATGTAGTTTTAAATAAATGTCTGATTCACTCAATAGCTATGTTTCCAACTCTTTTAGCTAGATGAGCCATTCTTAGCATTTCTTTAGCTGCATAAAACTTGACAAATTAGGATGTTTACTTGCAGGATCTCTCAAATGTTTTTACAAGACCTAGAATCCTGTTTTAGACTATATCATAGGCTTATTCTGTTCAGTTGATATCAGTTCTAATACACAATAAATAATTGGAAAAAGGAAATATTGACTTAAAGCGAAGTTTATTTATTTTATTTTGAGGGGATAGTGGGAAAACAGGAAAACTAAAAATGTAATTTGTCCTTTGTTGTATTGTATACTACTATGTATGGTCTTGTTAAACACCAATAAAAAATAATAAATTAAGTTAAAATTAATTAAAAAAAAATTGCTGTTTCCATCCAAAGATACGAATGAAATTTATGCGCAAAACTGGAATATCGCATTCAAGTAGTGCGAATAAAGCAGCATTTCCATTCAATGAGTCAAAGAGAACAAATCTTCACTTGCTGATTAACTGGTGCCAAATATCAAGAGTGAAAACTGAATTTCCTGCGGTAGGAGGAGCTGCGTCAATGTATTCTTTATTTAATGAATGACTTAAGATGTCTCAGAAGACAATGCCGACACGCAATGAACACATGGTGGCGTTTAAAGGCATCAGACACGTAGCACAGATGCTCCTGACAGTTCTAGAGGTCATTAATAATATAATAACACTTATACTGAAATGGTTAAATGTTTTAGAATGAGCAAAACAACATTTCAGATGTTTTACAATGCGTTCAGCCTGCTGGTCTATCCATTCACACACATTTTACCCATCACATGATCTCTTACAACAAAATCACATGACTTTTTTAATGCGCATACTAGAATTTGTTCAGTAAAAGGGTATCCATTGAAGTCTATGTGCATCTTTTCTTATCGAATAAAACGTTTATCCTACTCGGGTATGCTTATACGTTTATGCGCATTTTCAAAATTGATGCGCATCTTGGCTTTTCCATGAATTTCCATGCGTCTCTAAGATGTGCATTAAAATAGATGGATGGAAACATACCAAATGAAGTCAAAATAAATACTTAAGTTCTATAAAATAAGGCAATCTCCACATGAGATCTCTTTCTTTCAGAGAGAAATTAAAATATAAAGCTTGAACAGCAAGGTTGAGAAATGTACATTCATCTGGGTGAACTATTCTTTTAAATCAGACTAATTACTGACTTGTTCATATGACGACGTGCGAGTAAAAATACACATTAGCAGCAGAGTTGCCATAGAGACTCTCTCAGGTTTCGTTTGTTTTCAGAAAATCTGTGCATTTTGTTAATGAGTAACTTCTCTCTCCTCACAGATGCAGCCAGCAACAAGCTGCAGGGCAGTAATATCTTCACCATAGCCAAGAGGACAGTGGATGCCCAAGACATGCTCTACCAGTCCATCAAACTCACCAATGGCATCTGGGTGCTGGCAGAAATGCGTGTGCTAACTGGCAACCCCAACTATACGGTAAATAGAAACAAAGAGAGGTAGAGGACTTTAAAGTGGCTTTTAAAAGGATGTGAAGAGACTAGCAAAGTACCACTCCAACACACACGCACACACACAGATCGATAAATACAAGAGGATATGCTGGAGAGAGAGTGTTTCACAAAACGACCTCCTTGTTACTTCCTAATGAATCATATGGGTGAAAGATCTGTGTGTTGGTGTGCACTCTTGAGAGAAGACGACAATCAGAGGAGAACGGACTGCTGGGAAGATCAAACGCTGTCTTAAAATCTAGCAAGCTGCATGCCTTTAATGGCTTTTTTTTGTCCAGAAATGCTGTGTAGTCAGTCTGAATGCTGTAGCTTAGTGACTAAAACATTGTGTTCGGTGAATCCTGGGTGGGCGAAGGAAAGAAGTGAAGACTGTCAGGAAAAACATGTCAATCCTCTCTTTGGTTTGAGGGATTTGTCCCTATCACTCAGAGAGTATGTTTCTTCTCTCTCATGTTCATCTCCCACATGAATCATGCCTCAAGCATAGTTGTAAGAAAGCAGGTCTCCTTCAGATCTCCAGTGTAGCTAGAATTGTGTGCAACAGCAGCGTTTATTCCCAGTAGTGGGATATACAGTTGAAGTCAGAATTAATAACCCCCCTTTGAATTTTTTTCTTTTTAATTATTTCCCAAATGATGTTTAACAGAGAAAGGAAAAAAGAAAGTCTTATTTGTTTTATTTTGGCTAGAATAAAAGCAGTTTTAAATTTTTGAACCATTTTAAGGTCAAAATTATTAGCCCCTTTAAGCTATTTTTTTTTCAACTGTCTACAGAACAAACCATCGTTATACAATAACTTGCCTAATTACCCTATCCTGCCTAGTTAACCTAATTAACCTAGTTAAGCCTTTAGATGTCACTTTAAGCTGTATAGAAGCTGTATAAAAATATCTAGTCAAATATTATTTACTGTCATCATGGCAAAGATAAAATAAATCAGTTATTAGAAATGAGTTATTAAAACTATTGTGTTTAGAAATGTGTTGAAAAAAATCTTCTCACCGTTACACAGAAATTGGGGGGGAAAAAATAAACAGGGGGGCTTATAATTCAGGGGGGCAAATAATTCTGACTTCAACTGTACATCCACCTGAAAGCGTTTAATTATTTATATCATAGGCATTTTTAAAAAAAAATCTTCAGATTTAATCGGTATAATTACACTGGTACATTTTTAAATGATTTTTCTTTTAAGCAGAATAGGCACAAATGGTATTTGAAGAGTTTTGCTATGATTTAGGTATGTTTCATAAACTATAATCTAATATAAAGGCATCTAAATCCCATGGTCACTCTTTACAGTGAGGTTTTGTTAGTTAATGTATTTACTAACATGAACCAAGATTGTACAATACTTTTAGAGCATTTATTAATCATAAATCAACATTTACTAATGCATTATTAAAATCCAAATTTATGCTTGTTAATATCAATGCACTGAGTTAACATGTAAAAAATGCTGGGTTTAACACAACAATTTGTGTTGAGACAACATGAAGAAATTAAGTTAACCTATTAGATTTTACAAATGTAAGTTGGTTGAACATAAAACAATTAAGTTTTTAAGAAAAAAACTCAAGAATTATGTTTTAGCTCATTTTAAATTAGTAACAAACAGCAAACATCATTTTTTGAGTGTGTGTTCATGTTAGTAATTACATTAAAGGGGTGGTCCACTATTTTATCATATATTAAACTTTAGTTGATGTGGAATGTAGCTGTGTGAACATAAACAACATCTCTGAATGAAATACGCTCAAAGTTCAATCCAAAGAGAGACATTGGCTCTTACAGAGTTAGCTTAGCAAACGAAGTTTGGGGACTACAAAAAAATACACCAGGCTAGAGAGATCACAAACGCTTCAAGTTACGTGTATTCACCGTGTGCATATACCCCACACAGCAAAGCGGTGTGGCCAGAGATGCTGTAAAGTTATACCAGAGAAAGCTAAAATGTCGTCCAATTGCTGCTATTTCCACTGAGCTTCTTCTGTTTCTGTATTTGGGCTTCCAAAGGATACGACACAAAAAGAAAAGTGCTTACAGATTAATTTTAATTATGTTCTAGAGAATTATAAAAAATATATAGCTAAACTCTTTAAAAAATGAGCAGTTCCAACCAAAATAGACAAAGCTGTAGATTGTGAGCCACAACCTGTAAGTATTTTTATTTGTTAAAATTGATCTATTACGTGCATTGTGTCTAGCATTAACGGTATGTTGTAGCGTGGCTGTAAACAAGGATGTAAACAACGGGAAATGCTGTTTGGCACTGTTAACAATTTAGCTACAAGTTCATATTTATCCATCAAACACCCACAATCTTCACCAGAGCTGCAGTGTCTCTCTATGCAGACGCTTTCCCTGCGTTCTACATCTCAAGTAACAAACTTGTAAAAGATATGTGAACGTTTCATATCACTTACACATGCTTATTCCAAATATATATGAAAGACACTTGTCAGATGTTATTTTAGAGAGCAGGTGTGATGTTCGGCTGTGTCCTCTTAGTTTTCTGTCTGATTCAGACTCAAACTGATATGGCTAACAGCTGCTCTGACTGACCTTGTTTACACAGCGAAATAGCGTCTGCTCATTACTCTTTTTCCGGTGAATTGGAGCCGATCCGTGAATCACAGAACATTGTTAGCTGACCAATTAGAGCCCCTTAAGGGCGGCCCTTTTGGAGGAACTAGGAAACATGACAGTCATTCTTATGTTAGCAGAGTAGCTGTATATAATCAAAGTAAGATATATGAAAAAATAACGTGATTTTTTTTTTTTACAAATGAAGCATGAGAACACATTGCTCTGCATCTTATAAACGCAACCAAACCTTAAAAATACTCTCTGGACCACCCCTTTAACGAACGCACATACATTACGTTACATTAATGAATGTGGTGTTTGCTTTCCTGTTTGATTTAATTATGTGTCCCCTGTGTTTTTGCTCATCTCTCCACTCACCTTTGATGACATCACAATGCAGGAAATGGAGGTTGGGTGTTTTTTTTGTTTGTTTGTTTGTTTGTTTTTACATCACAAAAAATCTTTTTTACTTGAGCTAAACACTAAATATCTCGGACGCCTTGCTGCTTTCACATGAGCATGATTCTTTCTTTTACTTCCAACTTTCAGCAGTGCAACAGTAAATTTGACTTTACAAATATACAGACATGCTGCTGTGCTTCAGTAGAGTCTGTATATCACACTGACATGACTAGGCCTGTCGATAGAAGTACTATAGGGAATTATCCTGCACTTTTGTTTTTTTTGGTCAAATCACTTTTCGTTCATTCATTTTCTTTCAGCTTAGTCACTTATTTATCAGGGGTTGCCACAGCGGAATGAACCGCCAACTATTCCAGCATATGTTTTCAGCAGCAACCCAGTATTGAGAAACACCAATACACTCCCACATTCACACATGCACTCATGCTCTACAGTCAATTTAGTTCATCTAATTCATTTATAGCACATGCTTTTGGACTGTGGGGGAAACTGGAGGACACGAACACAAGGGGAACATGCAAACTTCTGACAGTAATGCCAACCGGTCCAGACGGGACTCGAACCAGCAACCTTCTTGCTGTGAGGTGACAGTGTTAACAAACTGAGCCACCGTGCCACCCTCAAACCAGTTTTATTAAAGACTAAGATTCAAAAGGGATCTGCATTTTACATATATTGTTTACATATTAAGAAAACAAAGAAAGCAACAGCCACAAAAAATATACCCTCATCACAAACCATCCCTTGATAAAATGATGAAGAAAATATTAACATAGAAAAGGATGCCAGATTTGCTCAAACTGCTTAAGTTTTCCATTGAAACAGTACCCAAGAATTTTAAAACGTAAAGCCATAGTTTATATGTTGGAGTGTCTTATTTTTCTTCCAAAACAATAGTAAAAACCTCCTGGCTTTTTTAAAGCTGTATGCAAGCAATTTGTCTACTGAAAAATGAATGCCTTTCTTCAGAAAATACCAGATTTAAAAGTATTGGCTCCAGCTGTAATTGTACCAAAATATACAAAAATTCATTCCAATAACTTTGTATCTTGGAGCAAAAAATTAAACCATGACAAATGTAATTCGGTAGATACATATCTGAAAATTTTGTGTAATGTTTTATTTTGAATAATGTGGTCCAATGATTTTAAACTGAATAAGACTTACTCTAGACTTACAGTGCAATTTATACATTTTAGCTTTTTGATATATTATTATCGTTATATAATCAGTGACATAAAATCTTAAAATGAAAGTAATATAATTATTATCTGTTATTTATGGGAAAATATAATCATTAGCGCACCAAAATAAAAACAAAACAAACATGACGTCTTGTTCCAGCAGCTGGTTTGAATATTGACAGTATGAGGAAATGTGCAGAAATAGTCACATTTCTACATTTCGCAGGTTGTGTCCTCAGAATTGTTTTCACATTTAATTCCAGGAATAATCAAATTGAATAGCCTTCATCAAAGGACTCGTTCTTCAACAGAAGCCCATCCACTCACGGCATGCGCTTTTAATGTGCACTAGACTCGGTCTCCTTTACACACATCAGCCTTTCCTGCAGCGCTTTTAAGCAGCAGCACTCCACCGCTTCTGCAAAGAAATGATATTTTATCTGAGATATGGGCTGCCAGTCTGAATTAAATGTGACGAGATAAGAGGATGATACATTAAAAAAAAAAAAACAGTTACTCCTGTCGCTGCATGCAAAAACATATAGCAAGACCATTCATTTCTTGTCTAGATTTTATTTTAGTTGCTTATTTTAATAATTAATTGAATATAGAAGACAAACATTTTAATGAATCTTCAACTTTTAAATAATTTTAAGTCTAAAAATTGCACTTAAACTGAAATATGCACAGATTTCTGTTGGAAAATTACTGATATAAAACACACCTTTATGGGTCTGCAAATCTTCCATTCTAACAGCCGCCTTAAGGGATAGAAGTGTTCCTCACAGCTCAGACACATGCTCCATGAATCATGGTTGTTTTGTTCCTGCCTGTTGTCGCACACAAGCAATATTTTCTGAACGCCCTGAAAAACGGCTATATTGTGAACCATAGTGATATACTGTACTTTCCAAATATCCATCAATGTTTCTGTTGGCTATAAAGCTGTACAATTTGTCACCGTTCATCATCCCTATGGCAACTAAGCATCCAATGGCACAGCCCGTTTCTCCTTTACACACTGCGAGCATCTAATGGCAGGAATCTGTTGAAGCATTTCTCCACAGCCCTCCATGCAGCACCCTGCTGCTTCCACTCTTCTTGTCATCCCACCATCTCATCTGTTTTCATTTGCGCTTTCATTACATTCTTCCCCATTGTCGCAGCCTGCTGCCAAATCTCCAAGTCTTCAAGTCACACCATCTACTCTTCCTGCTCTCTGTGGTTCATGCCCACCACCCACCTGTGCAGTATCTCAGCTTCTTTCTTTCTTTTTTTTTTTTTCCTCTCTCACTTTCTCTCAAGTCAAATTATAGAACAATGCAACTGTTAATGAAACGCCTCTGCATACAGGAAGCTGATGCCACAAAGCAAGTCAGCAGTGTCATCACTGTATCTGTGTTTGTGCCCACTACATTCTGCGTGAAACCAAGACAAAATCCTCCACGTCTGACAGAACTAATGGGAGTTTGAAATGGGATTTGATTGATAAGGACATGCCCACTCATTCATTCTCAGCGTATTCCTTCCTTCTGCTGATGCTTTTGGCTGTTTATAGCATGATTGTGAGATAATAATAATAATAATAATAATTCCTCACATTTATAGAGCGCTTTTCTAGATACTCAAAGCGCTTTACACATTCAATTCAATTCAATTCACCTTTATTTGTATAGCGCTTATACAATGTAGATTGTGTCAAAGCAGCTTCACATAAAAGGTCACAGTAAATAGGAACAGTGTAGTTCAGTTTGTAGTGTTTAAGTTCAGTTCAGTTTAGCTCAGTTCAGTGTGGTTTAATAATCACTACTGAGAGTCCAAATACTGAAGAGCAAATCCAACGATGCGCAGCTCTACAGATCCCGAACCATGCAAGCCAGTGGTGACAGCAGAGAGGGAAAAAAAACTTCACTAATTGGCGAAAGTGAAGAAAAAAAACCTTGAGAGAAACCAGGCTCAGTTGGGCACGATCATTTTAATTTCTCCGCTGGCCAAACATCTTGTGCAGAGCTGTAGTCTCAGTGGCGGAGGCTGGAAGCTGGCCTCAGGGAAGACTCGTCTGTCTCTGGAGCGTCACAGGAATCAGTCTCATGTTCTCCACTCTTCCATGACCATCACAGTAGCTGCTCAGGATTCGGCCAGGTCCAGGATATAAAAAACCTTGGGATCATCTCGTCGTTGGTCTTGGATCGAATCAGTGACTCTGCATAGTCTGAGGGCCTCGGGAAGAGTATCCCCAGGTGGAAATGGAGAATAAAGAAAATAATTAGCGTAGCTGATGTTCACAGTGTATATCAACAAGATGCATAACCTGTGTGGAAGCCCCCTAAGTGGTGCACTAAGTGTATGCTTTACTGAACAGATAGGTCTTTAATCTAGTTTTGAATTGGGAGAGTGTGTCTGAGCCTCGGACGTTATCAGGAAGGCTATTCCAGAGTTTAGGAGCTATAAATGAGAAGGCTCGACCTCCTTTACTCGACTTTGCTATTCTAGGTACTACCAGAAGCCCTGTGCTTTGAGACCTTAAAGAGCAAGTTGGATTGTAGCGAGACAGAAGATTGGTTAGATAAACAGGAGCTAGATTATTTAAAGCTTTATATGTAAGAAGCAATATTTTAAATTCAATACGAAACTTAACAGGCAGCCAGTGTAAGGAGGATAAAATTGGGGTGATGTGATCAAATTTTCTAGACCTGGTAAGAACTCTGGCAGCTGCATTTTGTACTAATTGAAGTTTGTTAATAGAGGATGCTGGGCAGCCAGCAAACAGTGCATTACAGTAGTCCAGCCTAGAAGTCATAAAAGCATGGACTAGCTTTTCTGCATCTGAGATGGATAGCATACTTCGGGGAATCTCCTCATCCAGCACCAGTGTGCAGCATCCACCTGGATGACGCGAAGACGGCTCTATTGTGCCAGACCGCACATCACACTCAAGCTAATTGGTGGAGAGGAGACAGAGTGATGAAGCCAATTATGGTATGGCGATGGTTTGGCGGCCTTGATGGACAGAGGCCAGTGGCCAAATTTAGCCAAGATGCTGAGGTTAAACCCCTACTCTTTTTCAAAGGACATCCTGGGATTTTTAACGACCACAGGGAATCAGGATCTCAGTTTTACATCTCATCCAAAACACTGCGCTCACTGAGCAGTAAAGAGTCCCCATCAATACACTAAGGTGTTAGGACCCACAGAGACCGCAGGTTGAGTGCCCTCTGTTGGCCTTACTAACACCACTTCCCCACCACTTTCCACTTTCCCATGTGGTCCCCTATCCAGAAACTGGAGACCATGTGAGAGTTGCAGAGAGCTAGCTGCTAGGTAGCGAATGATCTATAATTAGCTTTTTCAAATTTTATTGGTAATACTTTGAGGAACACTCCATTAAAAAAAAATAATTTGTTTCACAAATCTCCTGGATGTAAACAATTGAGTTTTACCATTCTTGAAGCTTTTCAGGCAATTTCCTGTTCGGAAGATTGATATTTTCTAGGCTGATTTTGGTTAGGAACTATACTCTCGTTCTGACTTGATGATCAAGGAACTTCGTTGCTGTACTATGACTGAAGTAGGTGCAACATATTATCAAAGATTCTAGAGTACACAAGACATGTCATTCGTATAGTTTTGAATGGGGAAAAGTGTAATGATCAATATGGTGGATGAAGCTTCGCCTACTAGTACAGCAGCTAACCATCGATCACTTTTGACTGACGTTTCTCCAGGGGAGAAGTTCGGACCAGACGTATGCTTTTTACAACATGTTTTGTGGTCAACAAACACACTGGAATCTCAGCGAATACTTGCTTCACAGACATAAGAAATATATTCACATAAAGCTTGAAATCTGTACTTTTAAATGAACCAAGTGCACTTGAAAACAAGTTTTTTGGTATCTGTATGAAACGATCGCGAGGTATAGTCTGTCCTGTAAAACGCACATCACGTGACAGCAACTACTCAAACCCCCACAAACTTGTAAACGAAGAGTCGCTTTCTGGAGGAGTCTTGCCATCAAGACAGAGTTGTGGATTACTTTAGAAGACCAGCGTGATCAAAGCATTATCCAGAGGATGAAATTGTGCAACACTGCCATAAATGAGGTTGTTGTGATCTTGTTCCTTTCGAGTGCTCACGCGCGTTAGCTTTTGCCTTTCGGCGTTAGCCCATTTAGTTTGATTCAAACGGTTAGAAATAAAACTTATAAGATGGTTGTTGTTTAATTCTATTGGGGATTCCAAATTTGTAATGTAATCGTAAGCTTGTCAAACTGTTTTTGAGAATTTGATGTTTCCCCATTTAGAAAGAATGCCCGAGCATACTGCCTGAGAGGCATTTCAAAGATGGCCACCGAGCAGGGTCGGTTCGTCCGTAGAGGTGACTTAGGCGACCGCCTATGTCTGACAGTCTTTTGCCTAGAACGGTAGTTTAGCTTGCTCCGACCCTGTCGCCGAGTGAAGCAACTTGCCTTAAAGGGACTTTGATTTCGATTTTGATGAGTGCTGTTAGCTTGCTGGCACTGCGTGATATCATTGTGACGCTGCAGCCATGGTATGGCAGCAAAGTTTCTTTATCCAGAATGAGAATATAGTTCCTAGCCATATCAGCCTAGGATATAGGAACTTTTCATTTTCCGTCATTCTTAGTACATAGTGTAACTACAGAACGAGCATTAAATAGGAAAACTTATCAAAACTTTTTGTTCATTTTTGACTAAGATATGCTAATGGTCTAATCCCTTACTATAATAATTTAAGAATCTCTAGATCTGTGATTCCACCAGACCTAGAGATTGGCTGAATGGGTTCAGAAAGGGTGAAACTCAGCTGTTTGGCTATAGGGGAGTTGTAAAATGAGAAAAAACTGGTGTGTATAAGAATTGGAACTACAGTTTTCACTATTAACTTGCTTTTTAACATATATTGGCTGTTTATTGTGCTTACTGTACAGTGTATATTATGCCATTTATTAATTATGCATAATCATATTCTACATCCTTAATCCTACCCAATACCTAAACCTAACAATTACCTTACTAAATATTAATAAATTAAGAGTTTGATGTGAAAGTCATATTTAATGTTTGTTAATAGCGAGAGCTTAAAGTTTGACTATTTTATTAAATTAACTGTCATTTTTTATGGTGATGCAACAAAATGAAAATTGTGCAAAGAAAACGTTATTAATATCAGACCTTTTTATTTTTAATGAGTTTTAATTAAACAGACATTAAAATACTGATTAAAAATATTTAATCAATTAATTATATTTTTTACAACAATTAATATACAAATGGTAGAAAAACAAATATACCATCTATTCTTATTAGCTTTGCTTCTGTTGTATTATAAAGCATTTTATTTTACTTGAACTGTTTAGTGTTTGTTTGGAGCTATCAGAACCTGTCACATCATGCTGAGTGGACACTGTATTAGTAGTCTCAAACATAGTGTGCAGCACTGATTTCTTTCTATTCACTAGTGGAAAATTCACAATTGCCAAAGCCCATTGGAAAGCTGCAGGGCGATCTCACTAAAACCCAGAGAGAACTCCTGGATTCAGGAAGGATAAATTGTGCCATTGATCTCTCCCTCACGCTCATCTCTTTCCCTTTCTCACATGCAGTGTCCTCTTGCGCTGTAGCCACTGGCTTTCTGATTATCCTCTGTAGGATTGGTCTGCGAGATGCCTCGGGTTCACTTGACAAAGAGGAAGCAGGTGTTGCATTAGATGGAGGTCTCCACTGACATTGACCTCTCCAAGCACAGTTGCTTCTCTGACATTAGTCTGCATTTGTTTGTCTGATACTCTGTGCGTGCCAAATGCAATCCTTTTAGGAGGACCAGCTTTTTAAGCAGTTCTCACAAAGTAAACACAGCTTACTTACAAATTGCTGCAGGTGTTTGCTGCAGAAACATTCGAAAGTGTTCACAATGTTTTTGACACTCACAAAGGCAGAATTTATAGAGTTTTACCCCAATTTAAATGCCTATTTTTTAGGTAATTTATTGTAATGACAAATCTGAATTATCAACAGACGTTACTGCAATTTTCAGTGTCACCTGATCCTTCAGAAGTCATTATACTGTTCTGAATTGGTGCTGATTTTAATGTTTAATATTTCTGTTGAAACAGTCGTACATTTTCATGATTATTTGAATAATAAAACGTTTTAGTTGAGAAGAACAGCATTTATTGTTACAGATTTTTAGAGTAATTTCAAGTACCCTTTGAATTGTAATAAATATTTCACCCAATTATTTCTTTTATCTTTCAGACCCCACACAATTTAATGTTAACACTTAAAGGAACACACTTTTTTTACAACTCTCAGAAGTTTGAATCCATTTTTTAATCCATTAAGTCTCTCTCTCTCTCTCTCTCTCTCTCTCTCTCTCTCTCTCTCTCTCTCTCTCTCTCTCTCTCTCTCTCTCTCTCTCTCTCTCTCTCTCTCTCTCTCTCTCTCTCTCTCTCTCTCTCTCTCTCTCTCTCTCTCTCTCTCTCTCTCTCTCTCTCTCTCTCTCTCTCTCTCTCTCTCTCTCTCTCTCTCTCTCTCTCTCTCTCTCTCTCTCTCTCTCTCTCTCTCTCTCTCTCTCTCTCTCTCTCTCTCTCTCTCTCTCTCTCTCTCTCTCTCTCTCTCTCAGATTACACCATTAGCATATTGTTCAAAAATGACCGGTTTTGATAATTTTCCTATTTAAAACTTGATTCTTTAGTCGTAACATTGTGTACTAAGACTGACGAAAAAGTGAAAAGTTGCTATTTTTAGGCTGATATGTTTAGGAACTACACTCATACTGCAACGATATTATGCAGTGCCTGAAAATTGCTTAACTTGCTTGTATGTTTACACATCTGGGTAATATTTTCAGGTGCTGTATAAAATCATTGTGCTTGCTGCTGTAGAAAATAGCAACTTTTTGTTTTCTGTTGGCTTTATTACATGATTTAACTTCAGGAGAGTGAACTCTTTGGTATTTTTTTGAGTGGGATGGTAATGGTCTATCCAGTGGTTCTAAAACTGGTACGTGTACCACTAGTGCACAGGCTTCCTTTTTGTGGTTCGCGGAGGAATTGATGAATAATTAAAAAAAAAAATGAACATACTTCTAATCCTTTTTTCACTAGATAGCGAACAATGAATGGCTCCTGTACTAGTAGATGGGGCTTTATTCACCATATTGACAGTTACACTTCTCCCCATTCAAAAAGATATGAGTGACCTTTCTTGTGTATTCTAGAATCTTTGGCTAAGCTAAAAGTGTTCCTGCCAGACCCAGAGATCAGCTGAAAATATTTAAATATTCAATGTTACAGACCACACACTTTTGAATAATAGTGAACTTAGTTATTATAGACCATTTTGAGGGATGTAAACAAAAACAATGGTCCCAACGTATTTCCTGCTTTACATTTTTAATTTCTTTAGCTACTGAGAATCCAAAAAGAGCCACATATTGATAAATAATGTTGTGATGGCTGTTTTAACATTAATTTGATGATTGAATCATCTCTTGTTACAATTATGAAATAGTTTGATAACAAGCAGGAAATGTTCATGGGCCAATGACATGACCACATTGAAATGGTCTATATCAGGGATCACCAAACTTGTTCCTGGAGGGCCGGTGTCCTGCAGATTTTAGCTCCAACCCTAATCAAACACACCTGAACAATCAAGGTCTTACTAGGTATACTTGAAACACCCAGGCAGGTGTGTTGAGGCAAGTTGGAGCTAAACCTTACAGGGCACCGGACCTCCAGGAACGAGATTGGTGACCCCTTGACCACCAGCTATGCATATTTTTCATGTCTCCTTAACCAAACACACCTGATTCAGATCATTAGCAGAGACTGAAAGACGTGCGTGACATACAAAGGAGACATCCAGAACATGCAGTGTTGGTGGTCATCCAGCAACACGGTTGAGAAACACTGCTTTAGAACACAAGACTAACGCTCAAGATCACGCTCACCTTTGCTGCAGCTTATAATAAGAGCAAAAATTGGACGTGTTAGCTGTAAAGTCAGAGCTTGTTGTGGTCTTCTACGTGACAGCGTTTGTAACTTCGTTTTGTGGTTGCGCTTGGCGCAGTCAAATAGGTTTATATTACATTATAGGTTTGGCAGGTTTTCAGCATTGGTTTACTAGATTCTCGCACCTTTTTCTTCACCTTGAAATGTCTCAACTTTCCTACTGTGGCATGAGCTCAAATCTTCACATCTTAACATTTCTATGAAATGTAAATCAACGTTTGATACAGTATATGCTAACATATCTTTGATTTATTCTAATCTCTGTCTTGTTTCTGTCCTCAGCTGTCGATAAAGTGCAGAGCGCCAGAGGTCTCTCAGTTTGTGTACCAGTGCTATGAGTTGGTGCTGAAGAACTGAAGTATGGGGGAAACCAGGAGGATCTCCCAGAAGTTCTTTGGGTGACTGAAACCCAAAACTCGATTGGACCAGAGGAAGACCCCCCCCACTGTCTTGCTTTCCCTCAGACTGTGCTTTCACAGCATTGACTGAATCCCAAGGAATTTTTCCTCATTATTTTTGTCCATTCCAAACAGCGTTCTTTATCCGCTCATCTTTCCATTCTCATGATATCTAAAATGCAACACGAATGATAAAAATATCAACTTTATTCCACAGATGTTCTTCTCAGCAAATCTCATTGCCTGTACTGTATGATTGCTTTCCCGTGTGTTCGAGTAATTGTTTTTTTCACCACTCATTATGGGCAAACGTGCGGAAGATCTCGCTTTTTAAACCATCCAGTGGCAGGAAGGGTTTGTTTACCACAGTTGAGAGAAACCTTTCAACACTGCTGTTTTTAATTTAGTTTTCGTCATCAGCATTTTTGCGTGAACGTTCGAAGTTCAAGTCTTGATTTATATCTTTTCTTCAGTTTTAGTAATGCTCATGTCTTTCCTCGATAATTTTGGTCTTTCCATCATTTCTTTGAAGGGAATGCTGCGTGTTTATGCAGAAGCACTACACCATTGCTGAGTCTAACTTGTCTTTGCATTCAGAATCTCTATATTTGGTTAGGACTAAGATTGCAGTCATGTTTGGTTATTACAGTTTATTTTTATTTTGGGGGTTATTTTTAGTCACTACTGTGTGTCGTGTGCGGTGTACCAGTTTTGTGTGTGTGTGTGTGAGTGAGTTGGAGGTGTAACATTCTGCATGTTCTGTTCCCTCTTATGGCAATCTTCCCTGTCCTCCGTCAGTCTGTTTGTGTACACATGCCCACATATCCTGGAGGTTGTTGATTTAGTGTCTGCGCTTTTTGTTGCAAGCAAGATAAACTGCTCAATCTGTGAGGGAGACTACTCGGCTGTTCAGATTAATTTGCAGAAAGTGATGGTTATGGTTGGAATATCTCAGATCACGCTGAAGATGATGCGTTTAAAGTCTCATACTTGGCAAAACAACTTGCTCCACCATTCCTAATGGGACTTATGATGGGAGTTATGGCTAAACCTTTAAGAACGTGTCATTTTTGTTTTGTTTAGTTTTTTTAACATGTTTGCAATCAGGACAGACTATCTCTCTCAAGATAAAACAAAAAAACACCAGACTAAATACTGCTGAACTGACACACAAAATGCTCTATGCGCTTAAATATTTTCAAGTAATATTGATGATTGTTTTTCTTTTAATTATAGTTTGGTGTTTGATTCTGTTTGTGTGTGTGTGTGTGTTATGTTCTATGGGCTTAGTCATGAGGGTGACTAAAAGGAGCTGTCCAGCAAAAAAAGTTGCTTTACATTTTATTCCGTTCTGTCATGAATGCATCATCTGTTAATGAAATTAAAAAAGTATATTACCCATATATTCAAGTGTAATTTTTTAGGCCTTATTCTGAGTTTGAAGAAAAACAGTAAGCATGGCCCGTTTTGAATCTCTTTAAAGGAATAGTTAGTCCAAAAAATGTGTATTTCCTCACCATTTTTTTTTTGCAAATAATTTTAAACATTTATGAATTTATTTCTTCTGTTGAACATAATACAAGATTTTCTGAAGAATCTTAGAAACCAGCAGCCATTAGCCCCTTTCACACAGCAATACCGGTAAATATCCAAAATGACTTGACTGGTAAATTCAAAAAACACTGTCACACATGCAAGGATGTTCGGGAATTTTTCCGGAAAAGACTGTTCACACATTCATTCCAAAATACCAATAAGTTCTGACATTATTATTAAAATTTTATTTAAAGCTTTAGCATTCATGCAGCTGCTTCTGTCCCAGATGTACATTTATTTGTGTGCTAGCACTCTCCTGTGCACTCCTTCACGTGCACAAGTGTCACGCAGCTGAATGCAAGGCTTGCAGATGAACTCACAGTTGTTTATCATAAGCATCTTAGCAATAATTTTTCCCACAGTTGACATTAATAACGAACATACCTGTAGAAACGTTATCTGACTAACATCTTGCAGCTAACTGTGTCTGGAGAAGGATTTAAAGGCTTTTATTTTCATAAACAGCGCAGATGTAAGTGCGTCTGAATGTTCTGATTGGCTGGAGTAGACATCTCATGTCAGCGCGTTCTAAACATAAACACGCTCTTTCTGGCAATTTTCCTTCTGTGTTCATTACAGGAAATTACCAATAATATTACAACTTCTCTTTCCGGAAACGAATGTACCGGTATTTTTAAAAAGGGCCTGTTCCCGTATGATCCCTTTCCGGAAAACACATTCATAGGAACAAAAATACTATGGAAGTCAACAGCCCCTTTCACGAATACAGACCTTTTTGGGAAAATTACTGGCAATTTTCTGGAAAGAGATCATGTGTGAACTGGCCCTTTTGGAAAATACTAGTAAATACGTCAATTTTCAGGAAAGAGAAGTTTAACATTACCGGTAATTTGCTGGATTGCTGCTCTGTGTGAAGGTTTTTGCTAAATCGGATACGGTTGCCAGCTGGAAATTAACATGAATTATTTATGTTATTTATTAAATTTCCCATTTATTGTAGTTTTTTAACGTCCACCCCAACCCTAAACCCGATCATCACAGTAATGTAAAAACAGTAGTTGTACCGAGTATTATTTATGCTCTCCATTAAATTACCCAATAAATTGTTTTAACACCTACCCCAACTCTAAACCCAGTCATCACAGTACTGTTAAAAAAAAGGTATTATTGTTCAAGAGTTCACCCTCAGCTGATGATGGATTGTAAAGCGTGTTTGGCATGCTGTCCAAGGAGAGAGCCCTGAGCTCATTAGATCCTCGAGCCTGGGGCTTCCTCCCATTTGCAGGGCGAGTTTGAGCTCAGGTAGGTCTCGAGAACTCCCCTGCTTGATAATAGTGAATGTAAATTATGAATGACTATGGAGAGAATATTGCTGGGTAATCAATCGTTTATGGTGTCAATTTGCTTTGGTTAATTTACTTGTGTTACATGTTTTTGGTCTGTGGGAGGAACCGGAGAGCCCGGGGAAAACCCACGTGAACACAGGGAGAACACGCAAACTCCACACAAATGTCAACTTGGCCTGGTAAAGACTTGAGCTAGTGATATTCTTGGGCTGTTTATGAAAATAAAAGCCTTTGAATACTTCTCCCGACAAATTTAGCTGCTAGATGTTAGTAGGATAACATTTCTATGTTTCTTCTTAATGCCAACTGTGTAAAAAAAATCGATAAAATGTTTATGATAAACCGTTGTTTGTTTACCTTTAAGCTCTGCTTCAGTTGCTTGCGCGTGCTCCAGTGACACACACATTATGCAGATCTCGAAATGCAAAAATGGTCCTTCATATCTTTTCATCGAAGTTGTTCACAATACTTATCCATCCACAGGATTTGTAATGTAGTCAAGTGTGTAAAACTTTAGCTGTGGTTCGCACTTCTGTCTTTGGATGTCTCTCGATCAAAGTACCTGCAAGAATGCCAGAGCTTTAAATAAAAGTGAAACCATCAACAAAAGCCTGACTCTTATTATGTTTACAAATACAAGCACAACCGTTTATTTCCGGTCATTTCTGGTTAATGATGTCAGAATTTACCAGTATTTTGGAATGGATGTGTCTTTTCTGGAAAAATTCCGGAACGTTCTTGCCTGTGTGAACAGTTCTTTTTTGAATTCATCGGTAAAGTCGTTCCATACATTTTCTGGATATTTACCGATATCACTATGTGAAAGGGGCTAATGCAGGCATGGGCAAACTCGATCCTCGAGGGCCGGTGTCCCTGCAGACTTTTGCTCCAACACTAATCAAACACACCTGAACACCCTAATTAGTGTCTTCAAGATCACTAGAAAGCTACAAGCAGGTGTGTTTGATTAGGGTTGGTGCAAAACTATGCAGGGACACCGGCCCTCCAGGATCGAGTTTGCCCATCCCTGGGCTAATGGCTGCTGCTTTCAAAATTTCAGAATATCTTGTTTTGTGTTCAACAGAAGAAACCCAAATCGGTTTGGAACAATTTTCAGGGAATTTTTATTTTTGGGAGAACAATTGCTTTAAAGCAATCAAAAACGTTACTCAAATATGAAATATCTGCAATTTCTATGTGGCTCACATTTCAATAATCAATACTGTCCTCTCTTCTAATACTCCAAATTAAAAAGAAACCCCAATAAAACTTTGCCGTGACTATTTGGGACCTGGAATCCCCTTCAGTCTCTTGCTTGTGCATGAGTGAGCACATTAGCAAGTAAACAGCCACTGGACTCAATAATAACAAGACTGAATAACTTCTGAATTCAACATGTAGACCTCCAAATATCACCTTTTAATAGATTCAGGGGAATTTCAGAGGTTAATGTTATCTCCTGTGGGTCACGAGTTTAGTCTGTGTCTTATCTAATGACATTTTCATGAGTAAAGCTAATGGGCTACCTTGCTGAAGCTGAGGTTGAAAAGGTTTCAGGAAATGTCATTTATTATGGGTTGCAGGCACACCTCATTCAGTCCTTCATTAAACCAGCCTCCGTAGTTGGGAATTACTCATAATTACTTGTACTGAAGTGGCATTCTCTAGAGTCCAAGCAATATTCTTGTTGTCATTTTTTTTTTAATGTTCTGCTCTTCTATGATCTATGATGAACATTAAATTTGCCAGTGTGATATCTACCCGTGTTGAGCCATGTTAAAATTGTTTACTAGCCTGCAGTAATCTGTAATGTTTAGTCATATTATAGGAGCTGAAGGACTTGTGTATTCAACCATGTAATTCATGGAAGTACATTCATGCACCAAGCCTGAAGCTCAATTTCAAATCTGATGACAAGCAATCTAAATTGAGAAGACAAGAGGCTTGGTTTATATTGCTCATACTAATGAACTCTGCCTGGTCACCAGCATGGCAATTGAAAGCTGCGTTTAGATGCTACAGCTTGTGTGATTGATGCTAAATTGGTCTTCCTGGAGCATTGTGTGTGTATATTGACAACTGCAACTGATCCCGAATATTTCACTGGTTTAGCGATGGCCTAAAGGTCTGGCAGACGGAGAAAAATCACCATTTAAAATGTGGACTGAATTAATCTTTCTTGTGTAAATCAAATTGCACTAATGGGTGAATGAATTCCAGTCAGTAATCCAAATGTCATTAGATTAGATTACACTCCATGCTGTTCTGATACCCACCACTTCTGTTATCCAAATGAATGGCTCATCGTCTGGATTAGGGACTGTGAGGATATTCCTGCAGATGGCCCTCATAACAGAAGAGCAGAAAACGAACATCTCTTTGGACCCCAGGTAAAGGAAAATTTCATATTTGCGATTTAGAAGTGGTTTTCCGGTGTTGACTCCATGCAGTGTGTGAAATGATTAAGATTAATATGTTATTTATTAATAGCACACACAAATTGGTTCTTTCACAGTTCTTTATGGTAGCTGAGGTAGTTCTTTGGCTTGTAAACATTTTAGATCCAATTTAAGTGCTATATACAGTATAGTAGCACCAGTTGTGGTTAGTTGAGGACAGTGCTACATTTCTCGATTAATAAGCAAGTTGAATCTTTTTCATTGACATTTCCCCCGTAAAACTATGAAAAGCATGACTTTTAATCACCTAGCTACATAAATGAAGAACGCTGTCAGTAAAAAAGTGCTAAATACAGGGTTTATACGGTCATGGAAAACCTGGAAAAGTCATGGAATTTTGACAGTGCATTTTCCAGGCCTGGAAAAGTTTTGGGAAAAAAAGAAAAACCCACAAAGTTTTGGAAAAGTCATGGAAAACCGATATCTGTATAATTGAATGGGTTATTTACTTATTTTCTGTCCTTGGCCAATCACATACTCTCACATTATTAGTGTGGTGTAAGCATTATCTAAATCAATTTTACATATATATATATATATATATATATATATATATATATATATATATATATATATATATATATATATATATACATATACATATATATATATATATATATATATATATATATATATATATATATATATATATATATATAATGATTTTACACATATATATATAATGAAACTAAATAGATTGTTGCGTGTTTTACGATATGCTGTAATAAATTTGAACATGCATTGTTTTTCTTTTACCGCGTTATTTTAATCGAAAGTCTTGGGAAAATCATGGAAATTCATGGAATTGTAATAGTAAAAATGTTTATGAACCCTGTAAATAATGGCTCATAATCATAGGTGCCATGTACTGTAGCACTTAAAGCGATTCCCCTATGATTATGAGCCATTATTTAGCACTTTTAACTGACAGCATTCTTCATTTGTGTAGCTTAATAATTAAAAGTCAGATCTTTCATGAATTTAGAGGATGAATGTTAAATGACCATAAAAAGCACCAATTAGAGTGGAGAGACTGTTGCCTTTTGCAAACAAACATCTTAAACCAGAGTTTAGCATTGTATACAGAAATGTCAGTCTGTGAAAGCCAGGATTTACAGTTAACCCTGAGTAAATAATGAAATGTAAAGCAAGATAACTCTCAATCATGTTTACTCTGGAATATAGCGCTTATTGTTTGTGTCTGACTTCATGTGCTCTTGTGAATGGAAGCAATTTTGGGTTTTATTTCCTCACAGTGTCTCTTCAGGATAACTAATTGAAATGTGTTTGCTGCTGAGCTTTAGAGAAGTAGAAACATTTCAAAGAGCATAGTGCACCCCAAAATGGGAACCCGTTTCCCCATTATTTACTCACCCTCAGGTGGTTCCAAACCTTTATGGGTCTTCTGCTGAACACAAAGGAAGTTATTTTAAAGAAAGTTGAAAATATTTGTTGGAAAAACAGATATTATGGAAGTCAATGGTTACAGGTTTTCAGCATTCTTCAAATTATCTTCTGAACAGACGAACGAAACTTAAACATTTTAAAACCAGTAAAGGGTCAGTAAATGAGAGTTTTGAGTTGGAACCGAGTAATTCTCATAGAATGTAGGCTAATGGAAGACACCGTCCACAAACGGTTTCTGGACGGTTTTTAGTTTCTTATTAAAGAAATTCAAGAGCTAACTTACGGTTTGTTTTGAACTTAAGCAACATAAAATGTTTTACACATCAGTTTCGTACGGAAATTTAAAGCGATGTGTAGCTATGTTAGTTGAATTCTTTTGCTTGTTTAAGAAACATACGAAGCTCGTGTTTGCTGTTTGAGCACGCTTCCATTTTCACCTTGTATTTCTCTAACAATACTGGTAAATTCCAGGTATGATCGACGACTGAGCTTTTAGACCTGTTTGTAGCCAGTAAGCACCAGTCATGAGTGCGCGCGCGTCAAGCTGAACCACGAGTGCGCGCGGAGGAGCAGCGCTTAGTACAACACAGCAGGGTCTCTGTTTCTGCTTCACCTGCAGAATCAGTACAGATACCGTCCACCTTTACAGTCTCACGGAGCTTCACGATGGACCTTTAGACAGACTGCATTCGGCTGGCGGTGAGGTGCGTGGTTAAACGAGCTCTGGTGCGCCCGCGCAGCACTCACTGCTGAGACGATGAGGGGAAGGCACGAGAGGTTACGAGGAGAAAGGGTCAATGGTAACCTCCAAATCGAAGAGCACACTCAACCCCGAGAGCAGCCGGACGGATACTGTTGGAAAACGACCGCTTTGCAGCCCCAGAGCTTTGCGTAGGATCACCGTGGAGCGGTGAAGGTTTCCCCAATGGAATGCAGAAAAGACAGCGCAACTGCCGCAGTGAATGAAGTTGGTTTGTTGATCCGTTCGGATGCTACTGACTGTGTGTTTCACCAAAAAAGATAACGAAATGTACCAGAAGACAACACGTCTGTGAGCAAACTCTTGTTTTTAAGTGTGTTGTAATCGAAGGAGGCGGGATAATTTAACCACAAAAAAGGCTCAGGTTTACAATTGCCATTGTTTTGGTTTGTTGAAGAGGTTTCCACGTTTGTCGATCGGCAGTCGCTGGCTTTGGTCCTGATCGGCGCGGGATGGTGGAGACGCTGAGCATCGCCGTCATCGGAGCGCCTGGAGTCGGGAAAACTTCTATCATCCGTCAGTTTATTTACAATGACTTCTCTGAGACTTACACTCCCACCCAAACGCGATACGTCTACAGACCCTCCGTCATTCTTAACGGTGTGATGTACGACCTGAAGATTTTGGATGTCCCGCCAATATCCTCCTTTCCTTCAAGCCCGAGTCAGGTACTGTACACACTCTTCAAATGCGCCCATGTGTGATGGTAGTTTGTGTATGCATCAGACCATTAAACATGATGTAACACTGACTAAATTAATAACAGAACGTAGAATAAATATTTGGTTTCTTTGAAAGTAGGCTACATTGTACTAATACCACCTCAAATTGATAAAGTACTTAAAATATAGCAAAAATATATTTTCTGTCTAAAACATAATTTTTTAAATAGGTTTTTATGCAAAAATGTACCTTTGTCCCTGCTCTCCCCTAGTTTGTGTATGAATCAGACTACACATGGGCATTAAATACACTGAAAATAACTGCTTAATCGTTGCAAACAATTTATATGTGTTGAATTTAAACAAATTAAATTTAGTAATGTTCAACTTAATTTGTTTGTTTGTATTAAGCTCAAAAATTGTTTGCAATCATTTAACTTCAGTAAATCAGTAAATCCAAGGAATCATCTTTGGATAATTTTTGTTCAGTGCATAATGCAACACTTATTCAATAAATATATTTGTTAATAATAATTTTCTTTGAAAGTACATGTATTTCTTTTTTGAATACGACTTAAAATAATACAGATTGTTTACTGCCAAATATGTGTTTTGTTTTTTACAGATTATTTTTATTTGTTTATTTTACAGTTTTTACAAATTGTGCCCTTGAACACAAAACCTTTACAAAAAAGTCTTCAATTGCATGGGTATATATAAAGTAATTGCCAGCAATACATTGTGTCAAAAACTTCTGCTAAAAACCATCACAATATGATCCATCAATACATTTTAAAAACAGTTCACTTTAAAAAAATATTAAAAACCTTTTCTTTATTAGTAGTAAAATCCATTGATCTTAATTTAGCTTTAAAGACCATTTTCTCAATGTTTAGATATTTTATGAACCCTCAAATTTCAGATTTTCAAACAATTTATCTTTTCCAAATCAACTGAAAGCTTATTTACTCAGCTTTCAAGTGATGTATAAATATTAATTCCCAAATACTGACCCCTATGACTAATTTTTCATTATAACTGTTAAGATATCTAATACATTTTTCTAAATTTATTTCTCTTTTTTTTTTTGCCAAACGTTCAACAATTTTTATAGTGTACAATTATTTTATGTGGTTTATGTCTGTACACATATAAAGGAGTGCATTAGTGCCTGTCTTTTTTCCATAGGAAAATCCACGAACCAAATCAAACAGTTATAATGTTATAACTTTGATTCCAAGCAATTAGTCACAATTGCTCTATTTTAGGATGGCAACAAGTAACATTACCAACTCAGTGTTAGCACACAATACCAGATATTAGAAATACTGTAATTATAAGATTCCAACTTGTAAAAAGTGTTAAAGGGAGAAGTGTAAGTAAGAAGTGTTCACATTTTGACTTACAGAACCAGACTATTACTCCCCATTATCCATAAAAAAAAATCTAGGCCAGAAAGAAAAATAAGCTTGTGTCTGAAAACAATTCTGTGTCTAAACATCAGTATAAATGTTGGATATTGATGTTTTAAAGCCCAATAAATTGCACAACAATATGCATTATTGACACCTATTCACATAGTTCTATTTTCCTGCCATTATACACGTTCACTCATAATCCACCTGCTTGACCTATAGCACTGCCCATCTCTGGTATGCCATTATTCACACTTTCCCAGTCACTTCAAAAATAGAGTGTTTTTGTGTTGCAATCATCACAGCTAGATTGAACTGAATCTTTAAACAGATCCATTTATAGATAGAGATTCCTCAGGAATGTCAGTGTAATGCTTCAGGAGAGAGGGGCTTTCCTCTCAAAAAAAAAAAAAAACCTCTCATTTGGAGTAGTTGCTATGGAGACGTTGCTTGAACCGAGCATCTCTAAGCTTATTTTCTGTATCCTCCCTCTGGCAAATATTTCTCTCTCTCCCTCTCGGTCCTCCCCCACCTCAAATCACACAGATTAGTCTTCCTGTTTTTTTGTCTAATCATCTTGCCATTTAATAATAATATTAAAAAACACACATGCTCCTCAAATTGCCAATCTTTCAGAATTATCCCCCCCCCCCCCAAAAAAAAACCATTAAAATCTGTTAAAGAAAAAAAAAAAAAAAAAAAGAAACGTGGCATAATTAGACGCATATTTTGCTAGCAATTTTACCATTTCCAAATTCTTGCATCACATGACTTTTCTGTTAAAACCCAATTGTAGTGTATTGCTCACACTCAATCTACTTTTGTCACAGGTTAGTTCTATCTGTCTATCTATCTGTCTATCTATCTATCTATCTATATATATATATAAATAAATAAATAAATAAGTGTTCGTAAAGTGTAATTTAACACAAAAAGCTTGATTTTGCTGTTTCATATTGTCACGTCTCGCTCTTTCACAGAGGCTCAGGATCGCAGGAATTATCAAAACACATTTATTTACAAACTGAACACTCATAACTGGACCATAGACCCACATTAAGCTTGACAATATAATACCGGATAAAGACTGTACTCGAAAACAGGGCTTTAAATATACATGACGTAATTGCACAGACTACAAACAGGGGGTGTGACACAGGTGAATCTAATAAGCATTAACAACGGTGGGGAAACTAGAACAAAGGGATCACATGACATAAACAAACGCACATGGAACACTGGGGCATGGGAAAACACAGAAAGCACATGGGCACAGGAACCCTGACACATATGCGTTGATTGGAGCTAGATGTGTTAATAGATTTGATCTGCTAAGACGTTAATACATTTGTGCTTTCAACATTTATATCAGTTTTACAATTACAGACGTTTTAATTTATCCAACGCGATTAGCAAAATCACAATAATTCAAGCTGACGCAATTAATCCGCTATATGAAATTGATAAATACCAGCGTAGTGCAGTGCGAGATCCTTACAAATCCCTATAAATCCAGAGAAATCATTTCTGCTTGCCTCCTAATGCTTATGCAAGACATGGCCAAGTATGGAAAGCCACCGTGGTCCCTTCAGAGCAGACCAGCCTGAGCTAACGAGGAAATTTATTAATTTTATATATGTATTTTATGGATAATTCATATTATTTTATATGTACGAAAAAGTACACACACTGAAAAAAAAGATATTCATTGAGTTTACAATTTTAAGGTAAGTGGTTGCAAACAATTTATATAGGCTGAATTAAGACAGACTAATTACATTTGGTAATGTTCAATGTAATTTGTTTGTTCAAATTCCGCCCATATAAATTGTTTGCAACCACTTACCTTAACAAAATGTAGTAAATCCAGTTAATCAGTTCTTTCAGTGCACTTTTAAAAGAAGGTGATCATACAAAAGGTGATACGGTGGCTCAGTGGTTAGCACTGTCGCCTCACAGCAAGAAGTTTGCTGGTTTGAGTCCCGGCTGGGTCAGCTGGCATTTCTGTGTGGTGTTTGCATGTTCTCCCTGTGTTCGGGTTCCTCCGGGTGCTCTGGTTTCCTCCACAGTCCAAAGACATGCGCTATAGGTAAATTGAATAAACTAAATTGGCCGTAGTGTATGTGTGTGAACGTGAGACGGTATGGGTGTTTCCCAGTCCTGGGTTGCAGCTGGAAGGGCATCTGCTGTGTAAAACATATGCTGAACAAGTTGGTGGTTCATTCCGCTGTGATGACCCCTGATGAAAAAGGGACTAAGCCGAAGGAAAATGAGTGAATGTATGAATGTGATCATACAGGTTTATATGAATTAGCCGTTGAATCAAAAAGTTAGGCCTTTCTGTGAGCAAACTGCTATAGTCTCCAGAATGCAGAAGAAAGTATAGTTTTAGTTTTTTTACATTTATTTGATTTAAGACACAATTTCACACAGTTCTCTCATACTCCCTTTAGGCCACATACACACTGCAGCTAATTCGGCTGTCAGTTCACCTTTTAGTGCTTAGTCCTGTTGTGTTCAGAGTGATTTATTAGAGTAACAACTGCATTTAACATCCGAATGAACTCACTAAATAATCCATAAAGTGGGAATGAAAACAAACTGAATGACCAGCAAACTGAAACAAGCCCACGATAAGCCAAAATAAAATCTAAATAAATTCTCATTAAATGCACTTAATAAATAAATGTGATTGTTTTATGAGCAGAGCAACAAAAACACAACAAATAATGTGCATAGTTTCACAAGTCATATGGATCTTATGCAAATATAATATATGGATATTAAAATCTTATCCATGTGAGGTCCATAAAACACAAAGGAAGCTTGCTAATTACTAAAAGTCATTAATTTTAAAACTAATGATTGGCTGATTTCGTAATCTAGCTTTTATTAATATGAACAATATCCAATGTAAATCTGTTAAGAAAATACATCTACGGTAATAAAAAATCATTTGCTCACATTGACGCATGCATGTACAAGTTGTCAGTGTGTTGATCTGGAACCCACTGTGTGTCAGTCATTACACTTACTCGTTAAATGATTCTATTATTGATATCAATTATTGATTCTTTTTACAATCCTACTAGCTTTCAATTTACTGTAAAACATTTATCTTTGGGTGAGAATGCTTGTGTTTTTAGTGTCATTGCACATCCTGTCATGCTAATGACAATGTGCTAATAAAGTAGACACATCTTTTATTATTTATGTTAAGAATTAATCAATGAATCTTGTTTTAATGAAACATAACACCTCTGTTGACTGTGTTTAGGTTTAGTTTAAACTAAAGACTATAGAGCCTTTAATCACTGTAGTATACGTTACGTCAGAAATAGTAATGGAATGTTGCTAGGGCTGTCGCCTCACAGCAAAAAGGTCGCTGGTTCGAGCCCTGGCTGGGTCAGTTGGCATTTCTGTGTGGAGTTTGCATGTTCTCCCTGTGTTCGCATGGGTTTCCTCTGGGTGCTACATTTTCCCCTGAAGTCCAAAGACGTGCGGTATAGGTGAATTGAATAAACTAAATTGGCCGAAGTGTATGAGTGTGAAGGAGTATGGGTGTTTCCCAGTACTGGGTTGCAGCTAGAACAGCATCCACTGCATAAAATGTGCTGGATAAGTTGGGGATTCATTCCGCTGTGGTGATCCTAGATGAATAAAAGGAGAAAGCCGAAAAGAAAATGAATGTAAGAATGAATGAATGAATGAACACACAGCTGATAATAAACTTGGTTGTCAGTCCTAGCCCTGCATGAATAATCGTTTCAAAACTGAAATCACGTTTTGAAAGGGTGCGATATTCAAAACACTAATGCTGCGATTATGTGGATGCAACATCAAATATGGTAACAAGCATATATATTTTGACAGTTTGTAAGCACATTACCCTGAACAATGTGAAAAATGTAGCACAATCTAAATGTGACGGTTTCTTGATCGAATTATTAGTGTTCTTTACACTTTAAATTCCAAAAACATTTGCTGTGGTTGTTTCAACCTTTAATGTAGACTATCGTCAGTGTTTTACTGATGTAAAATTGTTTACAGTGTTTTTGGATTCTAAAAATTGTAAGATCAGGTAGCCAGTGTAAAGATCTGAGGACAGGTGTGATGTGTTTGATTTTCTGGTTTTGTTCAGAATCCAGGCCGCAGCGTTCTGGATGTGCTGTAACTGTCTGACTGTCTTTTTGAGAAGGCCAGTGAGGAGGCCGTTACAGTAATCCACTCTGCTGGTGATAAAAGCATGAACAAGTTTCTCACTGGAAACAAAGCATCTGATTCTTGCAATGTTTTTGAGATGACAGTTTGCTGATTTAGTTACTGCTTTGACATGACTATTGAAACTCTGATCTGATTCTAGAGTCACACCAAGATTCTTGAGCTTATTTTTTGCTGTTTGACCCTTAGAGCCAAGGTACGCAATTACCTTGAGAACCTCATCTCTGTTCCCAAATGCAATGACTTCAGTTTTCTCTTTGTTTTAACTGAAGAAAGTTTTGGGACATCCAACTATTAATTTGATTAATGCATTGGCAGAGGGTGTCAATGGGGTTGAAGTCATTAGCCATTAAGGCCAAGTAGATCTGAGTGTCATCAGCATAGCTGTGGTAGAAGATTTGGTTCTTTCTCATTATTTGGCTCTGAAGGAGCACATCAAGATTGAACAGGAGAGGTGCTAGAATTTTACTTTGTGGGACTCCACATGCCATGGGTGTCAACCTTGACCTATGGTCAACTATACTGACATAGTAACTTCTCCCTTCAAGGTAAGATCTGAACCATTTGAGGACCGTCCAAGGCAGCACAACCCAGTTTTCCAGCCTATCCAGAAGTATGCTGTGATCGACAGTGTCAAATGCAGCACTGAGATCAAGCAATACCAGCATAGTTAGTTTGCCTGAATCCGCATTTAATCCATTTCACCCCTACTGTTTGTAATGGTTTGCTCCACCCTTATTGGACTGTTTTAAGATATGTTATACGAGAAAGGAAAGTGAAAGAAAGAAAGACAGAAACACAGTTTTTTCATCAAGGTTTATTTTTATACTGCATGAGAAATCAGTAAACATCAGCAAACTGATTTTCTGAAAATCTCAATAGTACATTATATATGATTTCTTTCATTTAAGACACTGTATTTATTTCCTTTTTTTTATGACAACTGACAACTTTAAAAAAAAAAAAAGGCAACTATGTAGTTTTAAATAAAGAGTAGCATAGTATAGCATACCTTGTGATTATGCTTTGTCTTTTTTGGCTCTGATTAAACCACCACATTAAACCTGTAGGTTTTTGATGAAATAGTAGTAAATCACAGTTTAAATAGCAAATTTGATCAGAAAAATCGCAATTGGATTTTTCTCCAAATCATGCAGCCTTAGTCAGTCCTGAAACTTTCCAGTGTGTACGTGGCCTCTGATTTACCATCTGAAAGAATCTGTGCCGCTTGCAGAATGCAAAATGCTATTTGTTCTTGAGACATTCTGTCAGGGTTTATAACTGAAATGCAAGGCATTTTCTTACAACATTTTCCCTGGCAGTACTTGGGAGTAAATTCCCTGCATCGTGACCACTTCAGCTTGAAGACCCACTTCAGATGCAGACCCCCAAGGTCGCCCCGGCAACAAGTGATTCTGCTGATTGTTGTCAGGTTGTTTATTACCAACTATGAAGTAAAGTGTCGACACCAGCAAAACAATGAGAAAGAAATGCTATTATAGACTGCAGATGGCTGTGTTGAATGGAGAAATAAAAAAAGGATTGATCTTTATGGTAGTTTCATGATATCCCGCTGGGAATCGGTGAGGTGTTAGTAGTTCTGATGTCACATCAGCAAAATATAATAATAAAAATCATGAATGTTCTGTGCAGCGGTGCAGAGGGAGGGCATTGCTTTCAGTCCTGTGAGCACATTAAGATACCGCAATCTAATTGAGCCAAAGATTGCTGCAGCTAAATGCCATTTAGCTCCCTTCAGAGCGCGGCAGGCTGGAGCACATAGAGGAGAAGGTGTGTGTGTGTGTGTGTGTGTGTGTGTGTGTGTGTGTGTGTGTGTGTGTGATACATCTTTATTAAAATCCTTCTAGCTGCTTGTGACAAGTGCTGGTGTAATATGCTGACTGGTTGGACCCCCTTTGACTTCAGAACTGCTTTAGTTCTTTGTGGCATTGATTCCACAAGGTGCATAAAACATTTCTACACATGGTCTATATTGATTTGATAGTATCATGCTGTTTCTGCAGATCTGTCAGCTGTGCATTCATGAGATTTCCCCATTTCACAACATCTATTGAATTAGATCTTGTCACCATGAAGGCCATTTGAGTAGCTTGTACGATGATCATATTCAAAACTCCAGTTTAAGATGATTTGAGCTTTGTCATTGTGCATTATCCTGTTGAAAGTACACAGAAAAAAAGGATTCATTGGATTTGCTACATTTGTTAAGGTAAGTGGTTGCAAACAATTTATATGGGCTGAATTTAAAGAAACAAATAAAATGTAGAAATGTTCAACTTAATTTGTCTGTTTAAATTCCGCCCATATAAACTGTTTGCCAACACTTACCTTAACAAATGTAGCAAATCCAATGAATCATTTTTTCCAGTGTTGTAAGAAATGGGTTATTTTTTATTATTTTTTTATCCTGTTGCGCTCAACGAACAACCAAATGACCAGAGAAGGGTTTGATGACCTTTTAAGATTAGATTTGATTTGACTTTTTTGTCATTACAAATGTATCTTAAGGTTAACTTCACACCTTTCTCCAAATTTTAGGAGGTAAAACATTGACACTTAAGCATGACCAAATGACCAGAGAAGAGTCTCATGATCTTAAGGTAAACTTTCTCTAAATCTTAGGAGGTAGTATATTGACTCTATGATAATCATGCTGACACTACAAACCTCAAATTGTTCTTTGCAATCAGAAATAATGTGCACCTAGTAGAGAGCAAGAGAGAGAGAGAGCGAACAAGAGAGAGAGAGCGGGCCTGAATACTCACTCTTCTCTCTTACCTCTCTTACCAGCACCCAAATTTTCACTGCACATTGACCGGCATTCTCGGACACACGTGTTGGTTTTCCAATGTCCCAGCAGGCTCCCCAGTCTTTGAAGGGAAAATGATGGCACGTCTCTGAGATTGTATAGACAGTCTCATATAGATTGTATAGACATAATAGTTTTAATACCTCATTTCTAATAACTGATTTATTTGATCTTTGTCATGATGACAGTAAATAATATTTGACTAGATATTTTTCAAGATCCTTCTATACAGTTTAAAGTGACATTAAAAGGCTTAACTTGGTTAATTAGTTTAACTAGGCAGATTAGGGGAATTAGCCAAGTTATTGTATAAGATGGTTTGTTCTGTAGAGAAACAATATAGCTTAAAGGGGCTAATAATTTTTACCTTAAAATGTTTTTTAAAAAATTAAAAACTGCTTTTATTCTAGCCGAAATAAAACAAAAAAAGACATTTTCCAGAAGAAAAAACATTCACAGACTTTCTGTGAAAATGTCCTTGCACTGTTAAACATCATTTGGGAAATATTTAAAAAGAAAAAAAAATTCAAAGGGGGGTTAATAATTCTGACTTCAACTGTACTTCAAATCAAATTGCTTAGGGTTTCATTATCTGTCTTTTATTCTTGTTGAAGCGAATTTAGCTCAATTTATGAATATTCATGATTAATAATAACAAGTTATTTTTAATCATGAATATTCAAAATTAACTTATAGTACATTTAACAAAACTAAAATAACAATAACTTCACCCAGTCGTCTGAGCGGACTCTGTAATTGTTTGTTTATTTAGAAAGTGAATTGTAGCTGCTTCTTGTGAAGAAGGTGAATAGTTTAGAAGTTTTATTAAACTTAATAGGGTCTTTTCACTGAAGTGACCGTTTCTGTGAGGCAAAACAAAGACAATTCAACATGGTTATAGCTTAATTTATTAGCTTTATTGAATTTGCTGGAAAATAAGAAATATTGTACCTCGTCACAAGGTACAATATTGGGCCTTCCTTTGTGTCAGTGACCTTCTGCGATGATGTGGGGGTGTAAAAGGTATTTAAAGGTATTAGTCAGGTAACTCCCAGTCTCTGTTGACTGACCAATGACGTGAGAGGAAAAGTTAAGCGGGAAACTTTATTTGTTCATCTCGCTGGCCTGTTCCATCCCCAGACAGACAGACAAAATGTTAACTCATGGTTTGAAATTACAACAAGCATACAAGTTATCATCCTGAGTCCTAGATCATGAGCTGTAGAATTATGTGTGGAGGAAAATGACACCAAACATGACACTTTTAAAAATACATAAAACATGATTCATGCATTCTTAGTTTTTCTAATGTCTTGAAAAGGCATATACATGTGTAAGAATTAAGAGAGAATTAAGGAAGAGAATACAGAGGATACAAACACATTACATATACTTTGGGCTGAATATCCAAAGCTGAATGTTGAGTCCATTTCAATAGTGTGTGTCTTTGGGTGTGTGTGTGGGTCCCAGGATGGAGGGGTGTAAGAATTAAGAGAGAATTCTTCAACAATGGAATTTCTGGTAACAATGGAATTTCACCTCGAGACTGTATGTTACAATGTAATCCTTATTACTCATCTTTAATTCGCATTATAAGCCTTTTATGCAATTTTGTTGTATTTCGATTAATGATGTTCATGAGTATAATTCGTGATTATTGACTATTATTGTGATAATTAATATCTATTAATGTCTGTACCAGCAGTAAACAGTTGTATTGCTTGATTAGGATTATGTATAAACCGTTATTGGTGCCTCCTCTTGTCGATTAGCACCACACTTGTCTTATTAGCATAAACACAAACCATACTTCACCTTTTTGGTACGCTGAATCATTTTACATACTAAACATTTGGGACACACTAAAACAAGCGTAGCCAACATAAGATGGGCACACTGTGGTCATAAAGGGTTGGAGATGGTAAGCAACAATTGTCAGTTAGGCTGTGACATTGAAATGAAGCTCAGTTGGTACTAAGGGGCCCAAAAGTGTGCCAAGGAAATATCCCCCACACCATTGCCCCTCTAGCAGCCTGAACTTGCTTTGATACAGATGGACCCATGCTGTCATGTTTTCAAGGCACATTCTCACTCCATCATTCAAATTTGGCAGCAGAATCAAGACTCACCAGACTAGGCAACTTTTTTTCCCCATTCTTCTGTTGGCCAATTTAGCTTGAGCCAGAATAGTAGCCTCAGTTTGCTGTTCTTATTTGAAGTCCTGTGCATTTAGAGATGCTTTTCTATTGTATCAAGTCAATATTTTGGGTTACTGTTTTCTTTATGAGTAATTTCTCTTCTGACCTTTGGCATAAACAAGGCATTTTTACCCACAAATCTGCTAGACTGTGGATTGTTTTTGGACCATTCTGTAAAATTGTGGAAATCCTCATTCAGATCAGCAGTTTGTGAAATATACCAAACATGCAATCACTTAAATCAGCTTTCTTCCTTTCGCCCAATGTGCATCACACCATCACATCTTCTTCAATGATAAACAAACAGTGACGTTAAACCTAGATAGATGTCTTTATATATGCTGTATCTCTCTGCTGCAGTGCAAAATGAAACCGAATCATGCAGATCCACTGCTATTCATTGTATAGACAACTGTGAATAATAATCTTTGACTGCTTGGCAACTTTGGTGTGTGAGTGTCGCAGCTTGTTCGCATGATGCCATGGCAGATGGAGCAGATCAAAAGGCAGCATGATTCAGGATTTCCTTTTCCTGCCAGCCTCTCTTTCTCGCTCTTGTTCTCCCTCAATTATGACAACAGAGAGCTCAGTGACACGTTCCCCCGTGTCTACAGTTGCCTGGTCATGTAATGGTCCTCAGAATGTGAGAGATATCACTCTGCCCAGAGCCGGCTTCCTTCTGCTCAGGAAAATGTGCTCATGCCCTGTGGAGATTTCTGTTGTTCGTTTAGCTGCTAAGGTTGAGGAATATTAACTTTGGGTTTAGTTTTTTCCTGCTCTGAGCGCTGACGTGACTGACTCTCTGTTGAGGTCTCTTTTCTTTCAGCTCTGGGTCGTCACTTGGTGGCTTTGCCAATGTCACACTGACAACTCTAATTTTGGAATTACTCTTCATTGATACTGACATTCTCGTTCTCTTCTTCTATGACTCTTGCTTTTCTCTCAACTGCTCTGTCTCTTTCAATCCCCTGCATTAGAGTCATTTGTTATGTGAAGGATCATTTGTTTCTTTTTAGAAATGATCAGATTGATTTATCACTCGTCTGTGTTTAAAGCCAGATAAGCCACTGCAATGTTTTATAAAAGTTTAAAATCCTAAAATGACTAAATTGAAGAGGATTAGGCTAGTTTAACTAATATTGTATTATTCTGCGGTCACACTAGAGTTTGTGCAATCGAAATTCTGTTGTATGATGCTGTGAAAAGGGGATGGGATTATACAAGATGATTACTCATTAAAGCAAGCAATTGGTCCATATTTAAAATTTCTGTCCAGAAAGGTCATGTTTTGATCTTCGATTGGTTTCACGCAATCACATGATGCGATTTCGTAGGTCAGAGTTCACCAAGCTTGGACTTCGCAATGCAGCGGATGCAGAAACTTGTCGCACGAGCTTGTGTTTCTGGTCTGCCCCATTCGTGTGGGTATGAATGGAAGTCTATGCAGCGAAAAGTGCAGTGTGACCGCAGCTTTAAGCCTGGTTTATACTCGACGTGTCTGCTAGTTCACTTGAGTGTGCACGGCTAATGTGGCATCATCGCTGTGTTGGCGGAGGTTCGCTTTGCGTGCGCGCAACATGATTTCAGCTGGCGGAGCCAGAGACTGTAAAAGATATGGACCTAGTATTCGTGGCGTCAACCATAGTTTTATGAAGAACACAAAAGAAGCTACCAGTATGCGTGGCCAACTGTCGCCATTTTGTTCGCGTATCACTGCACCAACCGGGGGATGCCAAACAAGGGCAAAGAGGCGGAGTGTGAGCGGAGCTACATAAGCATGCTGGCATTTTGCTTAGACTGGCTTTCCTATGGGAGAAATGCTTAATACCTCATTAACTGCGACTCTTTGTGTTCTGTGTTCCTTGTACCAGGCTGTAAACACTTTTTTATGCTGTAAAGTTTCAATAGCGATTTCAACAGTGGGCTCAATAGAAATTTGCTCCATACGGAGCCTGGACTAACGAAATTTTGATGAATTGCAGTTTTAGTTACTTCCGTATTGGCTTCCCGAGGGAGAGCAGGAGGTTGCCGCTTGGGCGGAGCGCATGATTTTTTTTGAGACTCCAGCAAACAGTTCGCACGGCGCTGCATTTGATTTGAGTTAAATATGAAACACTTTGAAGAGATTTTGTCTGAAACAGGTACGACTGTACAGACACCTTTATGATCCGTGATCATAGAGATAACCAGATGATCAATAATTCTTGGCTAGAAATTGCAACAGCTGTGGGAAAGGAGGAAAGTTTTTGTTAAAAAGTTTGGGAAAACCTGAGAGATAAGTTTCTTAAAACCAAAAGAGGCCATGGCAAAAGTGGAGACCCAGGTACACAATTACAAAATATGTTTTTCCAGTCATAGGTTTAACACTGATGTATATATTAAAATATTGAATTTAAAACAATTTAACAGCTACAAAACTATAATTATGGAAAACATTATTTCTTTGACAACTTTAAAGGAATTTTTGAACGTATCACTTTACAATACACTGATGCCCTGTTTTTCTAGGTTTGATTGGTGATAATGGTCAGGAATGTTGGACCATTATTGCCTTTTTAGCATAATAAGATGACAGAAACTAGCCAGACAGTAATGTGTGAATTGTGGAGTGGGCTAAATAAAAAAAAAATATATTTGTAGAGCAACCCATGTTCTGCTGTCATTAATAAATGAATAAACTTTAATTGGTCGAACTGTCCAAGATATGAACAAAAGCAAGTGATGCATCAAAGTTTGACTAAAAAAAAAAATCTTAAATGGTTACAAAAATTCTTATAATCAATAAAATAAATAATAAAAAAATTATTAGTTTAAAAATATTAAATGATATTAAGGATGAGACGTAGTTTCGGAAACTTTCTACTTCTCGGTTTATCCGTCTGATTTTACGGTCAGTCTCTTTTGACCGCCCCCTGTCGTTTTAAAGAATATCACAACGGCGAATGCGTCAAGTTTAAAAGCCTCATCCATTTCGTGAGATACGCACGCTGTCAGTGGAGGTGTACGATGCGACGTCAGTCAAAAGCATAAATACAGCTTTAATCCTCCCCCAACACCTGTACATAACTGTTATAGCCATTATTTAATTATCTGAATTTATCAAACACTCCCCTTTTTTTGCTTCTTTGTTATGGTTAATTGTTGTGTAAGTTGTACATAACCTGCAAATGAATAATTAAATGTTAGTTAAATGCTTTTTCCAGTTAAATAATAATTGATTTTCCTGCGGCTTAGTCCTTTATTTATCAGGGGTCACCCCAGCGGAATGAACCGCTAACTAAATAAAAGTTAAATATTTTAGAAAAAAAATTATAAATAAAGATGTAAAAAGAATAATATTATAATACAATTATCATATAAATCATAATTAAAAAATAAATAAATAAAATAAACAAAGTTTAAAACCCTAACTAATTATGAAGTCAGGTAAATTCACAAGATTTTCTTACCTGAACTCACAAAAATACACAACGACAACACAATCTGAAAATCATGAGCACCAACAACAGAAATAAGTTAGAACAGCAAAATAGGAGAGTGTTACTATAATGCTATAATGCTAAATTAAAAGCAGCTCACAGGTCATCTCTAATTTGATTGGGTTTAATCATTGTTTTTGTTATGGTTTCACTCATACTGGTTATAAAATGTATGCATTAAATAACATAATTATATATATTTATGGTAAGAAAATGAATAAATGAATAAATATATATTTATATAATTCTATATATATATAATGTAGAAATATATCAGAGAGAGAAGATGGAGAAGAGCAGGGCTGCAGGAAAGAACCCAATAGGGAAAAGGCTAGAAAAACAGCCAGAGCAACAGTTAATCAGTTAATCTTCTTCCATCTTTTCCTTGACCATGTGGCTAAAAGCCAAATCTGAGACATTCAGCTGACCAATCGGCATCATGGAGCTCCCCCCACCACAGGCGTGACAACTAGCAGACCTTTAACAGATCTTTATCAGCATTTCTGTGCCTTTAGGAATTTCAAATAGTCCTTGTGGTCAGAAAGACATGGTTTAGAGTAAAAATAAACACCTTTGATCATTTCTTTTAAAATTGTAACATTAAAACTGTAATCTGTAGACAGATCAGACAGACTTCACTTGTGTAGACATTCATGTCTATGGACCCTTTTCACAAGACTATTATGACGCGTTTGTTATAATATTTAGATTTTAGCGTTTTGTTTTTCATATTTAGATTAAAAAATAAACCAATGCACGATTAGATGTGTTTATGTATGTATTATTTCATCTTCACATAAAATTACAAAAAAAAAGTAAAAGTCACCCCCCCATTTGGTGACTATTTTGACACTGTAAAGATGGGTTTTTAACCATTGCGGTTTGAACTGTAGTTTTGCCGAATGTCTAAAAAGTTATCAGTTTTATGATGAAAAACTGTACATTTCTAGTCGAACCATCCTTCTGCAATATTTTACCAAAAAAGGCAATAGGGGCACTTTTAATAGTTTAAAATGTGGGAGCGCGTTATGTGTTTAACGGTCATCAGCATCTTAAAACCTTGAAAGTTTTAAATATTTAAATAAAAAAATAATAATATTGCACATTTAGATGTATTTATGTATGTATTATATCATCTTTGCATCAAATTACAAAAAACAAATTTTCGTTTGTGTGAGGCGTTGAAATGCAGAGTGTATGGTCAGGAGAGTCAATTTTGCGCTGTTCTCTCTTCTGGCTGCCTCTCACACATTTTTTTTTTCCTTTTTCTGAAAGTTTTGTGGAGTTTTACTTTTATTATTTTAGCAAATAGGATTTTAAAAAAAGTATTTGTTGCTCACTCCCATTCACTGTGCTTAAGTGTACCCAATTATGATGACTTCTACTACTGAGAAATCCAGAAATGTGAAAAGGCTCCATTTGATGACTATAGTCAGTTTTTCTTTGGACTAATGATCCGTCATTTAGATTTTCACTGACATTTTAAAATTTTAACCAAGATGTTTGTTTGGAAGCCTATTAAGGGAGTTTTTATCATGATCTCATGCATCAGATGGTTTCAGCAGGAAGCCTTTTAACCAGTAATGTTTACAGTGGTTAGCTAGCATGCTAGAAGAAAATATCAAAGCTTCTCTCCAGCGCTTCATTTGTGTTTTGTTTGTTTTCTATCTTCCAAAACACTTTATATAGGAACGCACCTTGTTTAGTTGTGTTTTGCCAAAGTTTTTATGCATTTTTCCATCTATGCTGTCCATTGGTTTCAAAGACCAGCTTGTTTGGCAATTATGCATTGGTTATTGTGGAAATATTGACCTAATCAGAGATCCTGGGTTATTTAATTTAATAATAATTTCATTTCATTAATTTAATTTCTTGTCCATTGATTACAGATATTAGTCATTCATAATTCACTTTCGATAAAAGTGTCTTCCAAATTATAAAGTGTAAACCCAAATGATGATGAATGACATATATGATCATACCAGTTTTAAGACCGGATATAAATTGGAGAAGTCTCATTTAAACTACAAAAAGTGTTTATAGTTTAACCATTTGAGAATTACACAAAATGTAGATGTCACTCACACATAGTTTTTTAGATCCTCTTTCAAAATCTGTAACATAAAACATGACAAAATATCACAATAAAACAATCTTAAGACTCTTACAGTCGTCTTTAAAACAAATGCAATTCCATTTCAAGGACAGATGTTCTTATTTTCTTCACGCTTGAAATGTGTAATCTCTATTTTAGGATGCCTGGTAGTCATACATCACAGTGTCAGGAAGAAATAAAAAAGAAATCCATACAACTTATCCAGCTGTACACACCTCAGCATAGAATTAAGAAATGTAATTCAGTAATTATACCATCAATTATCAGGGACTGAACCATGGAATAAAGATGATGCATAATGTACAAACAGTTTAGTTCCCTGGCATGTAATGATTTAAATGAGACATGCGGTTATTTGTCTTAGTGCTTTTCTGGATTATTTCCACATCCCAATTTGGCACTGTATAAACAGACCGTCACATAGATGAATGAATGCTGTGCTAAATTATGCCTTTGGTTTGTATTTAGTCATGAATAAACACGTGGCTTAGAGAGAAAGATTCTTCAGTGTTAGGTGGAAAATGATCGGATCATGTATTGAGTTGGATATTTCGTCTTTGACTCAGATTGTATTGATTTTTTTCTTGTGGCATCAATGTAGTGCAGTAAAGTGGTGCACTATATGTAGAGCACTTTTAGTGGAATTCTTCATTGCCGGCAGATACAGTTGAAATCAGAATTATTAAACTTTTTTCTTCTTTTTAAATGTTTCCTAAATGATGGTTAACAGAGCAAGGAAATTTTCACAGTATGTCTGATAATATTTTTCCTTCTGGAGAAAGTCTTATTTGTTTTATTTCAGCTAGAATAAAAGCCTAATTACCCTATCCTGCCTAGTTAACCTAATAAACCTAGTTAAGCCTTTAAATGTCTCTTTAAGCTGTATAGAAATGTCTTGAAAAAGATCTAGTCAAATATTATTTACTGTCATCATGGCAAAGATAAAATAAATCAGTTATTAGAAATGAGTTATTAAAACTATCATGTTTAGAAATGTGTTGAAAAAATATTCTCTCCATTTAAACAGAAATTGGGGGAAAAATATACAGGGGGCTAATAATTCAGGGGGGCTAATAATTCTGACTTGAACTGTAGCTCTCACATGGTTGACTATTGAAGCTAAGTAGTGCTGCGCCTGGTCAGTACCTGGATGGGACAAGATGTCCTTGCTGCAGTCTGTAATCACGATGACGTACTGGACCAGGTCCAATAAGTAGCGTACCTTGTACCGTCCACTGAGGTAACGCCCATACTACTGTGACGGTTGGGTTTAGGGTAGGGGGAGGTGTAGGTGATCGTCCATTAATCATCAAGCTGCAGGCTGCAGTGAGGACAGTCTCGGATGGGAGACCACATGGGAAAGCTAGGTTGCTGCCAGAAATGGTGTTGGTAAGACCAGAGTGGGTGCTCTACCTGTTGTCTGTGTGAGACCTAATGCCCCAGTATATTGTTGGGGACTCTATACTGCTAAGGAATATGATAATAAGGAATTATTATTATTATTATTATTATTATTATTATTATTATTATTATTATTATTATTATTATTATTATTATTATTATTATTATTATTATTGTTGTTGTTGTTTTTGATTTATTACATTTCTATTCATTGATTCATTTATTTGTTTATTTAGAAATCTGTACTTTGTGGGTTAGGGTTAGAAGATCTGTTAAAATGTGCTAAATTTACAAGTCAGAAACATTATTAATCACTAATTAAATTTAAATCATATACTCAAAACCCTTAAGTAGTTCCTATCCTGCTATTCTAGTCTAACAACAGAATCTGTCTGAGCTGTTCATTCACAACATCATGAAACACATTCATGAGTCAGATTGCATTTCTTTCATGAACTCACCTGCAGCTTTCAGCAGCCCAGTTACCCATGCGGAAATATCTGGATGCCTCTCAAAGTTCGTTTCCTTAAAGTGCACACTTTCCTCACCCAGAGAAAACTGTTGAATTGCGATGAAAGTGAATTTCAACATGTTTTTCTTCTTACTCACAATCACAGGGAGGAATAGTACTGTGGTTTGACAACGAGAGAGAAAGAGAGAGAGAGAGAGAGAGAGAGATAGAGAGACAAGCTTCTATTTTTAGCTTTCACAGGGATGGCAACGCATCTGAAACATCTCACAGGCACATTGAGGGAAGCGTTTATGTAAGAACAGCGCTCAGCAGAAAAGACCCGAAGCTTTGAGGCTCACGTGGAATAGTGCTCCAGCTCTACAGTAAATGCTCAAAACTACAGCAGATAATTGCTTCGTCTACCAATGAATGATTACTAGAACCACACAGAACCTCATCCAGTGCTGAGTTTTGGGCTTAATAAGGTCTGAGAAGCGTCAGATTTCCCATTGGAGACGAAGGGTCAGGCTTTCTGCTTCTGAGGTGCAGAAAATTGAAAAAGACGAATGAAGCAAAAAGAGACTGGAAAAAAGGACAGAGACTTCTAAGGGACCATTTTAAACCCAAATGCGCACATATGATCTCTCTTCCTATTTTGGGGGGATTTATAGATCAGTCAGAAGCTGGAGAGTGTGTCTAGAATGCAGAAAATGATTGTTCACTCTTAAAGGAAAACTGAAAAATGTCTAGTTTTGGAAAAATGAGTGAAAGTCAGTTTGAAGGGCTTGAAACAAGTTCATTTTTTGGGGTGAACTGTCACTTTTCCCTCCCTCCCTTTGAACATTTCCCTCCCTTCCTTGTCTGTTTGTATACGATAGTGATCAACAATATTGCGGTGTGTTTATCTACAAGCCTGATTGCTTTCATTATTAGATTAATGTGCGGGTGTGAATCTCAGTGCAGCATCAGAATCTGCGAGTGTGAAATATTAGCAGGAGTCTGCTTTTCTAACGTCGCTAGAGGAAGAAGGTAATTATTCCCCTGTTCAGATGAATGCGGAACCACAGTCTTTGCTACACTTGACATCGATTTTCTTTACAAGCAAGATCAGCTTGTGACGAATGGCTTCAATTTGACTTCCCCACTCACTCGATTTTTCTTCTGTCCGTTGCCAACACACACACAAATGCAGATCAATATGGTAATTAAACAGGATCTGCTGAAATTTCAACACATGCAAGCTCTATCTAGTGTGATAACTAATTATTTAAAGCTGGGGTACCCAAACTTTTTTGTATGAAAGGCCAAAATCCAAATATCATTGATAGCTGTGGGCTGAAGATAAATATACCAAACTATTTTACATTAAAGCTGTCATGAGTAATTTGCTAATTTATTACCTGATATTTAAAAATAAATAACAAGCATTACTTTGAATTGTATTTCCTAATGCAATATTACTTTTTTCATTATAACTATTGCAATAAAAACAGAAACAATCACATTTATAACATAGTTGAGTCAACGCTAAATACACTAGTCAAGCAGAATCTGCCTTTGACTTGATTTGCTTACCAAAGTCCTCCATCTGGCAGGTGACAGTATGTACAGTTTAAACTAAGTCTGATTAATTGACACTGTTTAAATTGAAATGTTTAATTTCACTTAGCTTTTTTTGTAGCTTAACAATTGAACAAACAAATAAAAGCTTACATTAAATTTGAAATGACAATTCTAAACCATCCTCATCTTTCTCCCTCTTTTCTCAGATGGGAAGGCGGGCCAATTCAAAGGTTTCCATGTGCCAACTTTGGCCCGTGGGCCCTAGTTTGGGCATCTCTAATTTAGAGTTTATTTTACGAGGATGTGCTCATAAAGTGTTAGTGTTGTTAAAGGTATAATTTACCCTAGCATGACATTTTCCTCATCATTTACTCAAACTCAAGTGTTTCTAAACCTGTATGATATTCTTTTTCTGTTGAACACGAAACAAGATGTTCTGAATAGTGTTGGAAACTACAGGGGCCCGGTAGTGCACAACGCAACACTAAAAGCAAATATTAATTTCACAACATAATGACATTAAGATCCCACATTTATATTTACATGTAGTCATTTAGCACACTTTTGTCCAAAGCGACTTATAATTAAGAGGCATTCAGCAAGAAGAAGTAATACACACAAGAAGTGCTGATTATACAAAGAAACTTGTTTGTGCTCAGAGAATTTAGTGCTAGAGTAAAAGTGCTGGAGATTTTTTTAAGAGAGAGAAATTGCTTCTACAGGTGGTTTGTCAAGCCCACTCACTGTGTGAAGCCCACTTCATAAATGCAGTGTTTGTGTTAGTTAATGTGTCAGTGAGATGAGTAAGTCCGTTTTCTACAGGTGGTTTTTTAAACCCACTCACCACAGTGAGGCACACTCAGAATTGCTAGTATTTTGGGTTGGTGTGTGGTGAGGTCAGTGATAGAAGAAGGGTCTTGGTTTTATTCACCAGGGTTAAGGTAGTCTCAGAAAAGATGGGTTGTTTGAAGGAATTACAACGCAACGACATTTCAGAAAGCAAACATTAATCTCACAACGCAATCGCTGTTTCACTATAACTCGCCATTCAACCAGAAGAAGTAGTAGTAATCGGTGTTTTACTGCCACCTAGTAGTAGCATTTCCGTTGTGTTGTGAGCTTAATGTTTGCTTTCTGATATGTCATTGCCTTGTGATCTAAATGGTGTTATGTTGTAAGATTAATGTTTGCTTTTTGACATGTCAGTGTGTTGTGAGAACTACTGTTTATCCCTTTAAGCCCGACTTGTGGGGTTATGTTTATCTAGAGTTTCACATTGACAAATATATTTAAGCTTCAGATTAAATGCAAATCTTTTCCTCCCTTTTGCGATGTATGTACAAATGAAACAGTCTAGAGCAGGGGTAGAGAACCTATGGCTCATGAGCCACATGTGGCTCTTTGACCAAAACATTGTGGCTCTCCAGCTCTCTCTTATCAATATTTCAAGTTTTTACAAAATATAATCAGTTCCCTATTGAAAATACAATTACAATTTCCTTTATATTGTACTTTCTACAGCAAAATGAATAAGAACTCGGTTTACAATAAAAGGACGTTTCAACCAATGCGCATATATGGTGCTGTGGTTTAACTTGAATCGCAACAACAATAGAGGGCAAGCTATATTTTTTTTACATTTCTTTGGTACATTTCTGTGGTAACTTACATTTCTATGATAACGTCACGCACATACATTTAAACATTCATGAGTGGCGATGGCAAAAAGAAAAAAAATCTGTAAATTGTTCTTTCTTCATACATTGTGATGCGTCATAATTGTTTATTTTTGAATTGTGCATGGAGATAAATAAAGGTTTTGTTCATAAATAATTAAATAAATAAAGATTTTGTTATATACACACACCTCATATGGCTCATTAAAAATGCATTTGATAAAAATAAATCTGAAATGGCTCTTAGCTGAAAAAAGGTTGCAGACCTCTGGTCTAGAGTGAAAAAATGTATAGTAGGACTTGATTTAGTCAGTCATCTGAAATGTACATCATTTATATATACACATAAAATGATACAGAGAGCATCAGCTTTTATTTCTGTGCTGATAAATGCAATACTGTTATTGTTTAAATCAGTACTAAGAATGATTGTTTCACAGGTTTTTTTCGTTTTCAGACCACTTATAATATCATAGGGCAAAGGTTAAATGCTGTCTGGTTAGCGTTTTAAAAAAAAAAATCTTTTACTGTATATGAATGAGGTTAGTAGGCGTAGGGTACTGTAGATGATCTGTTGGAACACATTTGTCCACTTGAGTATTTGGTTTAAAAAAGCAATTCAGCTAAATCTGGTTTCATTAACTCTAGAAGCACTTAAACGTGGACTTGACAAGCTCAAAATGTTTTAGACATTTTACTCTAGTTTACACATATATTTAGTGTGGCCAACATTCTTTAAATATCTTTTGTCATTCTTGTCTTCTTTCTGGGACCGAGACCTTTAGTCTGATTTCTGCTCATTTGCATATATGCATTTAGCAGATTCTAACCTGTAGAATTGATGCATCATTGACCAATTAATACAAATGGTTTGACATGACAAATGATACAACACTTGATGGTGTAAATGAGTATGGGAATTGATATTCAGTTGACATCACGAGAGCTCGTCTGAGAGAAGCAGAGGAGATGAGGTCAGTGTGTCAATGCTGGAGAAATGTGCTCACAGCCCCTTTCAGCTGTCCTCCATTCAGCACTCTCATGTAATTCACGAAATCATTACTATTCATTGGCTGCAACCTTATTTCTTCCTGCACTCCACTGAACTGTTGAGATTAGCCACTATAACACGCTTGCATGTAAATGACACATTGTGCAAACACCTTGGAGTAGAGAGATGGCATTACAAAGCAACAAAGCAAACTGTGGATCAAAGAAATGGATTCAATTGTGTTCATTTCTTTTTTTTTTTTAGTTTGTTCCTGCTTTCTTCCTTTTTAGGATCACATTCAGTTCGATGAACCTTATCAAGAGAACTGGAGCTTCATTAATTAGATTTTATTAAATCAGTGATAACAATGAATGAAAATATTAATTACAGTTTAATAATAAAAGTGTTTTACTCTTAGGTTAGGATCGTTTCCATAACATATAATTTTGATTGTGCTTAACTAATGTGTGATTTGTCTTTTTAATTTTACCTTTTAAAAGTAGGAATTAAATGATTTATTGAAGGAAGTAATGTGAGTTCACTTAAATTGTGTTGTTTTCTTTATTTTCTTATGCTTTTCAATCAATTTCAATGAATTGCTTTCTATTTTATGAGCCTGCTTTGTAACTACCAACAGAAAAACTAAAGACTCATCATGGAATGTTTCATTCTCTTTCTTTCTTTCTTTCTTTCTTTCTTTCTTTCTTTCTTTCTTTCTTTCTTTCTTTCTTTCTTTCTTTCTTTCTTTCTTTCTTTCTTTCTTTCTTTCTTTCTTTCTTTCTTTCTTTCTTTCTTTCTTTCTTTCTTTCTTTCTTGCAATACATTTGCAACATTTTATTTTGTTTATAGGCCTTGGCATTTACTTAATGCAAAACAATTGAAGTCAGTACAACAAAAATAAAACACAATCCTTATTTCCTTTTGCTTTTTCTTGTTCACTCAACTTTTGAAGTTGGATTAACTCTAGTTAGGTTAACATCAGATTATTTTGTGGAGAGGTGAACTACTCTGTAACAAAACTTTTTAAGTTGTGCCAACTGAACTTTATTTGCCTGAAGTTAAATGAAAAAAACATAATCTTCATTTCCTTTCATTTTTTTCTTGTGTACTCAACGTTTTTTTCACCTTTATTTGATAGAACAGTAGAGAGTATAGACAGGAAAGTGTGGGGAGAGAGCGGAAGGATCGGCATAGGACCTTGAGGTGGGAATCAAACTTGGGTGCCGTGAACATGCCGTGTTTGTTTGTTCTGATAATGTATTATTTCTTAATAATTTCCAAAGGAGTTTTTTTATTCACTAAACGTCAGACATTTGAGATCAGTGCAACTGATGTTTTCAAAAGTTGAGTACACGTCGGCGCCAATAATGTAGTGCTGAGTAATGGTGACTCCAGTGCTCACGGTCACCCGAGTTCAGTTCCCGCCTTGAGGTCCTATGCCGATCCTTCTCCTCTCTCCCCACACTCCTGTCTATACTCTCTACTGTTCTATCAATTAAAGCTGAAAAAAATGTTGAGTACACAAGAAAAAAATGAAAGGAAATAGGGATAATGTTTTTTTGCTCACTCAACTTCAGGCATTCCAGTTCTGCAGACAAATAAAGTTCAGTTGGCACAACTTAAAAAGTTATGTTACAGAGTAGTTCACCTCTCCAGAAAACGAATAATCTTATGTTAACTCAACTAAATGTTATTTGTATTACGGACAAATAATTTTAGGTCAGTGCAGCTGATGTTTTCAAAAGTTGAGTGAACAAGAAAAAGTGAACGGAAATAAGGATGATAATGTTGTTGTTTTTTTGTTGTACTGATTTATTTTTTTTTACAGTGCTTTATTTGCTTGGCATTTACGTTATCTTATTTATTGCTTTGTTTATGATTTATAAATGCAATACTTTTTATTTTATCAGTGTTATATATTATCTGAAGCTTAACAAAGAGAAATTCAATGGTATTTTGTTTGATATTGATTGTAAACTATACTTAAAGAAGCAGGTAAATGTATTAGGTGTAAACATTTTTTTGTGGTCATGTTTGAAAAAAATGTATGTATATATATATATATATATATATATATATATATATATATATATATATATATATATATATATATATATATATATATATAGTTTAATGTATTTCATTTTAATTTACATATATGTTTAAGTTTAAGTTGTTGTTTTTTTTTATGTTTTTTGTAATTCCACGTAACTTAACTGCAACCAAAAAGTTTGTTATTTCATAAATATGTTGTACAATGGCCTCCTATCATCATAAATAATCAAACATTTATATGCTCTATTAAACAGTTAACCAATCATAATCTGAAGTGTCAGTGTTTGTCTGTTTGTTTCTGTTAGGAGTGGCTGGACTCGCGGTGTAGAGGAGTCCGCAGCGCAAATGCATACATTCTGGTCTATGACATCTGCTGTGTGGAGAGCTTCGAGTATGTCAAGATGATCCGGCAGCAAATTGTGGATAACAGGTACAGAACTGAACTGACCCACCACAAAGAATAATAGAGAACGATTATGGTGTTATCATATTAGGCCGACTATGGTCATTCAAAGCTTTTCCTCTCCAGTTCAGCAGTATGAAGCACATCATCACTGATTAATGTGACAGTATCAGCTGCAGTGACAAGCTACTGATTGCGTTTGATGTTTTTAATAACAGTTGGCCCTTGTTTGCCCGGCTGAAGCTGAGATAATGAGGTGACATTTGAGAATATGGATGAGTGACAGTTGCAGAGCATAAACACTGTCACCATTCACTCCAGCTGATAGGAATATAACAGATGCCAGTGAAAAACCTCTTTTACATATGCAGGTCTTGTGCCCATATACTGTGTGCAGGATCAGGCATTTGCATAGTTTATGTGAACTGAATAAATGACAGAAAATGATCTGCAGTCTCCACCTTTAACCCCTTTTCTCCACCCACAATATCACATATCTGTTTTACAGATGCTGCTTGAGTTCTCACTGCATGCGCTTAGAGCACAAATGTCAATAAGACATTAATTAGACAATGTGAATCATTTTAACGATCATCGTATTCAGATCTAGTAAATATATTCAGTAGAGAATGCATGCAGATACAGTGGAGATCAAAATTAGAGAAGCATTTAAGATTACTAGGCTTTTACTAGATTTTTTTTCCAGAAATAATAAAATTTATAGTATTTTAAGGAATTTTAGTTGTGACTTTAACAGGGCTTTTTTAGTTTTATAGTTTTAGATTTAAAATGTTATAACCAAGACACTTTAACAAAATAAAAGCTTGTGCAAAATCACTTCTTGACCTTAGACAAAAAACACAAACAAAAAGATGGTGCCTGATGAACAACAGAAATACACCGGTACACAAGGTGGTGCTGTCCAACTTTATGCTTCTGATACTCATTTGTGGCACAGGAGATGAAGATAAAGAAGAAGAGAGACAGTGTTTTATCATACAGCTTTGCTCAGTGGTCAGAAACCATTGATAGAAGCAGCTCTACATTCATTCTGCCTCTATGCATATTCTTTGTTGTTAGGAATGTGTGCTCTCCTAGCCCATTTAGCCCGTTGAGTGTAGTCAATTCCTGGGTACTGTAACTCCAGCATCTCAGGCACGTGAACATAAGAGCCTCATTGGTTGATCAGTTGTAACATGTCGCGTCAAAACATAAAAGGGTTTTTTAATAGATATTTTAAGCCTGGCGTTTTGCACATTAATGTAAACGCTCACATTGGCACCCGTTGTTTAGGCATTACATTTCAGAAATAAGCACAAACAAAAGTTGCCCCCAGTGTGAACTGATCTTGCTCTTTTCTTTGACAGTTCTCTGTAGTAGATTGTAGACTGTAGTAGGATTCTTATTTATATTTTTTTCGCCAAAGATTCTCAATCAGGTTTAACTCGGGACTCTGAGCTGGCCATTTTATTATTACAGTGTTTTCAGCTTCAAGGATTATACCCGTCTTGCTGTGTGGCGGAGCTCATTGTCTTGCTTGTGTCACAATCACCAGGAATCTAGTCCATACAAATCGCTGCATAACAACAAACCCTTTCATGCACCACACACTCACACCTGTTCCTGATTACACACACACAGCCGAAGGATCATTATGAACTGATTACTTGGACTTTAAAATCAGCACAGACATATTTGCTGAGTCATGTTTGTACTGTGAGCATTACGTCATGTTTTCCTTGCCTTACCGTGTTAGACCCTTGCTTTGTTTTACTGTTTATTTCTGTCCACTTCCAGCCTTTGACCATCCGCCTGTTTATTGACCACAACTCTGGATTTTCTGTATACATCTGTTTGCCCCTGTGTTGACCGTTGCTTGCCTTGTCATTCTTGAATAAATCCTGCGTTTAGATCCTCAACTCTGTTGTCAGCGTCTCTCACATAACAGCTTGTAAGTTGCTAGGTGATTGGCTGATGAAGTAACTGCATGTGGTAGGAACTTTTTATGAACAGAGTAGATTAATTTTGCCATGTCGACATTTTTTGAACACACTTTGGACCCTATCATACACCCAGCGCAATAAGGCGCAAGACCTGTTTGCCTCGATGTGTTGCTATTTCCAGACCAATGCGTCCTTAATTTTCCCTTTTTCCGCCACGTTGTTTAAATGGCAAATCCATTTGCACCACTTTGTGTTTCGGCCTAAAAAAAGAGATGGGTTAAGGTGCATTGTTGGCGCGTTGCTATTTTTAGGAACTAAAATAGAATGCTAAAAGCAGGTCTAAAGTCCAGCGCAGAGCACACTAGTTGTGCGCCTCACTTACACATTGCTTAAAACACTCAGGATGTACAGCAATACGCAAACATGTTTACAAATGAAAAAGAATTAAAGGAATAAAATATTACAAAAATTATTATTATCTACATAAATATAAAAACCACTGCCTCCATGCCTTCTTCATCTCGTGGGGCTTTTTTTGTTTATTCATGATTATTTGCTTTTGTGTAATGTTGTTATTATTATTATTATTATTATTATTATTATTTATTAAATGCATATGTATATTTGCTTTATTAAAAACAAGCTTAGATTTGTCCACCTGTCTTTAGACCATATGGGGCATAGCATGTGTATTTGGATATAACTCAGTTATTTGACCACACTTGGTTATTATTGTTCATTTATTAGTTTGCTGGATATTAGAACTGAATTTAGAAATAGTTTTGAAACAAATCTTTGCGCTTAACAAATGAAATTAAATATGTAGGCTAATGGATGTCTTCAGCGGAGTGCGTACAACACTGTTTCCTTATCCACCAAAGAGAAAAAAGTGAAAGTAAAGGCCAATTGGAGAATCGGCCTCATTCTTTATCCTCGCGCTGCAGATGCTGTTTAACTGTTTTCTCGCAAGTGAAGCGTTCAGTTTTTCCACTTAAAAAGTCCGCCATGTAAATAGCAAATGCACCATGGTGCAACGCAACTGACTCTTAAAGGGAATGGGAGATGAGACTCTGATTGGTTTATTCTCAAAACACACCCATTACTCATTAAGAGAATAAGCTCAACCCTGTTAGACCATGCGCCGTGATACAGAGTGTATTTTTCTGTCCTTAAAATTGCAAAAATGGATTTGGACATGCCCTTAATGCTTTTGGGCCCTACGCCTTAGACTTTGCACCTAGATCATTAAAATAGAGCCCTTTGGGTTCATTCTTTACCCAGTTTGACAAGGAGCAAATTGTTTTTCATTACACCCAAATAAGTTGATCTTGCTTTCATGACTGCAGTGAACTCTGAACAAGTTCTCTGACAATTCCAGCTGCAGTTTTTGAGATTCTCAGCATTATATTGTCCTCTCATGCATTTGTCTTCTGAGAACAACCAGTCTATCTAGGTAACATGAATGAGTTGTAAAGATGCAATGGTATAGAAATCACAGATTTGGAACATTCAACTCTTGCTGTGGCTAAAAGGGCTATCACTCACTGAAAATCAATGAAAACTGAAATGTTCTGTTACTGGTTAAAAATTACACAAATAACTGTGATGAATTTGAAAGTGTTCTGTATTTGATCAGTGTTCTTTCTCAATTTTTGCATTTAAGATATGCTGTGCTTCAGAATAGTCATGAAACATGTTAAAAACTTCTTTTGTTTTACTTTTAGTGTGACTTTAAATAAAACCATGCAGAAATTGCAGGATTTATTTCTAATTTTGATCTTCACTGTATGTGTGTATATATATATATATATGATGTGATAGAAAATTGAACGTAGACTCAAAATACCCACAGAGGCTTTACTAAAAGCAGCTGAGGTAGACGAAGATTTCACAAAAGTGCTCTGACTAAACATGGACTTGAAAGGTTTGAGAGATAGCGAGGGAGTAGACGGGAAGTCTTACTGAGAAAGCCCTGATAAACAATATGAAAGGAGGATAAATCAGTGTAAAACATGACACAAGCGCCCAGACACAGGCATGAGGGATTGGTGTGGGCTTATGAAACTCAATGCCACTGGTTTATCTGACAGATTATTCATCTCTTTTGTGCTGATATTACTCACTTTCTTTTTTCTTACTGTCTTTAGAAATGTACTGAAACACACTCATATAATAGCATAAATTCTCAGCATTTCACAGAAATTACATGAGTCTGCACTGTAATAGCTGTAGCAATAATAGTGTGCCTTTTAATGTCAAAATGAATGAGATGGAATGGCCTTGGGTCAGCAATTACAGTTAATGAGTTTCAAATATTTCTGGCTTGTAATCTGTTTGCGCATGAAGCCCTTCGGTAATTTGTTATTATATAAAGGAACTCTGAGTGGCCAGAAATTTATTGGATATCTACATATCCATATCCTACATTCCACCGTTTTTTCTACATACAGTATGTCACAATGGACTTTTTTTTTCTCAGCAAATTAAATATAAAAGTGAACCTCTCTTTTGAGCTCCTTGTGCACATTTAACTGCCAATTAAATTTATTGCACATTTTTCAATTGAACAAAATGCCTTTGAAGCCTTCTGAACATGAAACGCTTTCATTCTTCATTACCCGTGCGTTTGTGTGTGTGTGTGTGTGTGTGTGTGTGTGTGTGTGTGTGTGTGTGTGTGTGTGTGTGTGTGTGTGTGTGTGTGTGTGTGTGTGTGTGTGTGTATATGTGTGTGTTTCTGTCTGTGTGTCTGTGAGTGACCTTCAAGAGCATTTAAGCACTGAGAAAGGACACACATCACGCATTCCCCATCACACATCATGAGCTCAGAGCTTTTTTTATGGAGCCTGTCAAGGAGCAAAGGGGCTTTCAAATTAGTGTGTGTGTGTGTGCGTGTGTGTGTGTGCGTGTGTGTGTGTGTGTCAGTCCATGTTTGCTGAATATATTAGCATTCAAACATGAACAAATATTATGTCCAGCATAAATGTCATTTAAGAAACAGATCCAATCCCATGTGGTTCCTTTATTTGACTTACTAATTACTTATAACGGAAACCTAACATGCCCTCTTTTACAGGATGTCTGATGTCCCTAAAGTGCAATAATTCTGGATGCAGCTTTTATGATGCAAGCTGAGATTGTATCTCTTAGAGATGCAATGTCAGACATGATGCACTCAATGGGGCTGGTGACGTCACTGTGAGGGGTAGGGTTAGGGGTGGGGTTAGGTGAACCCATTGAAAAGCATTGGATGCAGCTCAGATTGCACTGCACCATCCAGACCCCTCTCCAAAGCAGGGTTCCCAATTTTTTTCAGCCCGCAACCCTCAAAATAACAATGCCAGTGACTCGTGACCCCCACATTCCTCTGAGGTGGTTATAAATATACATATGTTGCACAATAATAGGCCTACAGTATATAAACATGAGCAGATTGACAACACAAAATTGTGCAACAGTCTAACAACCATAGGCCATAATTTATATTGTCATTTATTAATTTGTTTAATTTAATATTAACCTCACTGAATGAGACTGGTGGGCACAATGTTTTCAGCACAAGTCTAGTCTTAATTTTGGAGACCGCCACTCAGAGATCATCCTCAATGTTTAGTCGTGGCCTGTATTTATTTATGCGTTGGTCCACGGCACGCCAACTTCATGCCTGGCATAAATGCATTTCTTGTGTGTGTTTGTTTTATTTCCATTGGCGACTCCTAGACGCAATTATGTTAAATTGCACACCAGAAAGTATCTTTGAGCCGTTCAATGGCAGCTGTATGGGACGGGATCATCTGCAGGTCTAGCAGGTATATAAGGTTTCCATACCATGCAGTTGACCAGCCAAACATTAAAGCGCAATTTGCAGCGATCGCCGGTTTCCCAATGTAATCGGAGTGATCGACTGCACGCACATAGCTATAAAGGTGCCATCTGAAGACGAATTTGCATACGTGAATCAGAAACATTTCCATTCAATAAATGTGCAAATAATAGGTGATTCTCAAATGCACTTAACACAATACACACACTTATTAATGAGTCCTACTTGTCTTCCTCGTGATAAAGAGTAGGCAAAATCTGATATGTAGTGGGGGAAAAAACAAAAATGTGTTCATCAGACACTGGATGCCATGCGCTTAACGAGCTACGCCACTCACGCTGTTTGCCACTTTCTTTAGTTACGTTGTCTCTGTCAATCAAACGGTGACGGGTGGGAATCACCCAACTAGTTCTATCCAACGAGGTGTGCTATTTGCACTTAGCCTAAATAGACACTACAAAATTTTACACCTTTACATCAGACCATTTCTTTTTTAATTCACTCACAGTGCGATGTTCAGACCCCACTGCATTAGCCGCCTCAGCCAAACTCTCCCACTCTATTTTTTTCTTTTGTTATTAAATCCAGAGAGCAAACTTGCAAATAACACTGTTTATCTCCAGTTTACCTCCGAAAGGAGAACCTCCAATTCACATTCTGTTCAAGGTTTCTCTTTTTGCTAGCTTTTGCCATTACTTTTTTGTTTGGTTTTGCCAAAGTAGAGTCATTACCATATTTATTAGGGGGAGGAGGCAGGGAGGGGTTTTGCGCTCGTGGACGTGCGCTCAGTTTCATGTTAATTGGGGTGTACAAAGAGAATAAGCATGGGATTCCGCGTACGCAGTGTTTCATACATCTGATTTTTTACTGCGTACACACATTTACAGCTTTGTGTGTACGCAATGTTTTAGTATGAATTCAACGCAAGTCTTCGTACTTGAGGCCCCTGAACTTTTCCAGAATGCCACTAAAGCACCGCGATTCATGTAAGTAGAACTAACCAAACTGCAATGCAGTGCTTCATAAACTTGCATCAGAGCTGCAGCAATGATTTGTCCGTTGCATCCTCTGAGAAAACAGTTGATGGGTGCCTAGTTACAGAAAGACGCCAGGGGAGCATGAGCGTCAAATGTATTGAAAAAGGTGAAGGAAACCATGCGCTTGCACATTTCACCTGTGAGTTTTGGGTTTGATCGTTGTCACTTCAAACCAGAATAACATACATGAAAAGGAGTGCCATATAGCAGCAGTGAGGAGACTGTAAATAAAAAAAGTATGTCAGGATGTCGCCAGAGTGGCGTTTGGGTTTCTTTTATTGTGCATCCCAGCCACTAGCATCCCGTCTGAAAGAACTTTTTATCATAGGGGTAATGTAGTCATCCAACTTCACAATTTGTAATGTTGCTATACATATTTGAATAATGATGGCTGGTTCTTTTACTTAAAAGCTCAGATTTGATTATAATAATTTATTTTGTTGACACAGTTTGAGGTTTACTATATCATTATTATTCACACCATAAAGTTTGCTTTGATTGTTCAGCGTTCACACTTTATTATTGCACACACTTTGTAACATTTTATTTGTCAAGTTTAAGAGTTAACTTTAACACTCATGTTTATTTTATTATAAGTAGATCAGGTATTTTGTTGAAATATTTTAGTTTTTGACTTAAAGCTATTTGGCTTAGTAATATTGGTAAATTAAAATAAAGTGATAAAAAAAATCCTAATATTCCTAAATGGATTGTTAAATAATATATAATCAATAATGATCGATATCGAATGATATAAAACATGATATCATGATTTTTAATTTAATTTATTTATTTTTTGCTGTACAGTATCGCTTATCCCTAAGAATAGGTGCCCTTTCAACTATTTCTTATATTGCTGTCCTCACCTACTGTCCCCTTCCTGTCTCTTTCTGTGTTTTTTCATAAGAGTGGGCAGCAGCAGTGAAGTGCCCATCTTGGTGGTAGGCAGTAAGCGGGACCTCCAGCGGCAGCGGTTCACCCAGCGCAGGGCCGTGTCTGTACTGGTAAAGAAGACCTGGAAGTGTGGTTATGTCGAGTGCTCCGCCAAATACAACTGGCATGTGCTCCTGCTCTTCAAAGAGCTCCTGGGAATAGCCGTATCCCGAGGACTGCGCCCAAACCACACCTCCATCCGCCTCCAGGGGGCACTGCAGAGGAATCGCTGTACTGTCATGTGACGGATATGTAGCCTTTTATCAAAGAATTCTTATTTAGGACCAGTTTGTGTTCTCAGATTTAACTGTTTGAAACAAAACTGGCTCTGAAAAGTTAACTTTGCTGTACCACAAGGATGAAGCTTTGAGGACAAGCTGTCAATCAAAATGGCTGGAAAACTACCACCTCGGGGCCTCTGTAACTGATGCATTCATCTGAGGGATTACCTTAGGTACTACTAATTTTACTTTTCTCTCTGTTCTTTAAAACACAACAGTGGAAGCAGATAAGGATTTTTTTCATCTTGCCAAGTCTTTCATGGTTAGAGTTAGATTGGATTGTGTTTCCTTTTTGCTTTATTTAAATTCAGATGCTGTGGGTGCATTCCAGTTTTTAAGGATTGCTTTGGAACAGCTTTTATAAACTTCTTTTAATGAACACATCTACTGCATTTTAAACTGTGGGTGGAACTTCCGGTTTAGAGAACTTTAGATCAAAACAAATTATGGTCCCACTTTACAATAAGGTTTGATTAGTTGATGTATTTACTAACATGAACTAATTATGAACAATACTTGTACAGCATTTATTAATTATCATAGTTCAACATTTACTAATGATTTATTAACATCAGGCCCGTAGTCACCCTGGTGAAAGTGATGGTCCGTTTTTCTTAAAAAGTGAAAGTTTTAGCAGTTATTCGCCTATTTTCTATTTAGTTTTGATTTAAATACTGCATTTTAGTGACCTTTTAAGCACTTGTTTTAGCTGAATTAGCTTGTTGGATATTCGTCATAACTAAACTTTTAATGTACCAAAAATATTTCCTAAAGTTTTAGAATAAAGAAACATAAATAAATACTTATTTTTTTTTAAAATACAAATATATTACATCCTATATCATTAGACAGAAAATAGGAATCTTTTAAGGTTTTAAATTCAAAACTGTACCCTATTGTTACTTATTAGACAGATAACAAACTGGGGTGCGTTTCCCAAAACCATCGTTGGCCAACTAAGGTCGCAAGTTCCGTCGTTACAAACATAGTTTGTTGATTTGCCGTTTCCCAAATCTGTCGCTCCAGCGAACATTCGCAAAACTTGAGCACTCGCAACTACAGCTCTGGAGCTGTAGTTAGAAACATAGTTCCTGGCTGTGTTCTATTCCCACTTATCCCCCCTATGCCCTATTCATTTAAAACATTTCAACATTCAAAGTTGGAATAATTAAAAATAAAAAAGCATTAAAGTCATCTCTCTTAACTGTAAATTGCTTTCAATCTATTTTTACAGTTCAGTTTTAGCGATCTTCATGTTTACAATTGCGCTCCCTTCGCAGTGCACTTTGAAAACATTGATGTCATTTTGACCACAGCCTCATTGCGAAAGCTATAGGTGACCTATTATTTAAAAGCGGAATTTATGTTTCCAAAGCTTAGGGAAAAAAAGCATTCGGTAATTCTTTTAATTTATAGTGGGTTATTTAATAAGTATCTGTACTGTACATGACATGGGCCTGCTGGTTAGAACATTTCTGCTGTGGTTTACATGTGTCAAATTGTAAAAAAAATTATAAAAATAATAATAATAATATATTTTTCAAATAATAAAATTTTTTATTATTATCATCATCATCATCATCATCATCATCAATATTATTATTAAAGTATGATTTTTTTCATTTCTTAATAAATAATAAATATTACATTTCATTTTAAAATAAATAACCTCATTATTTATTTATTTATTTATTTATTTATTTATTTATTTATTTATTTATATGATTTATATATGATATTAGAATACGTGTTAGCTTTTGTAAGTGATTTTTTGTTTTAGAATAGAATATGTAATGTTCAACTTCTAAATAATGTTAGTAAAGCAAACATAGGCCCTATGTGCCATTTACATATATTTCAGTTAAAATGGAATGGAGGTACATGTTTTTACCAAAACTAATATTGAATTTTTTTTATGCGTGTGCGAGTAAAACAATATAATTTGCCAAAGAAATTATGGGTTTTTCTTTAAAGTAGTAGTTACTCCACCCAGTTCAGAGCATCATTATGGGCGTTTTACACTATAACTACCGTGGTTCAAGCGATGGATCTGCGACAGAGAAACAACAGGTTTTGGGAAACACTCCTCACTACATAGTTCTTTTCCCAAACGCATAGTGCATCGTACTATGATAGCTTAGCTGCAAGTTACGTTGTTGTTTGGGAAACGCACCCCTGGCCAGCACATTCAACTTTCCTCACTCACACAAATGTAAACATAATAATAATGCAGATCTTCATGGTTTTTCTAGCCTCTCTTGTAAAAAGTACATTTGAAAATTCATGAATAACAATAATAGCCAATTAATATTCATATTAATTTTAATATGGACCGCTTTTGACTATTTTAGTTACGTTAGATTGTAAGTTTTCTTTCACAGCTGGATGTTGGTCTGGATGAAAAATATTTGTTTGCACTGGCCAAAACTGAAGCGGAAGTCACACTAAAGTGACAGCCAACAGAGGATTCCACTTAGTCTTTAAGCCTTTTTTTAATGGGTTATTTTCACTATTTATGATAGCATAGCAGTCAAAATAGGAAAAAGGAGCTAGTGTATGGGACAAATTCTGGACTTTTGTCAGTGAGGTCCCCATTACACCCCCCCTCCCCCTCCCAACCGCCCTCCGGCTACAGCCCTGAACAACCAAATTCATTCTTTTTAACACTAGTTAATGCACCATGAGTTAACATGAAAACCTGTATTTTCATTAACTAACATGAACAATTACTATAATAAATGTGTTGTTGATTATGTTAGTAAATGCATTAACTAATATAGTCTTATTGTAAAGTGTTACCCAATTTATTATAAGTTTGCCTGAATGAGCTGTACATTTTCCCTCATGCTCTATTTTTATCCATCAGTACCACGTCATTTTAAATTCTCTGTTCTAACTAATTTCTATAAACATTGTGAATATTTCTAGAATATTTTTGTAAATATCTATGTTCTCGTAAGTGATGGGAATTCTGATTAGCTTAACAAAATGCTACATATTGCTACAGTGCTCACCGTAATTGAGTACACCCCATTTTGAAAATGAATATTTTTAGCCATTTCTCAGTAAATACAGGCAATGTATTTTAGTCACCAAGCATATTTAGAAATGAAAAGATAATACAACTAAATTCAAGCAAAATATTACAAAAAAAAACATACAAAATTTAAACTAAATTTTTTTGCTTCTCTTGATTTTTTTCCTCTTTTTTTTAATTTGTATTTAATATTTTTCTATAACAGAAATTTGGGTGTACTAGTTTTGGGATCGTTATCGTAAGTTGTTTTGTTAGATAAGCTCCAGATTTGGCTTCAGTACTGACTAATCTAATGTATATGCACATATATAATATTGTATAGCTTACTGGTAAAAATATGAATTTAAAATATAGATTTTGAGGGGTGTACTTAAATGCTGAGCACTGTATATCTAATCCTTCTGGTTCTACTTATACTTCTCAGAGCAACATTCAAATCAGTGTTTTTTTTTTAAATGGGATGTGAACATGCTAATGAGGATACTAAAGACTCCAGTCTCTAGTATCAGTCACTATAATGCACTTTAAGAGGCCAGAGAAGTGAGCTTTACTCACACTGCTTCTACTGTCTGGCCTTAATTTCATATAAAGTCATATTAATGCCAACACCTCCATAATGCTTATGCTGAAAGACTCTGGGGTTATTTATGTTTCTTGACAGCAACTTGTTACTATTCTGAAAATGTAGCCCTATATATGTTTCTGGAGAGCGCGAATTATGTAGCCAGAAGTACGTATGGCTGCATCTTCTCTTTAAAACGAAGACTACACGGTTGAATGATGTCGTTCCTTTTCGCGCTTACCAGCTGATTGCTTACCTCCGTGTGAATGGCTTTTTCGCTGTTACCAGTTTGTCCAGTAGCTCGCCATGTACGTCAGCGAACTTGAGACATAGAGAGGAGTTGACCACAACGATGGGGTTTGAGTCTGGTGAAAAACAGTTCCAGAAAGTGGGTAAGACAAAAATAGAAGCCAAAAAATAAAATAAACAGGTAAATGTTTGTGGTAAAATCTGAAAACGTGGTTAAAATCAGGCGAGGGCTTTTCTTTTTCTGGATTGCTTTTGAAAACACTTCAATTGTGTTTAGAGAATTGGGTGGGCGGGTCCCTGTTGTCTGTTGAGAAATTTGCGATCTCAGAAAGTGTGCCGAGCAGTCTCTGGTAGATTTGTGAAAACAAAATGGGACGTATTTGGCGCTCTCCAGAAATATATATAGCGGTACGTTTTCATAATGTTAGCCCATTTACCTGCAGTGTCGTGTTCTTTTCTCAGCCTCAATGATATGTAGCACTACAAGTTTTTTGTTGTTTCAAACAAGTAACCTATACATCTTTATTCAATCGCCATTTTTACAGAACACCACACAAAATGAAAACAGCTTCAATCACAGCATACTACAAGTTATTGATCGATTATTATCGATAAATATGCTTCTTGATGTCACTGTTGGACATTTCACTTTACTTCAAAGTTCTTAGCGAGCGAATGCATCTCAGATGTTTGAGAAAAATGAAGGAAAATGTTTTGTTGGGATTTTTTTGTCCTGTTGGGATAGTTCCTATGTCTAAGTTCCTGTAACTGCATGCAAAACCCCCTGATCTCGTTAGTGATGGGTCGTTCTTGAATGATTCCTTCATTTTGAATGAATATTTTGTATGACTCAAGAACGATGAGTCCTCTCGGAGTGATTCGTTCATTTGCGCAAGCGCACAATTGTGCACGTGGAGCGGAAGACTAGTTTCTTTTCTTCTATCTGGTTTGAGTCGTTCATTCATCACGTGAAACACAGAAGCCAGTCATATGCATTTAGAGCCAGAAAAAGATTTGATTGAATCATTTCTCTAGTATTCAGCTTTGAGTCATCTCTATTTGTTGTCACATGATGAACCATGAATGAACGACTTAAAAACCAGAAGACTTGAAAGGTGAAATAATCATGGCTCATTTTGGCTCAGTCTGCTTGCATTGTTTGAGCTTATATGGGTCTGTGTGATGTGAATGAACCACTCAAATTTGAAGACCTGTCAGAAGAAGTGAGCTGACATAATCCTAGACAAAAGAGCAGGTAAACAATAAATGATTATTTTCTCTTTCTTATAGCATTCTAGTTATGACTTGTTTGTAGTGTGGTCAAAGTCTGGGCTAGTTGTAGATGAGTTTGGAAGCAACTTGTAACATTTTAATAATATTTTGGCAAATTGAACAAAAGGAACGGAATGACTCGAAAAAATGAACAAGACTCAAAGGTCCGAGTCAGTAAAATGATCCAAACTTACCATCACTAGATCACATCGTCCCTGCTTTTGTTAACAATTATTAATACACTCGCTGGCTAAAACTGATGGAAGTTTCCTCACCAAATGCCCTGCTACATCTACTAAACATTCTACCTCCTAGAAATAGATCAATGAAGATATGAGGCACAAAATAAAGTCTTCCTCTGTTGGGATAGTGAGGTGTTGTGTACATATTTCAGCGAGCATGTACAATCCAGGAGCTGCGAGCAACGTTAAGAAAGCAAACAGATCCTCTGGGGCTTCCCTAAACCTGAAGATTTCTGCTGAAGCGAGATGCAGAGCAGGCTTACGTGCTTTACTGCAGTGGACCGCAGTCTGTATGCTAGATGACAGCGCAATCCACATCCTCTCTGGAGTATTTCTGAATGCAGAATACATTAAAGTTAAAGCGCTTCAAAGTCTGCAGTGAGATTCAGGGCTAATTTTTTTCTATCCTACTCTGTAAGTGTGTATAGAGAATGAGCATTGGCCTGTAAGCTTCGAATGGGCTAATATATATAGAGAGAGCTCATGTCTGTGGTATGATTGATTGATTGGCTGTGTGGAAGTGTTGATCCACAGCTAGAGTCGTCACACTTCTGCAGATACTCTGTCACCTATTGGCTTGTAAGGTAATAAATGGGTGAAGGGTTGAAAAAAAAAGTCCTTAAAGGGGTAGTTCACAACAAAATGAAAGTTTGCTGCAGGTGACTTTTCATCAGTAGAAGATTAAACAGAATTTTAGCTGAAACTGTGCTCATTGGTTATTCTTAAAATGCAAGTCAATAACTATTGGTACTTTTAGAGTCAATAAAAATGAATAAATAAAAATTCTAAACAAAATTAATTCTGACTGTTCCTTACAAAACATGGAGGACTTATGAAATGAAACACTCAGTCTGTGCAAGAAACGCTATTATAATTCACAGGCTCTGCAGACTGTTCTGAGTGCATTTGTGACAGTTTAGAGTCAGGAGCCCCTCGCCATGGTTGATGCCGACAGTGGATGTTTCCATCCAAAAATGTGAATTAAATTTATGTGCTAAACTGGATTATCGCATAAAAGACGTGCAAATAAAGCAGCGTTTCCATCCAACGAGTCAAAGAGAACAAAATCATCACTTCCTAACTAACTGGTGCCAAATATTAAAAGTAAAAACGGAATTTGCTGCAGTAGGAGAAGCTGCGTCAATCTTTTCCTGATTTAATAAATGACTTGCGCATGCAATGAACGCATGGTGGCATTTGAAGGCAGTTCTGGAGGTCATTAATAATATAATAACACTAATACTGGAATGGTTAAGGTGTTTTAAAATGACCAAAACAACATTTAAGATGTTTTACAATGTGCTCAGTCTGCTGGTTTGTCCATTCACACACATTTTTATCATCACATGATCTCTTATTAACTAAATTGTGTGACTTTTTTTAATGCGCAAACTGAATTTTTTTCAGTAAAAGTGTTTCCATCATAGTTTATGCGCATCTTTTCTTATCTAATAAAAAGTTCATCCTACTCAGTTATGCGCATATGATTTTTATGTGCAGTTTCAAAATTGATGCGCATCTTGGCGTTTCCATCATATCCAAATGCTCATAAATAAGGGGAATGGAAACATAGCTACTGACAAACACCTTTCAAAAAATGTAATTACACGTCGCACAACGTGTAGAGCAAGCTGTGTGATTGGTCAGCTTGGTAGCTATGACGAGTGTATGCGGTGCTCAGAGCCGCGAGCCCAATGGAGCGAGTGTTTACAAGTGTCGAGTCCCATGAAGGAGCTCCAGATGGAAAGTTTTATTTTGTGTTTACCTTATGATTAAAGTTGATACCATCTGCCGGTTCCCACCTCATAATGAGCAAGTTTTCGCAACTAGTAGCATTCAGAAAAAAATAAAACACCTACAGGAACATAAAAACATACTGCCAGCTAGTGTTTCAGAAGTGTTATTGCAGAGCAACACAAACAGCACGCAGAAGTATAAATGCATGTCTACGTGCAAGGCATGCACCGTGGGTCACGCCGATCACTTGACATTGAAGTACAAAAACCAGCCTTGGCTCGTAACATACCGGAAGACATTGACTTTCATTATATAAATCATCGATAAAGCTCATCCAAAAATGAAAATTAATTAAAAATAGAAAATTATTTACTCTATCTTTATAGAATTTTAAACTTTTACAAGTTTCTTTCATATGTTGAACACAAATGCCCATTGACTTCTTAAGTCAGGTGTCCCAGCAACTAGAACTTTTAAAAATATATTTTTTTGGATTGAATTTAAATAAAGAAACACCAATGGGATTAGTTTTTGGGTGAACTATACTTTTAATGTTCTACTGAAGAAACAAAAAGTCACCTACATCTTACTAATTTTCTGCTGCACCATTCCTTAGGAAGGTACGTGTAAGATTTTTTATTTATGTTTATAGGACAACAGTATCTCCAGCAGAAAAAAATATCCAAAGATGCTATTTTAAATTGTAAAGAAATCAGTGTTTTTGAAACTAATGAAGACAGCAGAAGTCAACGATGCATTTGAATTATTAAGCCTGACATTTTTACTGTTTCAAAATATTTTAAATGTTTCTCAAAATATACATATATTGTGTTCAAATGGGAAAAGTCTTTGTTTTCACCCAGACATTTAAAAAGAATATATTTTAGAGCAGTAATCACAATACTGTCAAACCGTGATATTTTAATCCAAGGTTATCATACTGTCAGATTCTTATACCAGCTCATACCTACATCATACATTGCCTGATGGTAAACAAACTGACATTTTGTTTTTGAGGAGAACTGTCCCTTTAAAAAGCCTCACACCCACCCCAAATACTTTCTTATGGCAGAAAAAAAAATCACAGACACAATATTCTCATGCCAGTGTGCATTGGAATGAAAAAAATCTCCCTTGCTTCTTTCAAAAGCAACTCTGACAGCCATCTATGCACATCTTACAGTTAGCAACTTGGGTCATGCTTCAGACTTCTTTTTAACCATAAAGACTCTGTTTTGTGTTTAATGGAGCTGCATGCTTTAACTGGGAAAACTATTCAGGGGTAAATTGCACTGATGTACCTAGCCTACATAAGTGAGTACAAGCAGATTTCTGTAAAAGTACTTTAACATTAGTCTTTTTGTATAATGTCAGTGTGGAATTAGCTTAGCATGTGGTTTAAGTGTAACTGATGGGGAAACGGTCAGGCTAAGAACAGCAGAGGTGGGCTTATACGTTTGCATGCCACACAGTGTTAAGTGCCATTGTTGTGGACCGAGGACTAGAAAACATGTAGCAGATGTCATGTTCTTGTGGAATGTGTCCTGTGCTAGTAATGTTAAAGGCATTAATAGACTGAACATTCAGAGTTGATGAATATGGATTCTCTTGGTAGGACTGTTTGATATTTTTGTCAATGTTTTAGATTTTAAAGGGCTACCTGCTTTTTCTAAAATGAAAACATGTTTTTTTTCTTTTAGTAGTTGTAATGTTTCATCAATGAAAAATTAATAAACCGTTTCGAACTTCGTCTCAGCATTCTCCTCTTATGTTGAATATTTTATACTTCACTTGTGTCTCAATCTCAAGCCAAACGCTCATGCCACATTTGAAGCTCTGTGGCGCCATCAACTGGCAAGAAGTCAAAATATTACATGATTTAAAAAAAACTGTAAAACTGGTGTGAAACATAGAATAGCAGTTACAAAAAGATTCTTAGCTAATTTTAACACTAAAATTCATAGTTTACGCCAAAAATATTTTTACTGTTCATTTATTCAACTATTAATTGACAACAAAACACATATGTATAAAAAACATAATAATAACTTTAAACCACAGCACCTGAGTGTCAGGAGCATGCACTATTAGGCCCTATGAGCAAAAGTGGTTCTTTTATAAGAGACAATTAGAGACTGGATACACTAGTCAAGCAGAATCCGCCTTTGACATTGTGACATTTTAAACTAAATCTGATTAAATAACATCATTTGAATTGAAACATTTATCTTCAGTGAGCTTTTTGTAGCTTAACAATAAAACAAACAAATAAAAGGTTACATTAAATTTGAAATGACAATCTCTAAACCCCCATCATTCTCTTCTCAGATGGAATGACAGGCCAAATCAAAGGTTATCATGGGCCAACTTTGGCCCAAGGTTTTGGGCATCTCTGGTATAGAAAAATTACCAGTTTGTAAACAATCAGGATGAGCACGCATCGAGGTTGCAGAAAAACGGGAGCACTAGCATTTACAGCGACTGAATGACATCTGATGCGGTACAGAGTTTGTTGTTGTATTACATATAAGTTATATTGATTACATATTATATATATATATATATTATTTACATAATGCTTTCAGCGTATTATAACAGCTTGTCACCCAGTGATAAGCACAGTTATTTGGCAAAATTAGCATTAAAGTGAGCGGCGTTCGTCTGACAGGTCCATTTGCCAAAACCCCCTTCCAATGGATATTGGATAAGACGAAATGGCCAAGCATCCAGCACGAAATATACAAATATCTCATTGAAACTCCAAGTGTTTTTACAAGAGAGGTTACAGGCCTACAAGTCTTTGGATGCCAACAATTTTGTTGTGTGGTCATGTGCAAGAAAAAATGTTCCATGATGACCAGATTCAAAACTTTGTAGTGCTAAAAACCGAGGTTCTGCCTAGCCAAAACAAGGAAAGAAGACGGAGCTACACAAGGCCTGGGTAAAACAACTGCATTCTGACGGTGAACTGCCTGTATATGCCAGGGTATGTGAAAGTACATTTTTACATTTCATTCTAAGCATTCAGTGTCTGCAGTTTAATCAACCATATTTAACTGTTTTTGCTGAAATCATTGCTGCAGTCAAAAACGAGTAATGTGTATGGTTCAGCATAGCATGAACTTACCTGATGTGAAATGAGAACTGCAGAGTCCAGCATTTTTAATTAGGTCCTCACTCCATTCAGCTCTTCTGATGGCTGTTAGCCAAAGACGTCTGCGGTTGGCATTAAAAGCGGTGTGGTGTACGGTAAAATTTAAGTTTACTAATTTTGTACTTTCGATTTCGGCATCCTACCGCACAGCACAACATGTTTGCTATTGCAACCGATCTTTTTTTGCAGCTGGTATGCATGGTTGAACCTGTGTGACTGGAACTGAGTTTGAAACCATTGCCTTAATAGATTAAAATGCCATATTTGTGACAAATCTAACGATTTTACAATATTATTATTATTTACATAAACTATTCATTATTGTTTTGAGGGTACTATTGTAATAACAATGACCATTTAACTTTTTAAAAAGTGACTTGCGCTCTTTAGATTGAATGTAATGACCAAACTTTGCAATAAGATTTCAATAGTTGATGTTAGTAAAGTAACATGAACAAACTGACAAACAAAAACAATCAAGACCATTTATTACAGTAGACTATGTATTCTTTTGTTAATGTCAGTTAATGAAAATAAAGTTGGTCATTGTTAACTCACAGTGCATTAACTAATGGTAACAAGCTAAATTTTGGAATTTAATAATGCATTGGCAAATGTTGGACTATGATTAATAACAGCTGTACAAGTTTGTCCATCCTTAGTTCTAGTAAATAAAACTTTAGAGAAAAAAAAGTTTTAAAAAGTGTAACCAGATTACAATATTGTTCAGACTGATGGTTCACTTCTTGAGATCAAAATGTATCACCAGAAGCCACCTTCACTTTTTGACACTCAGCTACCAGTAGCCATTGACTTACTTTTCTTTGACTTTTCAGCAAAAATAAATAAATAAATAAATAAATAAATAAATAAACGTATTTAAAGTTCTGCTAAATCAATAAACCAACTAACATATTGTAAGGCCAGCTAATAAATTGTCAGCTCATATTAAAGAAATAGTTTACCCAAAATTCTAAATTCTGTCATCATCTACTCACCCTTTGCTTGTTCCAAACCTGTTTGACTTCCCTTCTTTTGTTGAACACAAATGACGATATTTTGAAGAAAGCTGGAAACCTGTAACCATTGACTTCCATAGTACTTATTTTCCTTTATTTAGCTAGGAGATCACATTGAGAGAGACAGTACTGTCTGTTCTTCCAGTGAAACCTGGTCAAGACTGCAGACAACACATAAAGTTTCACATAAAAAGAAAAAAAAACAATACCACAAAATCAAATTTACAAAATTGTGTTCAACAGAATAAAAGGTTTGAAACCACTTAGAAGGTGAGTAAATTTTCATTTTGAGTGAACTAGGCTATCCCTTTAAAATTTTAAATGTAGTTGAGTAAACTACCCCTTTAAGTAAATGTAAATGTTTAAGTAATAAAACTAATCATAGACATAGGCGTCTATTACATTAAGTCCTATAAATACACTTAATTAGTTGAACACATGTTTTGTTTAACTCAACAGGCCTGCTGCACGGGTACTATAATGTGACGGACTGTACGGTGATTTCTGCTGTGGCGCCAGTGGTCGTCGCTCCAGCTCTCTCTCTCCCTCTCGCTGCTCTTCATCTCTGTCATCATCGGGGAGAGAAAGTGCGCTGTTTCTCTCTATCTCTATCTTTATGCCCCAGACCCTCCTCAGCAGCAGCCCGTCCATCTCAGCGTATCGGCGGCGAGTTTATGGGGAGAGTGGCCGCTCCCTGCAATAACGGCCCCGGCAGGATCGCGTCCTTTCTCACCGCAGTCCCGTGTTTATCCTGCAAACAGCAGCAGCAGAAGCGGCGGCAGCAGCACCATCAGTCTGCGGCAGTGGAGCGGGGCAGGAGGAGGATGAGCGAGCAGGGCAAGAGTGTCGCGTCCACGCCGGCGAGCGGGACACCAGCCCCGGGCTCGGACACCTACAAAGGCTGGCTCTTTAAATGGACTAACTACATCAAGGGTTACCAGCGCAGATGGTTCGTGCTCAGCAATGGACTGCTGTCATATTACAGGTAACGGTAAAACACGCGCGCGGTCTTTACTATCATGGGCATGTGTTAATGTCACTCGTTTATTTCGAGAGTGTAATATATGCATATATCATAGGCTATATTGGGCAATGTTAGTTTGAATTTCTGTGGACGAATAGTGTAAACATCTGCCATGTCAATACAGGTCATTAGAGCTGTCAAACACACATGCGGACACTTCTAGTGCAAAACATGAGTGTGGACAGACGCGAATCATTATTTACCTCACTTTAAAAGCGAGTGTTTCTTTTAAACCACGTTTTTCAAATGTTATTATGAGCGGATAAACGCATGTCTTACTCATGCTTACTAATGTTAGCGTTGTTTTTATTAGCGCGTCCGCTAGCGCTCGTGCTAACGTCAACTGATATTGTCATACAACAGCGATACACTGTGACGCTTATGAGAGAGTCGTTTCACTTTAATATCTGACTGGCGACTTTTGCGTGTGTATGTGGGCGTGTCTTACACATTTAGGTCTAATCATATTTCTGGCTCGATTTTATGGCGAACTTGGTCACTATTAATTGATACCGGTCAGTTTTCAGCCGCTGGCCAGCTACAGATGTGTTAGCCAGCGTTAGCTTTAGCCAGCGTACACGCAACAATCCAGAACACCCTTTGTAAACATTCGTCATGGTACGCAGTTTTCCTAAAAACAGAAAAACTGTCATGCATTTGATATCAGCTCCCTATAAAAATCACAAAATTCCTGTGACAGTGTCTTAAAGCTCGATTTTAGTGAGTCATATTAATTTAATAAAGGCTATTTTTATGTTTATATGAACACATTTGTAGCAAAAGTACGCTCAGATCTTTTTTCTTTTTGTGACAGCATCTCAAATGACGGGTTGAGATACCTGATGATGAAGTCTCTATGTATGCAGTGATACAGTATCTGTTTAAAATTTAAACCTTCTTCACATGTGTCACCTGTGAGCTCTGCCAGTAACACCTGTTGTTCAGTGGTATTCATGTTTCATCTCTCCCCATGTGTCAGGAAGACAGGTAGATCAGATGAGGTGACCGGCGCAAACAATTGCTTCATTACAGTCTTCAGGTCCCACGTTGGAAGCATTTAATGATCTAGCCGAGCAGAAATATTGCTCAGTGGAATGTGTAAGTGATTGCTCATTAAGTGGCTCGGTTGATGATAATCATACAGCAATAATTATTACAATATCTGAGCTGGACTGATTAGAAGCCTCATATTGCTGGTGATTCTGCAGTTTCTGAGATGTTGCACAATGGTGACCTTGAGATTACTGAACTATCTGGCAGGCTGCATGTCAAGTATTTTGAAAACATCGCACACTTACATCCAGCTAGTCTGTGTTAGAATTTCTCATGGCAGAAAGAGTGAAAAATGGACCTCCTGGAAAGAGTGTTGGAGAAATGTAATGCTCATTATCACAACTGTACAACATAAATGTAATCTCTCTTTACAGTTCTTGCATTACAAAAGACAAACACCTGTTCTGTTTGTTTGTTTGCTGGATCAGTGTGTGAATTTTACATTGACGATCAGGGGGTCAACTGTTTGTCAGCTGTTAGTTTGTGAAATACTTGCTTCAGTCATTTATGTATTTACTTTTAATTACATATAGTTTATTAATCAAATTTATTTAAGTTTTCAGCATTTTGAGGAATACTTAGTCTTTTCTGACCTAACGTATTCTCCGATTAGCTATTTCATATGTTACTGTAGGTTAAACTACAAACTATGTGTCTATTTTGATTTTATTTTTAGGCTAAATGTAGATACAAACACCTATTTTAGGAGAAAAAAAGTCGTGTGAACACGATGTCTATTGGTGCTCTAGATCTTCAGACTTTTTCCTCAAATTTGGTTGGCGCAATTATGCATTAACAATGGTTTGAACCATTATAGGGCGGGTCAAATGTATATTTATGTCATGTCATGTCATTTTCATCCGCTTATCTGGGGCCGGGTCGTGGGGGCAGCAGTCTCACGAGAGACCTCCAGACTTCCCTCTCCCCAGACACTTCTTCCAGCTCCTCCGGGGGGATCCTGAGGCGTTCCCAGGCCAGCCGAGAGACATAGTCCCTCCACCGTGTCCTGGGTCTTCCTCGAGGCCTCCTCCGGGTGGGACATGCCTGGAACACCTCCCTAGGTAGGCGTCCTGGAGGCATCCGAAACAGATGCCTGAGCCACCTCAGCTGACTTCTCTTGGTGTGGAGGAGCTGCGGCTCTACTCCGAGCTCCTCCCAGGTGACAGAGCTCCTCACCCTGTTTATAAGAGTGCGCCCTGCCACCCTGTGAAGGAAACTCATTTCGACCGCTTGTATCTGAGATCTTGTCCTTTCGGTCATGACTCAAATCTCATGACCATAGGTGAGAGTAGGAATGTAGATTGACCGGTAATTCAAGAGCTTTGCCTTTTGGCTTAGCTCCTTCTTTACCACAATGGAACAGTACATCGACCCCATTACTGCTGCCGCTGCACCAATCCAACTGTCAATCTCGCGCTCCATCCTTCCCTCACTCGTGAAAAAAACCCCAAGATACTTGAACTCCTCCACCTTGGGTAAGAACTTTTCTCCAACCTATAGATGGCAAACCACCTTTTTCCGGTGGATCACCATGGCTTTGGACTTGGAGGTGTCTCTGTTGGAGGTGGGCCTCATCTCTGTTATTCGCAGGCGATGTTGTTCTGTTGGCTTCATCGAACATGGACCTTCAGCATGCACTGGGGCGGTTTGCTGCTGAGTGGGACGCGGCTGGGATGAGAATCAGCAGGTGGAGGAGTTTAAGTATGTATATTTATATTATCTATTATTTTAGCGGTTGGCATTATTATTTAAAACAGATCAGAGTTAAATATTTCTTAGTATTATAGAACTGACCCCCCATACAACTTGTTTTGGGGGGGATCAAGCAATAATTAGGGGGGTCAATCCCCTCCACAACTCCCCTGTAATTTGCACCCTGTGCTGGACCAATGCAAAAACAGTTTAAAGAGTTTTAAAGCAGAAAGAAACCATTGCAGTTTTTTAAATTCTGCTTTAAAACTCTTTTAACTATTAAAAGTATTTGTTGTCAGAGTATATAGTACATTTTAGTATGAAGCAGCACTTGACAAATAGTTTTCGCAAAGTGAAGGAGTTTGTTTTTCCCCATTCAAGTTCATAAAGAATATGCTGACTTTAATTTCTGCTACAATGAGCCTTTTTATTACTCCAGATTTTCAAATATAGCATTTAAGAAATTTAATCTGAACAAAGATATTGTAAAAAGTAAAGCATAGGTGTAGTTAATGAATTCAAAGTGATGTAAATTATTCACTCCCATCACTTATTTATACATGGGATAAATGTGAGGCAAACCATGAACGTTATATGGAATAGGCTTGCTTTCTGCTCTTTGATCACTATACATTATATAATACTAAACCAGAAAACTTGTATGTCGATAATAACTTTACTTTCATCTGTTTTTTTATGTAACACAGAATTTAATAGCACAAGTGATAATTAAAGATTTCCATCATGTTGAGTTTGGTTTTACAGTAGTGCCCAAAAGTAGTGTCTAGAGTGTGATTTGCTCAAAACCAGCTTTTATTGACCCTAAAACCTGAATGAAATACTTTTAAGACTGGGTAAAGAAAAGTTATGGTGTCTGCGGGGTTTTAAATTGTCCCTGCAGGCACATGACGTCATCTTGACATCATATTGACGTTGTACCCCAACATTGTGGAGACGTTGCATTTTTTGGTAATGAAAATCGGGTTGACGTCAGAACACAACGTCAGGCTGACGTCAATGTCCAATGTCCAACTTAAAATCAACCTAAAATCAACCAAAATATCAACGTCTAATCATGTTACTCCTTGACGTTGTGTGAACTTCATCCCTTGACATCTATCAGACATTGGATTTTGGTCACTTTAAAAAAAATCAACCAAATATCAACTTAACTTCACGTTGTAATTGGACATGTAAATAACTTAGACTTATAACTTAACTTATTCCTTAGAAACTGGCTAGACATTGGATTTGGGCAGCTGACGTCATGACCTAAATCTAACCTAACCTAACGTCTTATGATGTTGTGTGCCTACTGGGGTCTTACATTTCAAAAGCAAAATGTTTAGGCCTTAAAAAGTTTTAAATTTACTAAAATATTGTGTTGTAGGTCTTAAATCATTTTAAACAGGTCTTAATTCTCCTATGTCTAAGTAAAGCTAACCTATCGGGCTGACACCCAACACAACTTTTAAATATATATTTATAATATACATTTTTTTATATTGCAAAGTTCAAACAGCTATAGTTGATATGTTTACTTGAAATTCTCCAATTTAAATTCTCTAATTAGGGAAAGAAAACTAAAGTAACACATCCCTTCATATCTTCCATTAATACAAAAACTAAATACAGTGCTCAGCATAATTGAGTGCACGCCATTTTGAAAAAAATATTTGTATCCATTTCTCAGTGAAAATAGGCAATGTATTTTTGTGCATTTAAACAAAACAGATTAAACAGATATATTTATTAAAATAATATTTTAGTCACCAAACATATTGAGAAATTGAAATATAATACCATTAAATTCAAGCAAAATATTGCAAAAAAAATTACAACCTACAAAATTTCAACAAAATTTTTCCATTTGTTTGCTTCTCTTGATTTTTCCTCTTTTTAAAATTTGTATTTAAGATTTTTCCATAGCATAAATTTGGTTGTACTAATTTTTGGAGCGTTATCGTAAGTTATTTTGTTAGATAAGCTCCAGATTTGACTTCAGTACTAATCTGATACTAATTTAATACATATGCACAAATATAATATTGTATAGCTTCCTATTAAAAATATGAATTTAAAAGAGAGATTTGTGAGGGGTGTAACTGGGCCATTAGAAAAAATCCTTAGCGTGTAGCCCTGTATAAGTCTAAAATTTCATTCATAATGGTCTTAAAAGGGTCTTAATAGTCTTAAACCTGCAAAAATCCTGATTAATATGTCATTGGTCATTTTGTCCTTGAATTAACACAAATTAAATAACTGAAACATCATCCGCATATAAATGTTTTACACTCAAACACAACTAAGCAATGTGCTTAGAACATTTACATAACATCCTTATGCTTTAATAAAAGGGCAAATATATTAGCAAAATGTCACTAGTTATTTGTCTTTTGTTTTATTTAGGCTGTTTTTGCATTGTTTCCAGCTTGCCACTTAATAACTGGCTGACTCAGAGCAATGCGTTTCCAAAGCAGCATTAAAGAAACTTTAGGTTTACTCCTGCAGTATTTAATCTTTAAAATTGTCTATAAATGCGGCAAGTCTGACTGAAGACGTTCAGGAAGTGTATTTCAGAGCCTTCGTCTTGTCAGAAGTGTATTGTATGCCAACGGTCATCTGGAACAAATGCTTATCAGATGGTCATGAGGGTCATCGTGATAGCGTCAGGGAGTAGATCTGTAGTCAAGCGGCTAATGAAATAAGGCCAAAGGCTCTTGTAAAAGCACTGAAGCAATGTCCGTCAGTCCATATCTGCAGTGGGCAGCCCTTCACAGGGTGGCCCACAGGGTTTCCTTCCACCCACCCTGGAGAGTCTGAAGGGGAAAGCGACACTCTGCTGACTCTGAAAGAGAAGAAGCTTGTGTCTTGCCGCTCTCCTCTATTAATAGTCTATTATGGTGGAAGGTGATTGCAGTGGTGTAAAGCTAGATCTGCTTGTCATCAGAGAGTTTGGCAGTAGTTCACGGGTAGGCAAACACAATGGAGTGTCTGGATAACGTGCTGCGCTCATGTCTGCCAAATCAACCTGCCAAATCGGGGTTGCTGAAGAGAGCAACAGAAAATGTGTGAATACGTTTCAGTGCTATTGTAAAAAGTCATTACGAAGGATTTCTTGACATTATAAAGGATTTCTACTCCCTGAAACTACATTTCTGCCATTGTTTACTCTTCCTTATGTTGTTCTTATGATATTAAATTTAGGTCCTAGAGGAGATGCACACAAATAGTAAGGTAATGAAACCCCTTCAAAGTCCCCTCAAATTACACGTTATTTCATTTTTCAGTTTATTTAGGAGAACTATAGAAAAAAGATTAGAAGATAGAGGATGTTTTAAAAATATATATGTTGGAGATTGCTGAAAACCTGTAAACATTGACTTCCATAGTAGGAAAAACAAACACTATCTCAGCAGACACAGGACGCCAACATGACGTCATGGGGACATTGCATTTTGTTTGGAAATGAAAACTGAGCATCAGGCAATTCATGATTTTGCCAAATACAATGCGATCCTGGATTAACACCTATTTTGATCCTGGAGCATCATTTTTGTTTGAAAATGTAATCCATACCTGTTCCCTACCCCTTAACCCAACCATAACTGTAAACTATTCCCAAAATCAGAGGGGAATAATAGTTGGATAACACTCATGTAGAAGTGCATAAACCTAACTGTAAGATTAAATTTAACATAAACTGTAAATGTATCCCTTAATTCTAATTGGCTGATTGGTATGTTGATTAACATAGATGTTAATCCAGGAACACATCTTACTTGGTGAATTCAGGTTGGGGCAACATCAGGCCGACGTCAATGTCTAACGTCCAACCTAAAATCAACCAAATATCAACGTCTAATGATGTTACAGCTTGACATTTTGTGGATATTACCAATATGGCGTCTATCAGATGTTGGATTTTGGTTGCCATACCTGATAAATAAATGTCAGTATTTGACATCAATATGATGTTTGTTTAAGATGTTGGCTCGATGTTGGATTTTGGTCACTTTCCAACACAACCTAAAATCAACCAAATATCAGTGTCGTTTGACATCGTTATTGAACGTCAAAATTACGTTGAATTTTGAACACCTGATGTCACAACCTAAATCTAACCTAATATTAACGTCTTATGATGTTGTGTGCCTGCTGGGATGAAAGCCAAGGGTTACAGGTTTCTAGCTTTTTGCACAGTTTGTACACTGTAAAAAATGCTGGGTTACACACAATTGATTTGTGTTGGGACCATATGAAAAGATTCATTTAACTTATTAGTTTTCACAAATTTAAATGGATTGAATATGAAACAATTAAGTTGTCTCCAAAAAAACTCAAGAATTATGTTGTTTCAACTCATTTTATATAAGTAGGTCTGGTCATTTTGGTAAATATGAAGTATATGTAGGCATCTAAAATAATTTTTTTGAATAATTTAGGAATTTAGGGCAGCACGGTGGTGCAGTGGGACAGCACAATCACCTCACAGCAAGAAGGTCGCTGGTTCGGGCCCCGGCTGGGTCAGTTGGCATGTCTGTGTGGTGTTTGCATGTTCTCCCCGTGTTAGCGTGGGCTTCCTCCGGGTGTTCCGGTTTCCCCCCACAAGTCCAAAGACATGTGTTATAGGTGAATTGGGTGAGCTAAATTGTTCATAGTATGTGTGTGTGTGTGTGTGTGTGTAAATGAGTGTGTATGGATGTTTCCCAGAGATGGGTTGCAGCTGGAAGGGCATCCGCTGCTTAAAACATATGCTGGATAAGTTGGCGGTTCATTCAGCAGTGGCGACCCCAGATTAATAAAGAAAAGAAAATGAATGAATGAATTTAGGAATTTACATTAGCATCAGTAACTTTCAAAATCATTCAGCCATCATCCTGTTAACAATACTAACACAGTTTTGGTACTCAATTTTTATGTTAAATGGTGAATATGTATTCTGTGTGCTATTGACGAATCATTGCAGCTGAAACGGTGATTGCTTTATTCTTATTCATGTAAAAATAATTGATTACATTTGAAAATTAAGTTTTAACTTTTCAAAATTATATTTTATGTTGTTTTTTTTAGTAAATATGTTTAGGCAGTTATGGGTTTTTGGTCAAGGAATGTAATTCCATTAATTCCTATAGAAATATTACTAAATATTACATAATCTGAAGTATAGATTTGTAAATTGTGATTTTTTTAATGTAATTTTACATATATTTTTTTGTTTAGGTAATGTATATTTGGCTGTAAGATTATTGAGTTATGTCTGAACTATGTTTTAAATTTGAAAAGAGTGTACAGATTGTCAGTGTAATATTGAGGGCTAAGTTGTTTTAGGATTTTTGATGTACTGACCTGAGAGCTTTTCTTGAAGGACAGCTGAGCATGTGCACTACATAGTACACCAAATGCACTCAAATAACTGCTTTTTATGTCTACATTTTATTAGTCCAATAGTGGTCAGTATATTGCAAGTCAAGCAGGTGGAAAGACTTTACAACTTAAATCTGCTTCATGTTGCTAAATATGCACAATTACAACACCCTCCTGCAGTTAAATGCAGAGCTCTGGCTCTCCTGGGTGGGCTCTGTATCAGCAATTTCTTACTTTCTGCTGATATCAGTCTAACGGCCATAAATGGCCATTCAGTAAGAAATCCACATAAAACTTTGGGCCCATACAATCTACTATACATAGCAAACTAGTATTCAGAACAAGGCTGCATGATACTGGGAAAATATGTGATAAGTGCTGTAGAAATGTCTGATATAACATTCCCCTAGTGAAATGCTATTTTCATCTTTAAAAAAAACTATTATTCATGTGATGATCATACTGTACCAAAATAAGCAGGTAATTGATATTTCTTTGATCTAATTCAGTCTAATGCTGGTTAAAACATTAGTGCACAACACTGAATGACTGAAAGTTTAAATAAAAAAATTCAGTCATAAATATTGAAAATTATTATAGTTATTATTCATTGTCATTTCCCTTACTTGTCTTTACTCCTACTATTAGTATTGCATTTCTGGGCACTGGTCAAATTTCTGGGGCACTGTATTCACTTTTAGGCCTATTCTAGCCAATAGTATAATAGCACCTACTGGGAGGTGGGTACAGTTGAAGTCAGAATTATTAGCCCTCCTTTGAATTTATTTATTTATTTTTAATATTTCCCAAATGATGTTTAACAGAGCAGGGAAATTTTCACAGTATGTCTGAAAATATTTTTTCTTCTGGAGAAAGTCTTATTTGTTTTATTTCGGCTAGTATAAAAGCAGTTTTTAATTTTTTAAAATCCATTTTAAGGTCAAAATTATTAGCCCCTTTAAGCTATATATTTAGTCTACAGAACAAACCATCATTATACAATAACTTGCCTAATTAACCTAACCTGCCTAGTTAACCTAATTAACCTAGTTAAGCCTTTAAATGGCACGTTAAGCTGAATAGAAGTGTCTTGAAAAACATCTAGTAAAATATTATGTACTGTCATCATCGCAAAGATAAAATAAATCAGTTATTAGAAATGAGTTATTAAAACTATCATGTTTAGAAATGTGTTGAATAAATCTGCTCTCCGTTAAACAGAAATTGCGGAAAAAAATAAACTTGGGGGGGCTAATAATTCTGACTTCAACTTTATAAACCAAGCAGCAACCTCCCGCTCTCCCTCGTGGAGCTAATACGAAAGTAACTGAAACTGCAATTCATCGACGCGCCTTGGGGGGCTGGCTCCAGAAACTCCAGATGTTCACTGACTGCAATGCTAAACTGGCCAATTTTACAGCTGATAAAAACATGTTTAAAGCCTGGTACAAAAGATGGTTTTGGTTCATATAGCTAATATTACCCTTCATGACAACTTTGGAGGGGGTGATTTTTTTTTATAAATCATCCATTTCGTTTTTATTAAGTTATATTAAGTCTGCATTTAAGGGCGTGGCCACTTGAGTGACAGCTAGGTCTTGCTGGTCAGCATCATGTCATTCAGGCTGATTTGCTTCTGAACTTAGGATATATATCATATTTTTGTTTTGTTTTATGTGGCTTTACACAGTCAATGGCCTTTTGGAATTATTTACTACAATTATCAGATAATATCACATGCTGTGTGCACTTAATTGTGCTCACAAACCATTCAAGTTGCCTCCATTTCCCAGGTGAGTGAAATGATATACTTGTATACCATCATCTCTATAAATGTATTTATTTTATTTAAGATAATTTATCATTTATAATTTTCTTTAGTACTTGAATGCACTCCAAAATCTGACAGATTGATTAGCTGTAGGCTGTAGGCTGAAGTATTAAGTGTTTCTCCCGAAGAAAAGCCTGTCTAAGCAAAATGCTTACATTGCATCTGTAGCTCCACCCCCTTGCCCTTGTTTGGTATCCCCGGTGGGTGCGATTACATGTGAACCATAGACTGTAAAATATATGGACATAGCATCCGTGACGTCACCCATAGGTTTCTAAAGAGCGCAAAAGAAGCCACAAGTAGGCGCGGCCAACCGTTGCCATTTTGTTAGCGCGTCATCGCACCCACGGCGGGAGACCAAACAAGGGCAAAGAGGCGGAGATTGGGCGGAGCTACAGACACCTGCTGGCACTTTGCTTAGACCTGGCAGACAGACTTTACTTTGGGAGAAACGCTTAATACTTTATTACCTGCGACTCGTTTGTGTTCTGACCACATGTGCTTGGCTGTACACTATATCAATAAAGTGATTAGACTTTCAAAAACACTGTTGTAATACATTGAGCCACTAAACATTGCTCTTATGACGTTTTTCTACAGGAGGTAAACGCGAATTACTTCCAAACACTTCAGATATAGTGTGTGTTAGTAAATGCAAGACTATTGATAAAATCCAGCACAACACTGTATGATAACGCTTCAGATGACTGTTCTGGAGTCTACAGCTAATCAGTCTGTCACATTCTGGAGTACTTTACGGGTCTAAAGTGAAATATAAATGATAAATGATCTTAAATAAAACAAATACATTTATAGAGATGGTATATAAGTATATAACTTTACTCACATGGGAAAAGGAGGCCACGTGAACGGTTTGTGAGCACAATTAAATGCACACAGCATCCCATATCATCTGATAATTGTAAGAAATAAGTCCAAAAGGCAGCTGACTGTGTAAAGCCACATAAAACAAAACAAAAATACGATGAATCTGCCGAGATCAGTGGCTAATCTGCCGGATTCAGCTGAGGTGAAGTGACGGCGACCAGCGAGACCTAGCTGTCACTCAAGTGGCCACGCCCTTAATTATGCAAATTTAATATAACCTAATATAAAGGAAATGGATGAGTTATAAAAAAATTCACCCCCCTCACAGTTGTCATGGAGGGTAATAATAGCTATATGAACCAAAATCGTTCTTTGTACCAGGCTGTAAACACCTTTTTTTCTGCTGTAAATTTGGCCATTCTAACAGTGGGCTCAATTGCAACTTGCTCTGTTATGGAGCCAGGACTAGCGGAATTTTGATGAATTGCAGTTTCAGTTACTTCCGTACTGGCCTCCCGAGGGAGAGCGGGAGGTTGCCGCTTGATGTGAACAAAACGGCTGGCCATGCCTACTTGTAGCTTCATTTGCACTCTTCAGAAACCTTGGGATGACGTCACGGATACTACGTCCATATCTTTTACAGTCTATGGTATAAACATTGGAAGGTCCAATCTGATTGGACAGCTTTGGATAAACATCCTACTGTATAAATGCTTGGCACATAAAAAATGTCACACCTCTCTGCGATATGGATATTGCATATACAATTATCATATTAATGATGAATCCAAATTCCTAATTCATTATTCTGTTTTTCAGAAAATTGCATAGAGATCTATTTGTAAAGTACAGTATGCACAACATTAACACTCTTGATATTATTTTCCTGTGGTAGCAAAGATGATTTTTTTATGAAGCAGGTTAACTTGAAACATCATGAATATTGATTATTTGCTAAAGCCCCCTGGTCATAGTAGTTCATCCACACCTTATGAGCATTGGCTTTGCGTATTTGCCACCACTAATTTTTGCTTCTCCTATTTCGCTGGTCTACCTGTATATCAGGAGTGTCAAATTCAGTTCCTGGAGGGCCACAGCCCTGCACAGTTTAGTTTCAGCCCTGCATCAACACACTTACCTGCAGGTTTCAAGCAAGCCTAAAGGACTCAATTAGTTTGATTAGCTGTTTTTCATTAGGGTTTGAACTAAACTGTGCAGAGCTTTGGCCTTCCAGGAATTTAGTTTGACACCTGTGGTCTTTACGCAGTTTAGATTTTATGTCATTGTTCATTAATTTGTGCAGTGTTGGTAATTCATTCATTCATTTTCAATCAGGGGTCGCCACAGCAGAATGAACCACCAACTTATCCAGCATATGTTTTACACAGTGGATGCCCTTCCAGCTGCAACCCAGTACTGGGAAACATCCATACACACTTATCCACACACATACACTATGGCCAGTTTAGTTTATTCAATTCACCTTTAGCTTAATCTTCAGACCCGGAGGAAACCAACGTGAACACATGGAGAACAGGCAAACTCCACACAGAAATGCCACCGCTTCGCCCCTGTTTGTAAATAATCTGCAGAAATGTCCATGCCTATCAATGCTGTTTTGGTATTGCTCACTTGCTTAAATTTTCCCCTGTTTGGTAAATCTTTCCCTATGTGCTTACGCACTTATACAGTACATTCAGCCATATAGTATTCATTTAGTGTCATCCCAAATGGAACCCTAACCTTTTTTCCAAACAGAAATAAATGACCAAACTACCAAAATAGTAGTCTACCTTTCATGAGTACTTGATTTGTCTTGAGTTTTTTTTATCAGTACATTAAGTACATCATGTTCTCCCCGTGTTGCCTGGGTTTCCTCAAGGTGCTCCGGTTTCCCCCACAGTCCAAAGACATGCGCTATAGGTGAATTGGGTAACCTAAATTGTGTGTGAATCACACTTATTCTTTTTAAGAATTTTCAGTCTGAATGCACCACTTACACTATTTATACTAGAAAATGATGTAGAATAGTGATCAGTATCTGATTTGGGATGCCCTCATGTTATTACTGTCCACAATTCAGTAAAAAGGTAGCTTATTAAATTAAGTAGAGTGGAGGATGAGAAAGTACTGTTGACGCTCCTCTAAAACAACACTATTCCTCCAGTGCTCAACAGTGATGAGATTTTCTTTTTTAATGAGGTTACTGGCTCCTGATTTTTTATTTAAAGCAGGTCATTATATTTGTCCTTTAAATGAAGTTAAATAGTAACTTCAGAATTTAAAAGGCGGCTATCATGCAAAATCAACTTTTGGAAACAGTTTGGCCTGAAATCTGTGTAGGTATAGTATGTCCACTGTCATATTGAAGTGATTTAAACACAACAAGTTTCGTTTTTTTAATTTACCAGACGTTAGAATCCAAATCCGGCGTCACGGTGGCGCAGTGAGTAGCACAATCGCCTCACAGCAGGAAGGTTGCTGGTTCGGGCCTCAGCTGGGTTAGTTGGCATTTCTGTGGGGTGTTTGCATGTTCTCCCCGTGTTGGTTTAGGTTTCCTCCAGGTGCTCCGGTTTCCCTCACAGTCCAAAGACATGTGGTACAGGTGAATTGGGTAAGCTAAATTGCTTTAAACTTATGCTGGATAAGTTGGCGGTTCATTCCACTGTGGCGACCCCAGATTAATTAAGGTACTAAGCCAAAAAGAAAATGAATAAATGAATAAACCTTTTTGAAAGACGCGCAGCTGAACGCTATTGATTTACAGAGATACATCACAAGTTGTGCAACAAACCAGGAGAATGAAAACAAAGGAAGCGTTATTTTTAAAAACACAGCCGAAACATTACACCGTAATAATATATACATATAATAATGAGCCATGGTTGACCCGAGCTCAAACAAACCTTTTCGTCGTCTTGATGAAAAGCCACAAAGCCAAGAAAAAGAGCAGAATCTACCCTGTTGTTGCTTACATAGCCGTCTAAAGCGCGAGCGGTTTCGCTTTCTCGCGTGTGTTCACTTCGTGTCTATATTTGAAATAACAAACTTCTTGAGATGATGATAATAACATGCGCATGATTATCAAAGTGCTTCTGACATCTGATCCTTTCAGAAATGGACAAACGTGAAAACACAAAAGAGAAGCCGGAAAAAAACGGAAAAAAAGGAGCAAATGATTCTTTCTGCAACCCAAAACATGAACAAACTGCCACATTTAACTATTATCATCACCTTCTGGACTATTATGAACTTAGAATGACAGAATTACTTTCTAACAAGAGGTTACATGTGCTGGTGAAGAATAAAGACACAGATGAGAGGTTTGCACTGAATATGTTGTGTGTTTTTGAACCCAAATAAGGACTAAATATATGTTGTGTGTAGTTTTTCTGTAATTGGTAACATATCGGAGACTGTAAGGGTCTGTTTGTGTTCATATATGTTGCATTTATTTTAAATAATTGCAGACGTTACAGTATACTATTTTTATCATTGATCTGCAGTTATAATCAAATCATGTTCATAGAAAGGTTAATAATGAACATTTATACACAAGTATATAAGTGTGTAAAGCATCTGTTTTGTGAGAAGTGCTTCTCATTTGATATGTGAACGACCCGTACAGCTTTACTGTAGACATTTCCTCGAGCGAGAATGACGTCGACTGAAACTTTCTGTCGTACACCATGCCCACCAAAAGGGTACCATTGGTACCCTTTAAGGGCCTATACCATTGGTACCCTTTTAGCAGTGGAAACGCAAGCCTGATAAAGGTGACCCATAACGACCCGTACCATACTGTACCACTCAGTGGAAACAGGCCATTAATGGCACAGGAGCAAAACAGCTACTATTCCCTCTGACCCAAAAATTGACATTTTCAACAAGGTGTATATGATCTGTCAGTTATTTTGACCTGAATCTTCTCATACACATTCTGTAAACACAAAAAACTTATTTTACATCTTGTAAAATGACAAAATTGGAGCCCTTTAATTTATGACTGCAAAATTTCTGCTTTACTCCCCCAACACTCAGAGCCGTCATGTGAGGTATGCACGTCTTCAGTGAGTCACACAAGTCGATGACCCTTTTGTTGACATGGTGCCGCTGATTTCCGTATACTTACACAGACACCTTCTCTTTCTCTGTCTTCATCTCTCTGGGCTGGCTTTAATGGGCTGGATCGAACTGATCTTGCTGTCATACAGATTGTGGATCATTACTAAGAGACACATTAATCAATCGCATCTGAGGCACTCAGCTCCCTGTAGTGCTGTCACGCTGAAGGAAATTGCTGAAGGAGGTTTTCTGTAGGATGTGCCTTGGATGTGTTTTGCTGATGTGTTAGTTTTACAGAGGGCAATAGATGACCCCCCCCCCCCACCCCCCACACACACCGCGCACACACCTCTGTCATCTGCAGTGCTAAAACACGCTAAAGTGTAATGGCCTGCGTAAATTGCACTGGGTTACAGCACTTCCCCTCCTTCTCCTCCTCCTCCTCTTCCTCATGATGAGTCACAGATCTTTCCCTTTTCATTTTACACACTTCTTCTCGTTCTGGTTCATCTCTTCCTTCTACAGTATGCACATTTGATTTCATAATAGAGTTTTTTAATGTGTTCCGATGTGCTTATTTTAGCTGTTTGCAATAGGAAACTCTTTTAGTTAACTGACTTACTAACTAGTAAAAGAGTATACGGTAAAGATCTGATGTGATTCTAAATGTGTATGTATTTTTAAATGATGGATATTATCTGGATATTGTTGGAAATGGGTTGATATGGTGTTTGCTAAAGGCCCTGATAAACAGCTATGGAAAAAATTATGACCAGTTGTTATTTGTCAGGTTTTTTGGGGGGTGTACTGTATTTAGGGGTATTACAGTGTTTGATTAAAATGTTTATATTTGTTTTATTTTATATAAGTCTAATTAAATTTCTTCTAAATTCCAAGTAAAATGTTATTTAAAGCATTTTATTTTATTATTTAATTTTTTTTTTGCAATTACAGTTGATCACAATAGCTAATGATTTCATTTGTGTTTTGAATTTGAGCAATTGTCACATTCTTCTCTATATGAAAATGTATTTATTTCAAATGTAGAACAAATGTTATCGTTATTGGGCAGAACTATTCATTGTAAATCCAGAGGACCTGAGAATTGCCAAGTGTTCTCTTTTTCATAGGGAAGGAACTGGTTAGATATATATTAATAATAACAAAATCAGGCCAAAAACAAAGTTTTGTTTCATGTTAGTTTGCCAGAGCAGCTTGCTAGAGAAAACGTTCTGGCTGGTAGACACTGGTTGTTAACTGGCTGGTGTCATTGGTTTTTGCCAATTTGTTTGGTGTGGCTCAGCTCTGTGGCTGCAATAATGGGATTCAGTGAATCGTTTATTTATATTATTTGCTTAAAATGGAAAAATTGTTTAAAAACTAAGCAAGTGACTGCTATATACTGCTATATAGCAGTGCGATATGGCTGTATATCGGCACTAATGGGAGGCATGCATTGGCACGAGGCCACAGGCCAACAGTTGGACGGCGAGAGTCTCAAAAATACTTTTGTATGAGGAACTGCTTTCTTCTGCCACTTATTTACATCTGCAGCTTAAGTCAGAACAGCAGAAACGGTTGCTACTTCACAAACGTAACTTTAGAGCTAGTATTTGAATGATTCTCTAGCATAATATCTAAAGTGATGACAAAACAGGGGATTTTGCTCACATTTTAATATTGTAAGGCTGAACGGCATGAAATGCCATCAGTCTAGAGGCATTTCCCAGTATTTCTGTTGCAATCGGGAGATGAAAATAATTATTCCAGAAAAAGTTAAAACAAAGCAAACACTACCAGATTGCTATGGTATAAATACACCACTACAAAACACAAAAGAGAAAGATGGATTTACAATGTCATTTACCTGTTTTATAATAATTTGGTCAGCTGTAATTTGAAATATGAAAATAAAACACTGAGTTTTTCTCCCCTAAGGACTAACAGTCTTTGCTCTGCTCAGTATGACAGAATGATGGCTGCCGATCTCTGAAATTATAAATATTTAAAATAGACACTATCCTTATAAATACACTGCATAGTTGCAATCTAAACAACTACATTCTTGCCTAAAAAAGCCTCAAAAGTTTGTCAAACTGTAGTGAGTTTATTGATCTGTTGTCACTCTTTGAGTGGAGTAATACACAAGAAAAGTGCTGTTTTATATATATATATATATATATATATATATATATATATATATATATATATATATATATATATATATATATATATATATATATATATATATATATATATATATATATATATATATATATATATATATATATATATATGGATATATATATGGATATATATATGGATGATAAAATAATTGTTTTAATGTATTTCTATATGTGACCCTAGACCACAAAAAAATTGCATTTAATAGCAAAAATAGCTCAAAAGATTTTCTCAATATTTCAATTTTTCTGAACGCTCATAATCTAAATTTGGTAATATTTATATCTCAGCCAAATATCATCAGGTCCTAACAAATTATACATCAGTCTGCGTATATAATTATTTATATATATATTTATTTTTAAAATTCTGCATACTGCCTCTTTAATACAGCGCTTAGCATAAATGAGTACATCCCTAATTTTGAATTAATATTTTCTATAGGATGCTTTACATTAGTCAGCACCAAAGCCAAAACTGTAACTAATTCTGCAAAAAAAAAATTAAGATCACAGTCCAAAAATTTGTACAGCCAAATTATTATGTTGGGGGAAAAGATTAAAACTATTTTAATAAACAGGAAAAGATTAAGAGAAACATTTATTCATTTTTGTTGGCTTAGTCCCTTTATTATTCTGGGGTTGCAACAGCCGAATGAACCGCCAACTTATCCAGCATATGTTTTATGCAGCGGATGCCCTTCCAGCTGCAACCCATACATGGGAAACACCCATACACTCTTGCATTTACACAATACACTACTGCCAATTTAGCTTACTCAATTCACCTATACCACATGTCTTTGGACTGTGGGAGAAACCGGAGCACCCAGAGGAAACCCATGCAAACATGGGGAGAACATGCAAACTCTACACAGAAATGCCAACTGACCCAGCCGGAGCTCGAACCAGTGACCTACTTTCTGTGAGGCGATCATGCTACCCATTGCGCCGTCATAATGCCCAAAATAAATGAGCAATTCCATACAAATGTCAACCTTGCTATAAATAAAATTAGGTTGTCGCCAAAATATCAAAACCATTTGTGTTATTTGTATAAGTTAGTATTTTACAGTGCTTCAAAAATGTCTCTGTTAATGTTTTCAAACAATTATATTTGATTTACCAAAATCACACGAGTGCCAATTTCACATCTGACACATCCGTAACAAAGAGATGTCACATCCATAATGGAGCTTTCTTTCTCATAAATGCAAAAAATGTCAAATAAAATAAAATCAATAATTTTTATTCTATAGAGAGCAAACTCCTATTCTTTTGATTAGCATTGTTTCTTTTGGGTTGTGCAGTTTAATTCACAGAATTTCTACAAAGTATGTGGTAGACCGTAAACTCGGCAACTTTTTTGTCACATGCATAACGCATGCTTATTTTCCTCATTTGAAATATAAAAATTGTTTACAGATTGATATTTTTCTGATCCTTTAACTCTGTGGTTAGTTGTTTTGGAAAATGTAAATCGATGTTTCAATATAATGTTAACATATTCTTTCTTTGTGAATTTTTGTTTTGAGATTTTACTGCAAATGTCACATCCACAACGCTGGAATTGCTCATATACAGTTTAGTGGATTTTTTTTTAGTTTGTAATTTTTTTTTTTTTGCAAAAGCTCCTTTGACTTTAAATGTAATATATTTTTATTTCTAAAGATGTTAGAATGTTAATGAATATATCTGTTTAATAATTCAAAATGTATTGCTAGATTCACTGAGAAATTGATAAAAATATTGATTTTGAAAAGGGGGTGTGCTCATTTATGCTAAACTCTGTACATTCAGAAGCTAAATTGTGTGAATTTTTATTTCATGTCGACTGAACAGTGACCGCAAAATTTATCATGCTAACTTAGGCCATAAAAAATCTGCCAAAACATGAAAGCAGTATTTGGTCATTTACAAAATATGTACAACAATAAAACAGCAATATAAAAACAATAATGACTATTAGCCAAATGTTTTGTTTTTATTTTTGCATCTTATTTTTTCCCTGACAACGCCTGACCTTCTTTTGCAATAAGTGAAAATGCTCCATTCTGCTGGGAAAATGTGGTCACATGATCTACGAGGAGGCTGTGTTCCTCAAGGGTTTATGGGAGGTTAACCAAGAGCAGGGTGTTTTAGAATGTCATTCATAGCCTTTGCACAATGTGTGCACTGACACTTGCACACTTCCTTCAGTTATTTGTGCTGCTATGGGTAGTTTATGCCAAGGAATCATCTTTTGCTGAGTGTGTGGTTTTTCTCATGCATGTGAGAATAGGGTTTTTGAACCCTTATGCAAAGAGCAACATTTATTCTGCTTTTGTATGGCACTGGGAGAGTTGATCATCAAACATATGGGGAAACAATCAAACAAAAAGTGCTCAGGGGTAGCTTTAATAATGTGTCGGTGCTCTTTGGGGAAGATATTCATCAGAATAAACAGCAAAAAATCAGTTCAGGGCACTCGAAAAATGAAAAGTGACAGATTTTGTACCTTTATTTAATTTTAGTTTAAAACAGCGTTTTAGAATGAAAACGATCCACATCCACACTGGCTTTTCACCTAGTGTTTCTAAACAGATCTACGTCCACACTACACCGTTGAAAACACACATCACGTGACCACACACACACTCTGGCTTGCGCTGCAGCATATGCGTGTGTCTGAGCTCCAGGCAGTCAGCTGGTGCTTTGAGCACAGAACCCCAGGTGAGAGCAGCACACATCGGTTCATCAAGAATCTACCGCTGAATCGAATCTCACTATACACTAGTTGTCAAATGTGATATTTAATTCATCTTGTTGTCTATATCTAATGACATATTCCTCGACTTTGGTCTTTTGAATCTATTACTTGTTCTCAGGTAACGTGTTTTGGCTGAGCGCAAAGAGAAGTTAATATATTAATTAATGGAACCACGTACACTGATTCTGCATATTGACTGATTGCTTGCCTTTATTTCCTATATTGTATAAACTTATTGCTTGTTATATTTCATAATGGCCATTACTGATTAATAAAACTGATATTTAGCAAAAGAGAATGAAGAAAATGAAAGGAGTCATTATGTTATAGGCTCCGGTTTGTTATAAATATGCATACAGTGAAGATGACGCTCATATACCGTAAATATGTAGCTACACAATGCCTCAACATTTTTAGTGTCTGTTAAGTTAATCTCAAAACTGGCAGTTTTAGAGTGCCGAAAACAGAGCATAGTGAACACGATAAAGAGGCCATTTTCATTTGAAGATGCTGCTGCTCCGTGTCAGTGTGGATGGATCTGATTGGGGCTTTTCCTCAATATTAAGTGCACACAATTCAGTCTTGCATCTTTCCTTTTAAGTTCAGACTTCGCAAGTTTGACATGAAAAACAAACTCCCGAGGACACATCAAGTGAATCTTCAAAGAGAAGAGTGTACTTTATAACCTCATTCACATCACCCTGGCTACGTTGTTTCACTATCTTAACAATAAAATGAAAACATGATATAAAGAACTCTGGGGTAGTGTGGATGGAAGGTGTAACTGTAGCAAAACCTATGCGTTTTTAAACTAAAATGTATTAGTGTAAACGGGGCCTGAGTGTGAAGAATCATGTGAATCAATTTCGGCTTTGAGTCATTCAGTCAAATCAAAATGTCTTTTCGACTGCATAATTTAATTGATGATTAATTCAAAGCAGATTTATTTGGGAAGAAAACACCATAGTGTCACTCAGAAACACAAACCTTTTACTCTGGCTTTGCTTGGAACTATTTCTTTTTTGGCGAAACAGAAACAAAATATAATTTCTTGAATTCTAAAATTAGACTCATTAATGATTAACTTATATCTTACCTATACATTTTTAGATGATTTGATCATGCAGGGAATGCTATTGGCCTTTTTTCCCTCCTGCAAAGTGAGTGACTGTCAGGATCAAAAATTATTCCAAGCCCCACAAAGATTCATTTTCAAAGATTTAATGTTTTTTCAGCAAAGAAATAATACAGAAGAAACACAAGAGGTTCCATTCTGGTTGCTCAAAGGACAGACCTTCAAGGCCAGTTTATATACAGGCATACAAACAGATGATGAGGCATTGTCTTTAATCATTGCTCTAAACTATTTGTTTGGTAGAATCAAAAACTCAATTCTTTGTCAGCATAATATTCCTGCAACTGGCACACTCAAAACATTCAACTGAATAAAAACTACAGTTGAGCATGGAATTATATCTAGAAGCACATACATTTATAACATTAAATTCAGGTTCCTTTAAAAGTATAGATATATAAAAAAAGAAATTAATAAAATGTATTTATCTAACACTGACATAGTTAATAATGTCAGCTCGCACATTGTTAAAGAAAGTAAATTGCCCAACCCCAAATGACAGCATGTAAATAAATATCTGAGACTGTCTTTTATTAATATCACAATCTTATTTCATTTCTTCTACTTCTTTTAAAACCTCTTTCTCTTTGGATGAATTTTCATAAATGTTATCTGCTATTTCTGCTGTTGCATCATTCTCCCGTACCCTTTTCTGAGTCTTCAGTCTGCCTCTTTCCATTCTCTATCTTTCTCTCTCTCTGCAGTTTAACGGCATATCTCTGCCTCTCTCCCTTTGCTCTGCATGGTAGTTTCTTACTCTGGCTTCATGTTCTCAGTTCTGACCCACTTACTGCCATTTGCGTCTAGTCTGTCCCCTGCAGGGTGGGTGAAGCTAATTTAAGATCTCTGCTTTCCCCCCTTCATACTTATTCCTCCTCCCAACTTTCTCTCCCGTTCTCCTGTCTGCTTGTGTTCTGGAAGAGTTTGAGTATAAGATCTCAGCTCTGGAGGGGTTGGTTTGTCTTGTTGGGGTGAATATGGTAATTGATGTTTGGTGCGTGAGCTGAAAGTGTATTTCTCCCTCTCTCTACTGACTTGGTCACCTGAGTTTGATTCAGCCAATTACTTGGTTTGCTTGAGTGTCAGACCATCAGAATGTCTGATCTTTCATCACACATGATTGAGGCACTATAGTGTCATGTATATGGAAAAGAAAGTCTTTTTTTCCTCATTGTCCAGTTTTTATCAAGTTACTCACTGTACCTCAATAAACTCCCCACTGCAAGGGTTTCAGGGCATGTACGATGGATACAACTCGAGCCACTGCTGAACCTTTATTGCGTTCACATACACAATGTTCATCCACAAAATAGACAGCCTAAATACTGACGTTACACTAGTCTGTCAAACTTCGACATCCTTCCTCATTTAATCAACAGTTGCTAGTAGCTAGCTAGGTTATAAACTGGCAAGTGAACCGACCCCAAGCAATAACTAACTGAGGAAAAACGAAACTTGCGTCTTAATTTATACACAGACACAACCTATTGGCTAGAAACGGTAATACACATCTCCAGAATCAGAATCAGAATTATGACATGTATGAAAATATAACATAAATGTGCCTGTATTTAAACTAACATGGAAAATATACATACTTATATTTATTCTTCAAATACTCTGAAGCATAATAACATCTATTGTTAATAATATACATATTATAAACAATACTGACACATACTGGAAAGTCTTACACTCATACTTGCTCAGTTTCCTTCATTCAATCATTCATTCATTTATTCATACATCCATTTTCCTTCGGTTTAGGCACTTTATTCATCAGGGGTCGCCACAGCAGAGTAAACCGCCAACTTATCCAGTATATGTTTTACACAGCGGATGCCCTTCCAGCCGCAATCCATTACTGGGAAACACCCATACACTCTCGCATTCTCACATATACACTACGAACAATTTAGCTTATTCAATTCACCTACAGCGCATGTCTGTACCGAAACCAGTCCGGAGCACCCGGAGGAAACCTACGCCAACACGGGGAGAACATGCAAACTCCACACAGAAATGCCAACTGACCCAGCCAGTGCTCGAACCAGCGACCTTCTTTCTGTGAGGCGACAGAGATAAGCACTGAGCCACCGTGCAACCACTTGCTCAGTCTCATCACTTTCAAAGTAGAGCTCATTTAAATTATTGTTCTATCTATAGATATTTCTAAGTACACAGCCCCCAGCATATATGATCTTTTAACATGTCCTATGCTTAAGGCCTTTAACTTAAAACATTGCCTGTGACTGGCTGTAAATATCTTTATTGGCCATGAAATTTTATGTCCATTATGTAATAGAAAGATAAATGAACAAAGGGGTTGACAACACATCTAATTGTGATTTAGTTTTTTATTAAAAACAAAGAAAGAAAGACTGTTTAATCATTAATCATCAAGTAATTATTATTATTATTTTTTTTTTAAACTCAGGGAAACTTCTCTTTTGAAACTGGTCAGTAACACTTTTCCAACGGCTAAGCTCTGGCAGAGAACTAATTTTATACTCTACACAGACTGAATAAAAACATTTGCAACTGTTGTTTCTAAATTATTTTTGAACTTCCCGGTGTTGGGTTGCAGCTGGAAGGGCATCCGCTGCGTAAAACATATGCTGGATAAGTTGGCGGTTCATTCCGCTGTGGCAACTCCTGATGAATAAAGGGACTAAGCCGCAAAGATAATGAATGAACTTAGCACTCAGGTTTATTGTGGAGTTTAAGGGGCCATGAAACCCCCCTCTTTCAGTTCAGGTCTACCTCAGATTTTTTTCAAAAATATGCTCCAGTATGGGCGTGGAGCACTCCAAGCAAAGGGAGGAATGGGCATGGCCGGCAGAGCAAGGGAAAAAGAGGGGAGCGAACAACTGTTGTCAGTTGTCTTACAAAATGATACACAAACCGTGAGGAGACCCATGATTTTATAGTTTACAAAGTTAAAATACAAAGAAATAAACAGTAAGTAATTTAATGTCCTGCTACATATGTTATTCATAATTTCATATACACAGAACCACAATTTGTTATATCATCTAAAGATAAAGTTTATATAAACACTATAAATGAGGAGGACTTTCTTTCCTCCTCAATCCCCGGGTCTGAATGCAGATACAGTGGATAGCAGTCCAGCAGGTTTCTTGCCATGTCTATTTCAACCATTAGCCCTGCCGGTAATCTGGAGGATTTTAAACATACTAGTGAACACAGCAAAAGGGAAATAGGTATTTCTCCTGACAAAAATGCTTGCTGCAAACCAACAGCTTTGCTGTATCGGCCCTGACAGCATCGCAGGGAAAAACATGCAACAAACCCCGTGGATCATGGAAACAAACACATACGACCCATGCCATAAAGCCCTTCATAAAGCACGTGTTCTCATGAATAATTAAGAAGCAGGGTCTTCTCATAGGATAAGAAAACTCCACTATGAATAATAATGAAAAAACTCCACTAGTAGATGCGTACTACATCACCGATTTTGTTCCTGCACCAAAAATTATTTTAAACCCGGAAGATGAAATTAGCTGACAAAAGTTCAAAATTACCCAGTTTTCCACACGGTTAAAGCTGACAGGTGCTAACATTGTCTTAACTGATGCTCAACACACACAAATCTGTTACAATTTTTAAAAAAGTACTCTCGGATGTCCTGAATCTTTAAGCCATGTTCAGATTACACAATTCTGTCTAGATTCTGGTAAATTTTGTAAATGACAAATGGGCGTCAGGATGCAAGATTCAATATTTGCTTCTTTTGTTGCGTGTCATATTTTTACCCACAACATTTCAGGATTTTCTTTAGACAAAATCGCGCATCTATTGACATATTTGTCGTAACCAACAAAATAAAAAATTGTGCAATCTGAAGAGATTTAATGGGCCTACATTATTCTCTGCACCATTACACCAGCAGCAGCAGCCTGAGCTGAGCTATTCTTTACCACCAAATGACCTGAACATCACACCAAGATTCATCAGACCAGGCAAACTTTTTCAATCTTCTTTTGTTCAGTTTTTGCGAGCCCGTGCAATTTTTTGTTTTTATCTGACAGGCTGCAATAATAACAGAATGAAGAATGCTGCTCACTGGATATTTCTCTTTTTTTTACACCATTCTCTCTTAACCCAAGAAATGGTTGTGTAGAAACTCCAGCACATCAGCAGTTTGTGAAATACTCATACCAGCCTGTCTGGCACCAACAACCATGCCATTTTTAGTTAGGCCTGTCACAATATCTTTTTTGTTGTTGTAGAATATATTGCACCGAAATATATTGCGATAAACAATATTATTGTCTAAGACCATTTAATGCCACTCATTATATATAATGCCAGAATGACAATATAATATCATCACCAGTGTTGGGGAAAGTTACCTTTGAAACTAATGCATTACAATATTGAGTTACTCCCCAAAAAAGTAACTGGTTGAGTTACTTACCTGTAGTTACTTTTTAGGGTAAGTAATGCATTACGCTACATTTGAGTTACTTTTGCATTACTTTCTATTACCTGACTGAGGCCTGATCTCTTTCAGAACTTGTTTGTTTTTTTAATAAATAACTTCTGCAATTAACAATGCTGTTTAACCTACAACTACATTTACCTTCATAAAAATACATCAAAAATAATATTTTAGGATAATGTTATCTGAGAACTTTCTGACCTCAAGAACTTTACATGCCGTATATACAGATTATTGAAAGTTTAAAGCAGGGGCGGATTTAGGCATGGGCACTATAGGCGATTGCCCAGGGCAGCATCTTGCTGGGGGCGGCACGGAGAGACAAAAAAAAAGGCTCCCTAGTAAAAGCATTGAGATACGATTTACTTTAGGTAAGTGTGTTTAGAGTGTTTTAGAGTAAATTTAGAGTGGCAATCCCAGAATAAAGACGTTAGGGGCCATTCACATTTGGCATCTTTTGCACACACAAGTTTGTTGTTCTCTATGTGTAACTGAAACATTCATTCATTCATTCATTTTCTTTTTGGCTCAGTCCCTTCTTCAATCTGGGGTCGCCACAGCGGAATGAACCGCCAACTTATCCAGCATAAGTTTTACGCAGTGGATGCCCTTCCAGCTGCCACCCATCACTGCGACACCCTCATACACTCTCATTCAAACACATACACTCCAGACAATTTAGCCTACCCAATTCACCTGTACCACATGTCTTTGGACTGTGGGGGAAACCGGAGCACCCGGAGGAATCCCACGCAAACATGGGAAGAGCATGCAAACTCCACACAGAAACGCCAACTGACCCAGCTGAGGCTCGAACCAGCGACCTTCTTGCTGTGAGGTGAACATGCTACCCACTGCGCCACCATGCAGCCGCAACCGAAACAATGCTGGTGAAAGCAAACTGATGCATGCGCGTAGAAAACCATTCCTGCATGCCTCATGCGCTCCTGTGTGAATCCCAGTTGTTTGCAAACACATCGATAAAGTACACCGCTCATGCGCTGTGAAACCAGAGTAACAGTCTTTTGTGCTGAGGTGTCGGCACACAGCGAGTTTTGTAAGTCGACAAAACTTAAGTTTATGTAATATGATGGTGATGATGATGATGTTACTTTCACTATGCATGGCTATAAAGCAAAAAAGAGGGATAAAGAGTCAGGGAGGTAAGACTTCATAACATTAATTCTCGTCCATGAGTCGGGTCTAATACAACAGATAATTCTATAAAACATATTTATTTTTATTGTATTCTATAGAATTGTCATAATAATCATGCAAAAGATTTCTTAAGTGATCTTAGCCTATCACTCCAGTTGTTACGTTATTTTCCAGTAACATTTAGGATTGATTTCTGTCACTTATTTAGAATAATAATTGTATAATAATAATAATAAATATAAAAAAAATTGTTATATTTATTGAAAAAGAAATATTGCAATATAAAGGAGGGCGGGGTGGCGTTGTTGTAAGGCAGGGCTATTCAATTGGCGGACCGCGGGCCGAATTTGTTCGGGCCCTCCAATTAGGGTGACCATGACATCAAAAATAAATTTAGTTTAGTCGAATAACGGCCGCTATAGTTATGAAGTGACGTGCGTCTGTTCAATACAGCATGAGCTGCAGCAGAGCACGAGTCACCTGACATTAAGCGAGCAGTCAGCAGTCGAAAACATTTGGATATGTTTGTAGAAAAGACCTTTTGTACAATGCACTGATATCGGGGATGCAACGATTAGCCGATTTCACTATCAACTGCTTTTTTTTTTCGTCACGGTTAATTATCACCAAAGGCTTCTCAACGATTATTCATATTTGAAATTATTATTTTTTTTATTCAAATGGCCAAATTCTGTGCTGGCCTGTTTTTTATTTACCTATATGCATCAGTTTTTAATTTAAAACAAGTTTTAATAGATTTCTAAAAAAAAAAAATGTAATGATAGATGACAATAAATTTGTATTTTAAAAATAAGCATCTCTTTAATAGTTCTTTATTTTAAATTTTCATTAGTTATAAAACTGTAATATAAAACTTACAGTTTGAATGCATAGTTGTAAATAAACATATTTAACTTTAACTTAAAATAGTATGGTAAGCAATTTGACAAAATGGTAGGAAATATTTTTGGTACATCAAAAAGTGTGGTTATGATAACCAACCGACAAGCTAATCCAGCAAAAAATTTGTTCTTAATATCTTAAATGTAATATTTATACCTCATTATTAAATAGAAAATCCGGCAAATACCTGCAAAAAGGTTCAGTTTTTCAGAAAAAATAGCCACCCCTTTCCATAAGCTGGCTATAAGCCTCATAGTGTAATGTTAAAAGAATATTTATTAACTGATAAAGAGAGTTTAATAAAAACTTCCGTTTATTTTAGCCATAGTGCAAACGAAACATGTCTCATATATCAGTATTATGCCTATACTCAGGCTGTATTTTTTCTGAAAAACTGTTTCAACGGAAATTAGACATGCTACTTTAAGATATTAAAGAACTGGCAGGGATCATATAGGGACTTTTACATTTAGCTTTTTATTCTGCAGTTAGTTTTCAGGCCATATTTTTCACATTATTCACTATATCAGTCTGCTTTAACGATAGACTGTGCGATAAAGCGAGGAAAAAACTCGAGCATTACCGGCATTATCATGATGGACTCATTCAGTAGTGAACTTGTGTTGATGTAACTTACACTTTTTGCTGAAAAAACCTAATGACTTCCTTTTTTTTTGCTGCCACCATCATCGCTTGTGTGCGTCACCCAACACATCTTATTTTTTCACGGGAAAAAAAAACAATCCACTGCATTTGGTGCTGCTTGTATCTAAACGCAGCCACTCCACCTCACATGACAGCAGGGAAAGGCACAGCCAATCAAAATGTCCATATGTGTTTTGGGGGTAGGAGGACTTGAGGAGAGAATGTCATTTAACCCTTACTGCATGTCTAAGCTAACATTAACAGCGCAATTTTTTTTATTTAAATTATTGGTGGGGACAGATTTCAATGCTCGGTGGATATTGGTGGGGACACGTCCCCTCCGTCCACCCTAAATCAACGCCCCTGGTAGTACCTACACGAGTAGTATGCAAATTCGGATGCAGCTTTTGAACAAGTGTAGAGCTTCTCAAAGTTTCTTTGAGGGTCAGAGCTTTAACATTCCATTAGAGATGTGCAACAGATACTGGGTAACCAGAGCAGTAACACACACACACACACACACACACACACACACACACAGAGAGGGAGAGAGAAATGTTTCTATTTTTCTTTGACTCTTCATGCTTTTTACTGTCTCATTTCCTCACTTTCACTCTTTCGCTCAACTTTTCGGGCTTTCTCTTTCTGTGGGTTAGCAAAGCTACAGTGGCGTGACAGTTTGAATCAGTGTTTCATAAGCAGCTGGGTGAGGAATCTCTGTCTTTCTCAGGCTGTTTTGTGAGGCTGTAGGCTTTTGTTAGGCTTGGTTAAATTAGAGCTCCTCGGAGTGACAGACTCACAAGAGACTCCAGGATTCTTTCAGGCTTGAGATATTTCACACAGATATTACAAAAGACCAGCCACCTTCACCCAGACTGTCTGTCTGTCTGTCTGTCCCTGGCATTCGATTGTCAGGGACAGACAGATATGGCTCTACACTTAAGTTTATTCTAGTGTTCTTCTGTTCGTTCTGTTGTTCTAATATTCTATTCTACTGTTCTTTACTTTGTGGCACGGTGGGTCAGTGGTTAGCACTGTCACCTCACAGCAAGCAGGTCACTGGTTCGAGTCCCGGCTGGGCCAGTTGGCATTTCTGTGTGGAGTTTGCCTGTTCTCCCTGTGTTGGCGTAGGTTTCCCCATGCGCTATAGGTGAATTGAATAAGCTAAATTGGTCGTAGTGTATTGGTGTGTGTGAATGTGAGAGTGTATGGGTGTTTCCCAGTACTGGTTTGCAGCTGAAAGGGCATCCACTCCATAAAACATATGCTAGAATAGTTAGCAGTTCACTCCACTGTGGTGACCCCTGATAAATAAGAAACTAACCCAAAGAAAAATGAATGAATGAATGTTCTGTGCTTTTGTAAGTTTGTCTGTCTGTTGTTCTGTCCACATACAATGAATATTAAGGTTGTTGATATGATGTCTAATATTCCAACTGAAGACTTTTTAAAAGGGGTGGGCAAAAATTAATCTTGATTAATCGCATCCAAAATAAAAGTTTGTTTTGACAAAATTTAAATTTGTGTACTGTGTATATTTATAATGTATGTACAAACACATACATGCATGAATATATTTGAGAAAAGCTTTGTTTTGTTTAGATATTGATTATATATGTGAATATGATACAAATTATATATAAATTTAAGTATCTGAATTGTCACAAAATGTAATGTATGTGTATAAAAATTAATTGTTTTGAATTTGTATAATTTTGTTTCTATCACTTATACCTATTATATATATTAGACACACATATATATTATGTCAAAACAAACTTTTATTTTGGATGTGATTAATTGTGATAAATCCTTGCCCATCAGTTCTTTTACTAAAGTTAAATACATGTAATAAATATGGGCTCATATTAATCAAGAAGAATGACAAGCAATGTTTGCCATTTTAAATCCACTGACTCTTATTTGTCAACTATATAATTTTACACAAGTAAATATTAAAATGTTAAAAGAAAGAATGAAATTATTATTGTAATCAGAATGCCTATTTATGTTGATATTCTTAAAGTGGAACTCTTTTTGCTAATTGGTCTTCTAATGATCATATAGAGACTCTTATGAAGCCTTTCTGATTACTGTAATTGAGTAGTTTTTTTCTCAGGAATTGTAATTTACTCAGTAGTTGTAAAAATGTGTACGTTTACTTTCCATTGAGTACATCTTTAGTGCAGTATCGGTGCTTTTACTACACTACTTGTCTATGGGGATTAGAAAAATCAGTCCTGTGATTCCTGTCCGCATAAAGATAAATCGCATCATAATGAACTGCCTCAAGACATGGTCGATAATATGTTTATAATTGCAGCAAACTGTTTGGAACAATGAAAAGTGTCCAAAAAGATATCCAAAATCTTTACACGCATTGACCCAGAGACTGTTTAGATGCATGTCACTGATGAGAAGATGACGGATGTTTACTGTATGATGACCGAAGTGGCCTTAAACACCCATGAAGCATAGGACGTCAACATGACGTCAGATTGACGTTGTACCCCAACGTCGTGGGGACATTGTATTTTGTTTGGAAATGAAAACCTGGACATCAGAACTCAACATCAGGCAGAAGTCAATGTCCAACATCCAACCTAAAATCAACCAAATATCAACGTCTACTGATGTTGCAGTTTGATGTTGTGTGGACGTTACTACTATGATGTCTATCAGATGTTGTATTTTGATTGCCAAATCTGATAGATAAATAAATAAAATCTGACAATATCTGACAACGTCAAATCTGACAATATGACGTTGGTTTAAGATGTTTGCTCGACGTTGGATTTTGGTCACTTTCTAACACAACCTAAAATCAACCAAATATCAAAGTTATTTGACATTGTACATCATTTGACAAAATAACATTGTCCTCAGACACTGGCTAGACATTGAATTTTGGTCACCTGACATCACAAGCTAAATCTAACCTAATATTAACGTCTTATGATGTTGTGTGCCTGCTGGCCAATAACTAATTGCACTACAGGATGTTACGTTTGCACACATCCACAAATGACATGTAAATGCATCAGCTTTTTACTGCACAATACTCACTACTCACTATTCTTAAAGGGCACCTAGGTTAGCCCTTTTTTCAGATTTAATATAAGTGTTTTGCGTCTCCAGAATGTGTTTGTAAAGTTTCAGCTCAAAACACCCATCAGATTTTTATTATACCTTTTAAATTCCTATTTATACATTTCTTCACTGGGTGGCGGTTTTGGTGTACTGCTCCTTTAAGGCCAGTCCTCCCCGCCCACTGTTTCTACGTGCCTTTCTGCGTGCCTTAATCTCCTCCCTCGGCTGCGTCAAACAACAGACAGACTTAAAGGAAGCAGATCTCACATAGCGTTTGTGGGAAATACTACAGTAAGAACTTTACCAATGAGTATTTATTGTGCAGTTGCATGGCAGGGTCACACAAAGTTCACGCGCGCACCCACACACCGCAGCAGACACACACACACACACACGCACGCACACACACACACACACACACACACACACACACGCACACACGCACACAGACAGACAGAGCGGCCGTTTAGCTTTGCACTCTTTTTGCATGCAAATATGACAGGATACAAGTTAATCTCCTTTGCTGTATGGATATCTGTTATGTTAATGTACAAAATAAACCTGATTTAACGTCCACAAACCGGTATTGAAGCGTCTTCCTTTATAATTGTTCTGACACGCGACTGTACTGATGAAGTAAAGCTGAAGTGAATCGTTGTAAAGTGAATCATTGTAAAGTGAATCGTTGTAAAGTGAATCTGTTTTAAAACATTTTAAACTTGTGAAACTCACTCTTGATCACGTTTGATGATGATTTATGATCCTAGCGAACTGAACAGACCTTTTATTCCCGGTTGCTTTGCGCTCGTCCTCTCTTGTTGATATGATTATACTCATGACTACCGGGACATGTTAATACGTGCAGCTGTCAATCAATTCGGTTGGCGGGGGGACCGCACTCCTACGTAAAGTTGCGGTCGATCTGAAAACCGCTCCAATTGGTCCACCGTTTTTAAGTTGCTAAATTGAAAAAAAGGACTGGGTGTGTTTATATCACCCCAATATGACGGTCTATACACCATACATGCACATATGTCTGTCCAAACAGCTTGAAAAGTAGATTTTGTACCATAGGTGCCCTTTAAGTACTTTTGAAAGGTCTACTTTTTACTCGTACTTTGAATATTATTTACAACAGATACTTTTACTCTACTTGCACTACATTTTTAGTCAAGTAATGGTACTTTTACTGAAGTGGTGTTGTAGAAAAGAATGCATAGAGAAATAAACTCTTTTTCTTGCTAAAGGAGTGCTGTGTTTCCATTAGGATAGGCCTCAGTAGTTTGCTTTGCTGTTGTCCTGTCTCTGTCAGGGTTTACATCACACTGTTCTCTCTCTCTCTGACTGACACTGGCTGGATTGTTTGAGTGTTGTTGTTTGGTCAGCTGACACACAATAGCCATGTTAAACTCCATTCTCTGTCCACTCAGTATGCAGCTTTTGTAGTAATGTAACGCTCGCAGGGGCTCAGGGTTTCTGTCTCTTACACATGACAGATCAATGTTGATTTACCTCATTTATTCACAAGCTAACCTACATTTAAGGTGTTTTGATATATTTGTAAAACTGGAAGTTATTGTTGTTGAAATATAGCATTTTTAACCACTTTTTCTTTTTTCTCCTTCTTATCATTTGTGATTTTGTTTTCTTTACCATGTTGTCATTATTTCACTATGTACTGTATTAACACCTACTTCTCATTTCCTGTCTGCCCTTCATGTTTTGTTTTTGTTTCTTCTTTTTTCCTGTTGCTTATGGCAGGACGCAGGCAGAGATGGCCCATACGTGTCGCGGCACTATCAACCTTGCCACTGCGCACATCGACACCGAAGACGCCTGCAATATTGTTCTGAGCAGTGGAGGGCGCACTTACCATCTGAAAGCCAGCACAGAGGTGGAGAGGCAGAGATGGGTCACAGCGCTGGAGCTTGCCAAGGCCAAAGCCATCCGCATGATGAACGATCAGTCCGGTAAGACTCCAGTTTTGAGATGGTTTTTTTTGTCTAATAAAATGTATTATTTCAATTAAGCAAAAGTTATTTTGGAAGTTTAAAGTTGGTGAGAAATCAAAATTTACAATGTTCATTTTGCTACCGCACATTATTACTCTTTAGGTCAGGGGTGTCAAACTAGTTTCTAGAGGGCTGCAGCCCTGCACAGTTTAGTTCCAACCCTGCTTCAACACACTGAACTGTGCGATTCAGCAGTGCGATGACTCAATTAGTTTGATCAGGTGTGTTTAATTGGGGTTAAGTTAAACTATGCAGAGCTGCGGCCCTCCAGGAACTGAGTTTGACACAAGTTAATCCACAAAGAAAAAAAGTTTGTTTTGGTAATCAAAAGTCAAATCATTTTCGTCCATGTTTGTAGTTGTGGTGCTTATTTGTTGATGTTAGTTTAACGGCTTCAGCCACAATATTTTTAACCACGCTCCTCTTACTGTTAGTTTGCTATGAGGGAATGATGCACAAAAAGAAAGCCCCGCCCCCCGCTCAATATTCCCTTTCAGTTGTAAGTGCATCAGCATACTGAAATACACACTTTATTAGGTACACCTGTCCAACTGCTCGTTAACGCAAATTTCTAATCAACCAATCCCATGGCAGCAACTCAATGCATTTAGGCTTGTAGACATGGTCAAGATGATCTGCTGCAGTTCAAACCGAGCATCGGAATGAGGAAGAAAGGTGATTTAAGTGACTTTGAACGTGGCATGGTTGTTGGTGCCAGATGGGCTGGACTGAGTATTTCAGAAACTGCTTCTTGACTGGGATTTTCAAGCACAAGCATCTCTAGGGTTTACAGAGAATGGTCTCAATAAGAGAAAATATCCAGTGAGCGGCAGTTCTGTGGGCCTAAATGCCTTGCTGATACCAGAGGTCAAAGGAGAATGGCCAGACTGGTTCGAGCTGATAGAAAGGCAACAGTAACTCAAATAACCACTCGTTATAACTGAGGTATGCAAAAGAACATCTTTGAATGCACAACAAGTCCAACCTTGAGGCAGATGGGCTACAGCAGCAGAAGACCACACCGGGTGCCACTCCTGTCAGCTAAGAACAAGAAACTGAGGCTACAATTCACACAGGCTCACCAAAATTGGACAATAGAAGATTGGAGAAACGTTGCCTGGTCTGATGAGTCTTGATTTCTGCTGTGACATTCAGATGGTAGGGTCAGAATTTGGTGTCAACAACATGTAAGCCTGGATCCATCCTGCCCTTTATCAACGGTTCAGGCTGGTGGTGGTGGTTGTTTAATGGTGCGGTGGATATTTTCTTGGCACACTTTGGGCCTAATTGATCATGTCCATCCCTTTATGACCACATCTTTTGATGGCTACTTCCAGCAGGATAACACGCCATCTTATAAAGTGCAAATCATCTCAGACTGATTTGTTGAACATGACAAAGAGTTCTCTGTACTCAAATGGCCTCCACAGTCACTAGAACTCAATGCAATAGAGCAGCTTTGGCATGTCATGGAAAGGGAGATTCGCATCATGGATGTGCAGCAGACAAATTTGCAGCCACTGCGTGATGCTATCATGGCAATATGGACCAAAATTTCTTAGGACACTAAGGATTAAGGCAGTTTTGAAGGCAAAAGTGGGTCCAGCACGGTACTAGTAAGGTGTACCTAATAAAGTAGCCGGAGAGTAAGAGACAGTAGCTTAAACTTCAAGGGGACTTTCAATTGAATATTTTGATTTGAATAAATCATCTATATTGTAATCACACCTGTCATAGTCTCTACTGTTTAATTATTTGAACATTCTTGGAATAATTATGTCATAACTCATAATAAATCTGCTTTTCAAAGCAACTCACTCATTAGGCATTTTCACAATGTGGCATATTTTCATGTGGTTTTAAAGGTTTTAAATAGGAAATGTTTGTGCTTTTAGACAATGGCCACACAGCCTCGCTAACACACTGTTATCCGTCTGGTAAGGTGACTGTAATTCTTACAGAGGATTTGCATCATGTTTGCAGGGTTGGTGTGTAATTCAGAGTGAATTCAAGTTGTTTGCAAGAAAATGTAGGGCTCAACAATGAGGAACTACTCTTTTTTTTATTTTATTTTAATGGCTTGGTTTGGTACTTGAATTGTACTTGCCCTGCCACTGGTCTCCATCAAAAAGAATAATAAAAATAAATAAGTAAAAATGTATATTTTAAGTTTTGTTTACAGTTTTTATGTCTTAATGTCTATTACAAACTCAATCATGGACATATCATCAGAAATTTTAATTAATAATATATAAAAAATATATTATTAAAAATATTTACTCAAAAAGAGCTGGTTCTTAAACATCTACAGTTGAAGTCAGAATTATTAGCCCCCCTTTAATTTTTTTTTTTTCTTTTTTAAATATTTCCCAAATGATGTTTAACAAAGCAAGGAAATTTTCACAGTATGTCTGATAATATTTTTTTTTTCTGGAGAAAGTCGTATTTGTTTTATTTCAGCTAGAATAAAAGAAGTATTTTAATTTTAAAAGCCATTTTAATGTCAAAGTTATTAGCCCCTTTAAGCTATATTTTTTTCAATAGTCTACAGAACAAACCATCATCATAAAAAAACTTGCCTAATCACCATAACCTGCCCAGTTAACCTAATTAACCTAGTTAAGCCTTTTAATGTCACTTTAAGCTGTATAGAAGTGTCTTGAAAAACATCAGGTAAAATATTATTTACTGTCATCATGACAAAGATAAAATAAATCAGTTATTAGAAATGAGTTATTAAAACTATTATGTTTAGAAATGTGTTGAAAAATCTTCTCTCTGATAAACAGATATTGAGGAAAAAAATAAACATGGGGCTGATAATTCAGGGGGGCTAATAATTCTGACTTTAACTGTATACTGTACCTCTAACAGTTATGAATTCACAGATGCACTTACAAAATGTATCATGTATCTCTGACAATGTATCATAAATTACAAGACAGTTTGTATGTAAGTCTTTGTGAGAATCCGACACAGGCCTCATGGGACAATAGACAGCTCTGTCAGCTGGTATCAAAACATCATGCTGTTGTTCAGGCAATCCTCTATTGTTGAGCCCTGGAATGATTGCATTTGGGCTGCACAGGGTCAGAGATGTTGTTTTGCAGGGTTTGTTTGGTTTGCTCTCTCTGATGTGGGTCAGTGCTTGGCTTCAGACAAGTCAAATATTTCTATCCGTTGAACATGAATGGGTGGTATTAACCTTTGGCTTGAATCAAAACATAGATCTGTTCAAAAGAATCATTAATTGAATGCTATACCAGGCTAGATGGTGCCTTTGGTTTTGAGGACTGCATGGAGCATGATTTTATGGCTTATGTTTATATGTAACAGCACTATTCAGAATTTTGGATTTCATTGTTGGCTTCCGAACTTGTTTACATGCACTGCAAGACTCCCGCTATTTACTACTGAGGGATGAATTTGAACAGTTTGATGACAGCATTCGTTAATCAAAAACTTCAAGTGCAAATGTGATCAATGTGATATGAATTAAATAGTTTTGACAGATTCTCTTATTTAGAATCAGATCAATATTCATATTATTGCAGTCAGTGCAAGTACAGCAGTATCTTCTATTTTACAGCTCTCTTTTGTTTCTGAAAGACAAATATGAGAAGTCATTTTTTCCTTCATTAGAGCTATTGCCGCATGTTTTTTCAGATACAACGAAAATGATCAGTATAGGTTTGATTTTCATTAAAGTTATTGCCCATTTTACAAAGTGTGGCAATTTAACAATATGCAATCATACACATCTCAGGTGTCCCCAGAATATCTCTGTGAAGATTCAGTTCAAAATACCTCATGCATTTATTATATCATGCCTATTTTTAAACAATAGCTATGCTCTTTTTGCTTTTGTCTCTTTAAATGCAAATGAGCTGCTGTTCCCCTCCCCCTTCTAGAAGCATGGCTTTACAACTCGTCCCTCAGTACCTCTAGTAACAAGAAATAGAAAAGACAATCAGTCTTTTTTTAAAGTATTGGTTGATATACTGTATGGCATGTCATTTAAACTCACATTTTAAAGTTCTCTTCTAAAGTTCTCTTTCACAACAACTGTCAAATACTATCAAGGTTATGTTATAAGTACACAAAATAAACATACATGCACATATGTTGATTATGTCTGTGAATGTAAACAGCTGGAGAAGAAATGTGTATCAGTAGATTACACTTGTGAAACAATGGCTGCTTCTGAAATTGCATACTTCCATTTTATATAGTACGCTAAAAACAGTATGCGGGCCGAGTATGTCCGAATTCATCAAATTAGAAAAACAGTATGCAAGAAGTACCCGGTTCACCTACTACTTCTGGCGAGATTCTGAAGTGCACATCTGATGGATCCTACATTATCCTAGCAAGAGAATTGATGAATGGGAGTGAAGCGATGCGTGATCATGACAAAATGGCGGTAGTACGTCCGAGTTCCAGTCATTCTACTCACATTCATAATGTATAGAACATACTTTTTTAACAGTCGAGTAGTAAAATCAAATTCAAATGCAGTACCTACTGAGTAGTAGGGGATTTCAGACGCAGCTCATCTCTTCAGCACTACAGCTGGGTACACTCTAAAAATTGTTTAACTATTATAACATTTTCCAAAGGGTTATACTATAAACAGAAGGAAAAAAACAATCCTAGATTTTACAGTTTTGCTCTTGTAGTGTGTGGTGTTCTGTGATGTGACAAAGACCGCAAACCAATAGATTTGAATGTGAAATCTTGCATAAGCTCAAAACTTAAGAATAAACATGCTGGACAAATAAACATTCCTACTATTACCACAAATCAACATGCTGATCCAAATCCATTTCACTTTTTGCTGCACCATGACTGTTGTTATTCTTCTGTCTTTCTATAAACTTGCATTCTGATTGGATATTGTTTGGTTTCATGTGAGAATCTCGGTTTCATATACAGGTGTGTCCTTTAGTTCCCCTCACACATTACAATTGGATGTGCTCTGATTGCAAATCGTACACGTTCAACATGTTGAATCTTTATGATTCGGGACTGCAATGTTTCCGACATTCTTCTGAGCAGATTAAGTCACTCTTAGCACACCACACACCACAGGAAAATCTAATAGCAATGTTTCAAGAGTTCGCACTTAGATATTGCTTGATAATATTAGCAGGTTTAGCATGGTTTCCCGAGAGAGAACCCTGACAAGGTTTCCGCTACATTCATTCTTCCATGGCGGGGCGCCACACCAAAATTCATCCCGCCACGGCTACATTACAGCTTCTCATTTAAAACATTCAGCCGTTTTTTTTAAATAGTGGGTTATAATTGCACCAAAACGAATTAAAAGGTAAGGGAATTATAACAGCGCAAACTTTTCTGCAATCGTAGCAGTGCTGTACGTTATTTGTTTAACCCTTTAAGGTGACGTACTGACTGACTGACAGGTGTGTGATGCGTGAGGCCAGCAAACACGATGTAGCTTTCAGTTATGACAAACAGTTTCCATAATTATACTTTATGGATAAAGGTCTATGGCTCTGCATACAAAGACTTTCTCTTGCTGGAGTTTATAACCGTTTCACTTCAGGACGCATTAATGCCGCTCTGTAGGTCTATTGGAGACATTCACAAATATTCCTAGCAAATCTAACAAATGTTGGAGACATACTCGCTACATAAATATGCTAAATCGCACTTCAGCAGTGTTTATTTCAGAGCGCACAATAAAATCGTGTATTTGAGGGCGTGCAAGAAGTTTTGTGCATGAACAGAGGAAATCAGCGCTCGAGCACAGAGATTCACATGCTCGTATTACATAAATGCTATCTCGGCTTGTAATACTGAGCTCACAGCATTTGTCAATGAAATAACGCCACAGGTAGTTGGTAGATCTGTGTAAAAGGCCCAACAGAGTCTGTCGCCACAGCTGGAAAAAATCCTATAGGAAACACTGCTTCGGAGATAATTGAGCCCAGGGTTCCGGCCAGGTCGATGAGCATGTAAGGGGGTACGAGATCAGGTAGTTCTCAAGAGCTCCCCCTGGTAAAGGAGAAAGAGGGGGAGATGGGGAGGATGGGGGAATTCTTCAAAAAAAACAAAAAAACAATGATAAGGGTGTAATAGTAGGCGGGCTATTTATAGTGAGTTTGGATTAATCCAATTGGCTTACAAATGATTACTGATGGTAGACCAGCTGCGGTCAATCATATCACATGCTCCTCTCTAAATTAGTTTGTGAAAGTTCACTTAGAATCAGCAAGATAATCAGGACATTACCTAGTATAGTCAGAAGGGGAGAAATTATATCAAAATCAGTCTGATTATCACACCAAGACAATCAGCCAAACCTTTCTCCATCAGGATGCCTTTGGCAGAATGATTTGAATTCAGGATAATTTGTGACATGGAAGGACATATTTGAGGGACAGTTCTTCTTAACAGAGAACAACTTCCTTTGCAGTGGTCTTTATTTTTTTTTTAACCTGGCAGGTCTTTACAAATCTAAGCCCACAACATTACACACTAAAAATGTAATTGAAAATGCAAAAAAAACATTAAAAGACCCCTTTAAAAAGTCAAGGTCCAAATGTTATCCTAAAGGCTGTCTAAATCACTCAGTGTGTTTGCTTGTTGGTTCTTTGGCAGTACTTGGGGTCAGTTCAGGTCAACACGTTTGCCATGTTACAGAGCTGTCCTATATTTGAGACCTGTGACACACACAGCTGTCAGTTCTCTGTGAGCTCCTGGAGCAGATGGCTTCTACTTTTGGGTAGAACTTGTGCTTTCAGTAATCAATGCTGCAGATGCTAATCACAATGGAAATATTATCCTGTTTATATAAACACAAAGAAAAGGTTTTATTAACTTTCCTTGCTGTTATTTACTTGACGTTTTTGCCATTTTCTCCTTACATAACTGTATTTTTAGCCCTTATTTGACATTAAATCTATTGTCAGAATTTATTGAAGACACAGCGCATATATACAGATGGTAAAGGTGGATCTTTATTTTAGTGGCGGATGCATTTACATAAGCAGATCTACACCCATTTCATTGAATTTTTGCTTTAGTTTTGTTGTTTATAATTGCAGTAGGAGGAAGGTTGCAGAGAATAAACTGTGTGTGGAAGAACAGTATTTTATCCACAGTTAATTATGATGGCGGAAAACATGATGTGAACATATCAATTACAAAGCTGTATTATTTAAAATTTTGTTCAGAATTGTCCACTCTAGTTTGCCCTCTTAAGTAAATCTGGTTAAAATGATGAGGACTATTATTATTATTATTATTATTATTATTATTATTATTATTATTATTATTATTATTATTATTATCATTATTATCATATAAAGTGATATACATAAAATATACCATAAAAATATATAAAACATATATAATAAATATATTTAAAATATTTCAAAATATTTTATATATAATTGATTTATTATTTATTGATTATTTATTTATTTTCTCCAGATGACATTGAGTTGTACAATAATTTTTCATCTTCTAAGTGGCATAAAGTGGCAGTGGTGGGGGGGGGGGGGGGGGGGGGGTCTGCTGCTTTTAATGTGTTCTCCACAGGGGGGCAGGAGTGCTCATTTTGGCACGTGATTTGAGTTCTCATGAGAACCTCGCCAGCACTCACATGACAACAGAGCTCTTTTTTATTTCTGTCTTTAATCTCTCTTGTATGTCAGTCTGCCGTCCATGTGAAACACTGGCAGTGCTCCAGCCTCCTCTCTTCATTCCATTCCAGACGCTGCCCACTCTTTCCTCTCACACACAAACAAACTCAGGCTTCCTATTTTTGTGGAGCTGCTCTAGCATTCTGTGTATTCTGTGAACATTATTTGTGTGAATGATAGATTTGTTTGTCAGTGTATTGAAATGACAGACAGATCGGTAATGATGTAGTTCACACTGGTTTTATCTGTGTGTGCGTGTGTGCGTGTGTGCGTGTGTGTGTGTGTGTGTGTGTGTGTACCTGGTATTCTCTACATTTTAATGACCAAGTGTCCCCTCAAGTGTAGTATAGCAGTATTTTTAATCATTTGGGGACATTTTTTTATCCTAATGAGGAAAACAGCTTATAAATCAGAGATAATTATTTTGAAAATCAAGGGCTCTATCTTAATGATCTAGACACAAAGTCTAAAGCGCATAGCAAAAGCATTAAGGTGTGTCCAAAATCCACTTTTTAAGGATGGAAAAATTCACTCTGCGCCTTGGCGTATGGTCTAACAGGGTTGTGCTTATTCTCTTAATGAGTTATGGGTGTGTTTTGAGCATAACATGCATTAAACCAATCAGACTCTCATCTCCCATTTCCTTTAAAAGTGAGTTGCGTCACGCCATGACGCATTTGCTATTTACATGGGGGAATTAGCACGTGGAAAAACTGAATGCTTCACTAGTTCGAAAACAGTTATCAGCACGAGGATAAAGAACGAGCCTCCTCCATTCGGCCTCTTTATTTTGTCTTTACTTTACTTTAACTCTTTACTCCTTTACATTCGTGGAAGGAAACGGTGTTGTACTCACTCCACTGAAGACATTCATAGCCAACATATTTAATTTAATTTGTTAAGCGCAAAGATTTATTTCAAACTATTTCTAAATTCAGTTCTAATTTCCAGCAAACTAATAAATGAACAATAATAATGAAGTCCAGTCAAAAAACTGAGTTATATCCAAACACACGTCCTATTCTTATGCCCCATATGACGATGCATATGTATTCAAAACCCTACAGGTGGACAAATCTAAACTAGTTTTTATTAAAACAAATATAAATATGCTAATAAGCAATAATACTGCTAATAATAATAACATTACACAAATGCAAATTGTCATGAATAAACTGGAAAAAAAAGCATGGAGGCATAAACAAGGCATGGAGGCAGTGGCTTTTATATTTATGTAGAAAATAATAATTTTTGTAACATTTTAATCCTTTTAACATATGTAAAGATATTTGTGTATTGCTGTTCATCATGTGTGTATTAAGCAATGTGTAAGCGTTTGAACCTGCATAGGCGCTTAACTAATGCTCTCTGCGCTGGGCTTTAGACCAGCTTTTAGTTGGTCAATGGTGTGGCCTATTTAAGTTTTTCAAAATAGCAACACGACAACAATGTGCCTTAACACACCTCCTTTATAGACCAGCATGCCCATGAGTCCACAAAGTGGCACAAATGGATTTGCTTTTTAAACAACATGGCTCCAAACGTGAAAATTACTGTTCCGCTGGTCTGAAAATAGCAACAAATCGCACCAAACACGTCTTGCGCCTTATTGCACCGAGTGTATTTAGGGCCCCATGGGTTCTTCTGGCAAAAGTTAGCATTTTAGTGTCATACTCTTTTTGGTAGACTGTTCTGAGGTATACCAGGCTTCTTTCAACACATCCTCAAGTTATTCTCTGTGGAAACCAGTTCATTTATGTCAATGTTATCAGATTTGTTTTTTTCTTTTAATATGATTTAAGTATTCAGGTGAACTGTGTGTGTCTATATACAGCAATACCATTAATTTCTGATTTGTGGGGATGCTCTGGGACAATATTATTGGTGTTTCCCATGGTAAAAGAGCTCATAAATCATCCAGAATAAAGTATTTTAAAAATGTAAAACTGCAGATTATGTTTTATGTGTGTAAAAACAGCATAAAAATCCTTATGTCTATGGGAAGACCCCATAAAGCGCACACACACGCACTAAAATACACTACTAAACATGAAAAGTACTACTGAAGAACTGTTGATACTACTAAACAGTGAGTGGTGGCGCAGTGGTTTGCACTCACAGCAAGAAGGTCGCTGGTTCAAGCCTCAGCTGGTTCAGTTGGCATTTCTGTGTGGAGTTTGCATGCTCTCCCCGTCTTGACGTGGGTTTGCTCTGGGTGCTCTGGTATCCCCCACAGTCCAAAGACATGCGCTATCGGGTAAGCTAAATTGGCCGTAGTGGATGAGTGTGAATGAGAGTGTATGGGTGTTTCTCAGTGCTGAGTTTTGGCTGGAAGAGCATCCGCTGCGTAAAATATATGCTGAATAAGTTGGCGGTTCATTCCGCTGTGGCAACCCCTGATGAATAAAGGGACTAAGCCAAAAAAATTTATAAAAAGGCCAGAAACTCTAATAATAACACATCTCACAGCCACAGATGTTTGACTCAAATGTGGATACGATTCTATAGAGTGGGTTAAGTGGAAAACCTGATCTTCATCAGCCTGAGCTGTTCAGGAAGATGATGATGCTGATGATGTCTGAGTGTGATCTCCTGAAGAGTGTGAAGTGAGAGATGGAGAAGTGGGTCAGACTCACATCATTGATCTCAAGCTTTCACATCAACATCACGAGCTCTAAAAGCCCAGCTCATAACAGTGTCTATTTTTACATCAGTATTTTTATCGGCATCTCTACCTGCCTGCCAGTGTCTGTGTGCATGTCCCAGCAGACCCAGCTCTGTCTGCGTCACTCTCACATCGGCTCATCCCTGGGCTCCAGTGTCTGGTTGTCAGGAAGGTGGGAGTGGGTGTCATGGTGATGGGATTCTGCAATAAGAGCCTGCATAGACTGAAATATTGATCACCAAGATCATGAGGTTTGATCCCTATAGATCACATATGCTCAATATATAGTTTGAATGTAAGAAAACAAGCATCTGCTTGGTTAATAAAGCATCATCTGCGAAATCTGCTCATCACCTTCTTCATGCTGGAAACATGTGATGTGATCAGTGAGCCAGCAGGTGGCAGACCATCCCTGACCACTCTCCTGACAGCAGAGCTAGAAGACCAGGGATGGGCAGTTCTTGTTCTGGAGGGCCACTGTCCTGTGCAGTTTAAGCACACTTAAAAACCTTCTAGAACTAGAATTGTGCTCTTCTCTATTATATGTTTAATTAGTGTTTGTTTGTTTGTTTGTTTGTTTGTTTAGTTATCAGGCATCCCTGTTATTACTGATCACAGAGCTCCACTGCCCTGGTATTGTTATGAATGATGCCTTTAGACTGTATGACTGCTTAGAAAGATAGTTAATCCAAATTCTGTCATCTTTTAAACTTGTTGTAAACCTGTTTGAGTTTCTTTCTTCTGTTGAACACAAAAGTAGACATTTTAAAGAAGTCCAGACTTGCCCTTTTCTAAATACAGTAGTCAAAATTTGAAGTGGATCAAGAACGATTTTCATAATTTCAGACACAAATGAGTGTTGTTTGAAAGTTTTAGAACAACTATGATGAAAGGTGATGATCCACTTCAAATGTTGACTACAAGAAATATATGATTTGATGTGCTTTGGCCAGTCAGAAACTGCTTAGCAACCAGTCAAAACCCCATAAATAACTGCTATGAATCATCTAGAATACCTTAGCAGTTGCGCATGGGCGATTTAAACCAGCATTTTAAAAAGCTCCATGCAAGCCAGGGGCATTCATTTGTTTATTTTCCTATTTATCAAGGGTCGCCACAGTGGAATGAGCCACCAACTATTCCGGCATATGTCTTACGCAGCGGATGTCTTTTCAGCCGCAACCCAGTACTGGGAAACACCCATATACTCTCTTATTCTCAGCATATACTTTCAGCAGCTACGCTAATTATTCAGCAGCTACGCTAATTATCCTCTTTATTCTCCATTTCCACCTGGGGATACTCTTCCCGAGGCTCTCAGACTATGCAGAGTCACTGATTCAATCCAAGACCAACGACGAGATGATCCTAAGGTTTCCATATCCTGGACCAGGCCGTATCCTGAGCAGCTACTGTGGTGGTCATGGAAGAGTGAAACATGAGACTGATTCCTGTGATGCTCCAGGACAGACGAGTCTTCGCTGAGGCCAGCTTCCAGCCTCCGCCGCTGAGACTGCTGCTCTGCACAAGACGTTTGGCCAGCGGAGTAATTAAAATGGTCGTGCCCAACTGAGTCTGGTTTCTCTCAAGGTTTTTTTTCTTCACTTTCGCCAATTAGTGAAGTTTTTTTTCCCTCTCCGCTGTCGCCACTAGCTTGCATGGTTCGGGATCTGTAGAGCTGCGCATCGTTGGATTTGCTCTTCAGTGTTTGGACTCTCAGTAGTGATTTTTAAACCACACTGAACTGAGCTAAACTGATCTGAACTTAAACACTAAAAAACTGAACTACACTGTTATTATGGCCTGTTTCCATCGTGTGGTATGGTTCGGTATGCTTTTATGGCCGTTTCCACTGTCAAATGGCCCGTTTTCACTGAGTGGTACGGATCACCTTTATCAGGCTTGTGTTTCCACTGCCAAAAGGGTACCAATGGTCGGTGTGGTGTATGACAGAAAGTTTCAGTCGATGTCATTCTCGCTCGAGGAAATGTCAAAGTAAAGCTGTACGGGACGTTCACATATCAAATGAGAAGCACTTCTTACAAAACAGATGCTTTACACACTTATATACTTGTGTATAAATGTTCATTACTAACCTTTCTATGAACATGATTTGATTATAACTGCAGATCAATGATAAAAATAGCCTACTGTAACGTCTGCAATTATTTAAAATAAATGCAACATATATGAACACAAACAGCCCCTTACAGTCTTCGATATGTTACCAACTACAGAAAAACTACACACAGCATACATTTAGTCCTTATTTGGGTTCAAAAACAACATGCAACATATATCCCACAGTAACCTCTCATCTGTATCTTTTTTCTTTACCAGCACATGTAAACGCTTGTTAGAAAGTAATTTCGTCATTCAAAAGTTCAAAAGGTGAATAATAGTTAAACATAGCAGTTTGTTAATGTTTTAGGTTGCTGAAAGAATCATTTGATCCTTTGTTTTTTCTGGCTTCTCCTTTGTTTTTCACGCTTCACTCTCGTGTTTATCCATTTCTGAAAGGATCAGATGTCAGAAGCACTTCAATAATCACACACACATTATTATCTTCAGCTCAAGAAGTTTGTTATTTCAAATATAGACACATGGCTCGCGTTCTAGATACCCTTGCGAAAGGGTACCCAAAAAGTGGTACAGTACGGTATACTTTTTGGTACCTTTTGACAGTGGAAACGGCCATAAAAGCGTAATAAACTGTACCATACTGAGCGGTATGGTACAGTTTAATACGCTTTTATGGCCGTGGAAACAGGCCAATAGGGTACTTAACACAACAAAAGGGTACCAAAAGCCGGAGCAATAGCTGAACACCATTGGTTTTACAGAGATACGTCACTAGCTTGTGCACAAGCTAGGAGAATGAAAACAAAGGAAGCGCCATTTTTAAAAACACAGCCGAGACATTACACAGTAATAATATATACATATAATAATGAGCCATGGTTGACCCGAGCTCAAATGTCGTCTTGATGAACAGCCACGAAGCCAAGAATAAGAGCAGAGTCTACCCTGTGCACCATAGTTGTTTACAAGGCTGTCTGAAGAGCAAGCGGTTTCACTCTCTTGAGTTGCGATTCTTTCAGAAACGAACAAACGCCAGAGTGAAGCGCAAAAAAAAAAAACAAAGGACCAAAGGCATTTTAAAATCTTACAGCAACCTACACCATGAATAAACTGCCATGTTTAACTATTATCATCACCTTCTGGACTATTATAAACTCGGGAATGGCGGATTTACTTTCTAACAGAGGTTAAATGTGCTGATGAAGATTAAAGATACAGATGATGGGCTATATGTTGCATGTTGTTTTTGAACCCAAATAAGGACTAAATGTATGCTGTGTGTAGTTTTTCTGTAGTTGGTAACATATCGAAGACTGTAAGGGTCTGTTTGTGTTCATATATGTTGCATTTATTTATTTATTTTATATAATTGCAGACGTTACAGTAGGCTATTTTTATCATTGATCTGCAGTTATAATCAAATCATGTTCATAGAAAGGTTAGTAATGAACATTTATACACAAGTATATAAGTGTATAAACCATCTGTTTTGTGAGAAGTGCTTCTCATTTGATATGTGAACGACCCGTACAGCTTTACTTTCACATTTCCCCAGGCAAGAATGACGTCGACTGAAACTCTGAAACCATTGGTACCTTTTTGGCAGTGGAAACGCAAGCCTGATAAAGGTGACCCATACCGTACCATACCACTCATTGGAAATGGGCCATAGTGGATCAAACTACCTAAATTTAGTTAATTTCAGTTCACCTCTGTTTTTAGTCAGCGTCTGTTTCCATTCTTTCTAGTGCTCTCCTCCTGTTTCCACTTTGAGCCATTTACCAGTGTGACATTGGGCTTGTTTGGACTCTAATGAAGGAATGTTGACACACGTGTGCTGTTTCAGCTTTTCTTCTGTCACTCTCAGAAAGAGTGTAGCCGAATGATCAGTTCTGGTATGTCCACTCATTACCCAGCATTCCTCAGCGGCCACATCACAAAGCAAGAAAAGCAGCGGCTCACGTCCCTGTCATCATTTCACACCACCGCAGCACGTCCGACACACGAACAACACTTTCTCATTTAGCCCTTCATATTTCACTGGCGCTCGCTCATTATCGCTCTCCATTCCTCTGTCCATGGTGCTGAAGCCTGCTCTTTGAGCAAAGTGTCAGCGATTAATTGGCGACGGTTCCCCTGGTATTCTCTCTCTCTATTTCCCACCTATCTGACTGGCTGCTCTCTCTTTTTCCCCCTCCCAGTCGCTCTACCTCTCTTCTTTCTCAGTAAGCTCATTCATTTTCTCTGAGTATAGACCAGAGCAGACAACCGACACAAGTGACCTCTTCTTTTTTTATGAGGTTGAGCTCATAGACGAGCACTCGTTCTCTCTCTCTCTCTCATTCTGTGGCTCGACTCCGGCTGGATTCTTAACTGAGGAGTGAATCTCTTTCCCAGCAGAGAGGAGGAGGAGGTGGAGGAGGATTCCTCTTGTGTGTAAGTAAAAACAAAGCTAATTGGAGCTCAGGTTTGTTTCTTGTTTAGTTTTTTTAGCTAGGTTAATTCTTATATCTACTGTGTAATGTATATATTTGTGATTATAGTTCATTCAAATGAGATTTCTGAAAAATTTTCTGCTGTTGTTCAGTAGACTTTGATTGTTTTTGTGTCATCTCTGGCAAGTTTTATTAATTTTTTGTACACAGGGAAGTTTGTCTTGTGTGCGTGTTGTTTGCAAATGGCGGGTGGGTGTGTGTTGTGTGTCTCACCGCTGTGCCATGTCTCTGTGTGTGTTTTATAATCTCACACACTCCAGCCTGACCTGATTTACTACACACTGACAGATGGTGTATCTCTCTCTCTCTTCCTCATACCTCCATCCATCTTTCCTCCTGCTTTCCATTGCTCCTTTTTATAATGTCTGTCCGTTGGGCATTACAGTGTGATTTGCATTCAGTTTGTGTGTGTGTGTGTGTGTGTGTGTGTGTGTGTGTGTGTGTGTGTGTGTCTATGAGAGAGAGAATGAAACATGCATGTGGATCCTAATCTCCATTTTTCATGTATGACTTGATCTGTATTGTGGTTGTTTATTAGTTTTTAGCATTTGCTTGGTTTATGCCTCTGTGTATTGTGTGTGTGCGTGTGTTTTAGCCCACGGGGAGACTCACTGTACAGTTGAGAGACTCTGTATGCTTGGATACACACTCAGCCTGGTTTCTACAACAGTAGTAATTGATTATAAAACTGGCTGGAAAGGAGGAGAAATGAGAAAAGGAAGTAGACAAATGCTCTGGTGATGTCTTTATGCTGTTTGTTTATGTGTCCACCCGTCCAATCATTCACTCCCACATTACAGTCTCATATGGGATATCACAATTTGTGTTATTATTCTTTTCTTTTGGTTTACCCATTTTTTACTGTGCCTAATTTTCTGCTTCTTCTTTCCTTCTTTTTCTTTTTTTTTGTTTCCCCTCTCCACTATCCTGTGATTTTTGATATAGCAAGTCTATAAAGTTCATCTACTACAAGTCTGTTTGTGTCCGTCATAACTGTTGCTTACTACTGATATGCAACTAAAGCCATTTAAAACTATTTATTAATTTAAGTAAAGCTAAAAAGTCAAATATAAATATTAGAAGAAAAAATATTTATGTTTTTTGTCATTTTTTAGTTGTTTTTTTAATGGGAGACGAATAGAGGTCTCAAAAAAAGATGAGTGAAGCAAAAACAGAGATCAGTAATACTTTATATACAGTGCTCAGCATAATTGAGTGCACTCCGTTTTGAAAATGAATATTTGTATCCATTTCTCAGTGAATACAGGCAATGTATTTAGGTGCATTTAAGCAAAACAGATTTATCAAACAGATATATTTATTAAAATAATATTTTAGTCACCAAACATTTAGAAATAGAAAGATAATACAATTTAATTGAAGCTAAATATTGCAAAAAAAAAAAAAAATTAAAAAATCACAGCCTACAAAAATTCAACTAAATTTTTACTTTTTTTTCTCTTGATTTTTCCTCTTTTTTAAAATTTGTATTTAATATTTTTCTATAACATATAAATTTGGCTGTACTAGTTTTTGGACTGTTATCGTAAGTTATTTTGTTAGATAAGCTCCAGATTTGGCTTCAGTACTGGCTAATCTAATGTATATGCACTAATATAATATTGTATATATTAAAAATATGAATTTAAAAGAGAGATTTGTGAGGGGTGTATATAATATAATATAATATAATATAATATAATATAATATAATACAATACAATACAATACAATACAATATAATATAATATAATATAATATAATATAATATAATATAAGACATAAGCTATAAGTGAACTGAATAAACTAAACTGACCTTAGTGTATGAGTGTGTGTGTAAATTAGTGTGTATGGGTGTTCCCCAGTGTTGGGTTGCGGCAGGAAGGGCATCCGTTGTGTAAAACATATGCTGGAATAGTTGGCGGATCATTCCACTGTGGCGACCTCTGATAAATCAGAGACTAAGCCGAAGAAAAATGAATGGACGAATATCTTAAATAATATATTGAATAATATTAAAGTCTGAGATTGTTTGCTGATGTGATGTGTGAAAAAAGTTTTTCCATTCTGAATTCTTTCCTTACTAGTTAAGAAAACATTAAAGGTTTTACCATTAAAGATGATTCTTCTCTCAGTGTGGCAGTATTCAGCATGAGCCACTCCACTTTTATATTTTTATCTCTGAGCTCTGTCTGTTACAGAAAAAAAAACATAAGTAAGATGCAAGCAAAAACAGCACTTATTAGCTGAATAAAAAACAGATGCTGTTTACCTAACATAATTTACATTTCATGGGAGTTCAGTGTTTCCCCAACCATTATATTAGGAGGGTGCCCCAACGGCTTTCCCCGCCCCCCTTGAAGTAAAGTTAATTGTATTTTATATATAGCACCAGATCACAACTTCTTTTAATAAACAAGCTAAATAGCCGTATGTAATATCTTATTTACACAACGACATGAGATTTCTGTCTCTACATGGTCGCGCGATTACAAATTTCTGCTCTCTGAATTGCACATGGTGGAGTTCACATAGCCACTCTCTGCTGTATTGGAATGAGTGTGTGCGCGCCACATCTGACAGGACCGAAGACGCTCCCGTATATAATGCATAGCCTACAGCAGCCAAAACACAGGTGAATGATGTGTGGGAGCGTAATTCGCTCGTCACAGCAGCTACACAGATGCGATGGGACCTGTTTAGTTTATTGGCGCAACTCGCGTGAATGATGCTCTTTATGTTGCAAGCGCTGCCATTGTATTTCCAGTGTTTTGAGCTGCTGTGAAGCGTTCGCTCCTATCTAGCGTCTCATCCAACCTGACTTCTCCCGGAAGCTCCGCGAGTCTCCCGCAAATTTATACCGGCCCCGTGATCCCCAAAAATGAGTTAAAATACTCGGAAATCATGGCGAATAGAGTAAATGAGCAAGTGAACTGATCATCAGATGAAAAGAGCAGTAAAGATATCACAAGTGCAAATCCCTTTCCCTCTCTCTCATTGGGTGATCTGCTGTCAATAGTTGGAGACCAGCAAAATATTTGAATGGTATTGCATGTATTTAGGCCTTTTTACATATAAGAAGTTCTGTTTTGACAATATTGCAAGTTCACTAAAAGCTGGCTGGAGTTATTAGATAAATAAAACTTTATTTAAACATGAATATTTAATAATACAAATTCTTGTAATACACTCATTGCTATAAACAGTAGTTTATAGACCCGTTTCCTTTCAGTAAAGAAGTATTAGATTTATGGGTGTGCATTTTAATTCTTATGCATCAAACATATGCTCCAAACTTGTTCTTGATTGACAATTATTATATCTGTGTTAAACTATTTTCTGTGGCGGTTCATTCCGCTGTGGCGACCCCTTGATAAAAAAGGGACTAAGCCAGAGTAAAATGAATGGATAAATTATTTTCTGTAAAGCTGCTTCTGGCCATGACACGTTCACAGCTAAATAGTTATGAGACGTGTTTAAGGGATTATGTGCAGCATCCATGATTTATTATCTTAGGTAAGGCAAGATCTTCTCTTAAGGTACTGACTTAGAGGGAAAATGTGCTCAATGCATTATAAAGCTTGAAGCATTAGAATCGGTGCTCAGTATCAGCCGATCACCATGACAATGAATCTGTACTCAATATCAGCTGCAAAAATCCTGATCGGAGCATCTCTAGCTTTGACCCAACTTGGCTGTCAGAGCGGCAATACTCCCCCTGGCTGTACAAGACTGATCTTGGTAAGTCAGTAAATACGCCCTTTGGAAAAAGAAGTATTCTTAAGTAAAGGTCAAGTATAAAAGTATACTTCATTTAATAAGCAAATAAGCCCATTAAGATACACTGCAGTGACGAAAGCTGCACACTTTGTGGATAAAAAAAGATAAATGTTAATTTTTAGCTTGTACGGTTGTACAGTTCAAAAAATTGTTGTTATTTACTGCTGTCATTAAAAGAAACAAATTAACACCATGACTCCTTGTGTCGGGGTCAGTCTGAACAGCCGCGCTACGCCACGCCATGCCCTGTCGAGTCTCGGCTGGACCAGTTTGGCTGAACTTCAGGTGCTCTGGTTTTTCCACCACAGTCCAAAGACATGCACTATAGGTGAATTGAACTAAATTGGCCATAGTGTTTGAGTGTCTGTGTGTGTTTGTGTGTGTGTGAATGAGTGTGTATGGGTGTTTCCAAATACTGGGTTGCGGCTGGAAGTGCATCTGCTATGCAAAACAAATGCCGGGATAGTTGGTGGTTCATTCTGCTGTGGCGACCTCTGAAATTGAGAGTAGGCCAAAGGAAAATAAATGAATGAATGAATGACGTTGAAGAGTATTTATATTAACAAATTAACAATAGTACATTGTTCAATATTTTCTTTTTTTCAGAGTGTACCGTATAAAAGTTTGAAATGACCATTTTCCTTTCAATTATTTCCTTATTTGTTTACTTTTTTATTCAGAAATGATACATTAAACTTGTTTTGTTAGTCACATAATCCTTAATAATACTGCAGTGGTGTTTCCACATTTATTAAAGCAGAAAACACAGACAGAGACATGATTGTTGAGCAGTTAATCAGCATATTAGAATGACTTCTGAAAGATCATGTGACACTGAAGACTGGAGTAATGATGCTGAAAATTTAGCTTTTTTCACAGCAGGAATAAATGACATTTAAAACATATTAATAATACAGGAAATTTAAATGATAACAATATTGTTCACAATATAACTATTTAAATAAGTCAAATAAATGCACATACATAAAAGATTTATTTAAACGTTAGTCTAGTCAAAAGATTCTAATGAAAAACTTCTGAAAACTGTCTTCTCTGTTTTTTTTTTCTATTGTGCCTTACATATCAGTATCTCTCCTAGCCATGCATTTTCTGTATCGCATGGTCCATGACATTACTTCACTGCAGCGCTATTAAATCTGTTCCGCTCCCTTGCTGTTTAGTTATTTGTTGTTTGGTATGATTTTTCCTTTGCTCTCGCCACATGCTCGAGCAGTTGGCTCAGATGTCCTCTGTGATCTCGCAGCTCTTCATGCTGTAGCCTCTGCCCTTTACAGACTACCCAGAAAACACTAGAGTCCTCCTACATATAAAAGTCTAGACATCTAGAAATCCCTGCCCACGCCGTTTCTCTCACATTCACACTTGCACACATAAATCAGTGCGACTCCACGCCAACTATTAGCTCTATGTATAGAAGCCATTTCTGTCTTGAATGATCTCTGGTGTGAAATAAAGCGCAGAGAGAGCTGAAGCTGTGGGTTGAAATTATTATGTTTATGACATGATATAATGTAATTAAAAATGTCTACACAACATGCTCTATTTGAAAAGTTTTGATAAGTTGTTGCCACAGAACAAATATTTAAGCCAATAAAGCAGATGAATGTTCCTACATGCAAGATGAGTTTATGTCTGATGATGCTCAACTGAATGCAACCCAGGCTCATTCTGATTACGTACCCCTATATACATTTCTGGAGAGCACCAAATACGTCCCAGGGACTACGTTTTTTGCAGTTTTTGTTTTCGCGAATCCACCAGAGGCGGTGGATTTCGTGTACACTTTTTGAGATCACAAATTTCTCTTGCGAGATTCGCCATTGCAAGATTCGCCATTCGCGCCTGCTGTTCTCACGTAAATCCACCAGGGGCCACAGTCGACTGACTAACTGATTGACTGACCAATCCTCCACCCATCCCCTTTCCTAAACCCAACCAACAGTATTTTAAAAGCACAGATTGACCTGGCCACCCTCTTTGCTAAACTCAACCGTAGTATTTTGAAAAGCAATCTAAAAGAGCCCTCACCTGATTTTACCACGTTTTCAGATTTTACCACATTCTCACCCTGTTATTTACTTATTTATTTTATTTTTTGGCTTCTTTTTTTTCTTACCTGCTTTCTGGAACTGTTCTTCACCAGACTCAAACCCCGTTGTCGCAGTCAACTCCGCTCTGTATCTCAAGTGCCGAGGTACTGTAATTCGCAATCTCTAAAAACGGATATAGGGCTACGGTATGTACTCAAAATGAGCCTGTGTTGCATGAGAACATTGATACAAACTGTTATTGTATGTTATATTATTTTTTTAGCACAATAAACAATATTTTTTCAAACATCAGCTGAAATTTTAGCAAGAAATTTTTTTTTTTCATTGTTTAGATTAAATCAGATTTTTGCCACAGAGTGAATTTGCAGTTCGTCAACAAAACAAGTGAATTCATACAGTATATTACAGTACTATATCAAAAACAGAAAGCACTCTGCCATTCAGAAACAGTCACTAGCTGGGTTTCTATAGAACTCCTGTGAAATTAAAAGTTAAGTCAAGTCGAGGTAACTACACACATAAGACAGGCTATACAAATACTTTTACATGAGACTGAACAATGTTGCGCACAATATTGTGCAAGAGAGGTAATAAAGGTCAATATTGGGTAAAAGAGGTATTTAAGGTTGAATATTGTACAAAAGAGTTGTTTAAGGTTGAAGCATAGTGCGAAATGATTGTGGTTCATTTATCGTAAAATTCTTGTAAAATGTTGTTTAAATAAAGTGTCAGGTGCATATGAGAGAAGAGTATTTCTACAGTTTTTCTACAGGTGGTTTGTCAAGCCCACTCACCTATATGAAGCACAGTTTGAAATGTACAATATTTCCAAGTGACATTGAGTGATTAAGAAAGTGTCTATAGTGCAAATGAAAATTAAATAAAAATTGTAGATGTTAGTTTCAGTCTGTTAGTTTAAGGATGTTGATTAGCTGTGATTCAAACAGTGGCAAAATTAGAAAATATATAAATTCAAAATATAAAACTGATATAAATATGCAAAGCTTGCAGTTTATTACTTCTGCTTAAATGGATCAACAATATTTTTCAATCTTGACCAACCAAATGCTCTCTAGTATCTGACATGCTTGATCTTCATGTGATAAAAAACAAAACGCTATTGGCTGTTTTTTTGAGGGGAGGAGCCACTCTATGTCCCACCCTCTCTTCTTTTTTTCAGTTGAGACTACATCAAACATTGAATAAAAAACACATTTCAAAACATTTGACTTGACCTTTAATGTGCAACTTGAAGTATTGCATGAGAAATGAGTGATGGAAATGCCAAATTTCAGATAAAAAAAATATAGGAAAAGAGAAGTGTGTTTGACAAATAAACTCTGACGTAGTAAATATAACACCCATGTGGCTAATTAGCTGTCTCCATCATACCTTGTTTACAGTTGGTTACCAAAACTACAGGTGAGGAGAAGGATGTAGTCTTGTCGTGTTAACAATAGGGATGCACGATATATCAGAGTCCATATTGTTATCTGCCGATAACTGCTATTTTTAATATGGGTTGTTAACGGTTTGATAACATATTTAGGCTGATATCTTTTAGCCGATAAGTTATGTATTATTTCCACTGGTGAAACCACTTCACACGCTTATCTGCTGCTTATTTGGTTTATGTTCATTGATTTATTTATTGCTTTACACATGATGTACATTTTATTTATATCAAAGAAAGTTAGCAATAGAAAACAATAGTTTAGAGATCAGTTCAGACTTTCTTGGAGTAAAATCAGTTGCTCACTTCACTGTATGTGTTTGCCTTTTGTTTTTGCAATCATGCAGAAATATTAGAGAATTAATAAATGTATTTATCTGCTAATATATCGGCTATCAGTCTCCAAATCTGAAGAGTTATCGGTTATCGGTATTGCTGAAAATTTCCATAGCGGTGCATCTCTTGTTAATAATAAACAGTATGAATACAGAAATACATAAAACATTTCAAATATTTTTAATTGCTAGTTATTATAAACATTAAAGGTAAACTGAAAGACTGAGAGGGAGATGTGTGGAGAGAGTTGGGTTTATGTAGGAGACACACAGGCAGACAGATAAACAGATCTGTAACATCACGGCCCACAGGAACAGCTTGAGTGTCTCTCCGTCTCTCCCCACAGGACCAATCTAACCAACCCCAACAACAAACGCTCAACCCAGAAACCAGCAAACGATCTGTTGTGCCCAATAAACACGAGTGTGAACAGTGAAATCTCACCCTCTCTTTATGGAAGCAGTGTGTTTAGATGTGAATGTGCTTGTGGCGGGGAAGAAGAGCGAGGGAAGCAGAGCATATGGCATATTAAATGTTTGCAGAAGGAAAGGGCTGAGATATGATATAGTGTCTCTGCGGTGGGCTGTCTTGGGCCATATCCATTTTTGATTACAGCAGGATCCAGCCATGCTTGGACAGGAACTCATGTGGTTCTGTCTCACGCGGCAGACAGCGACTTGAAGAGTTGTCTGTACATCTGATAAAACCAGTGGTGTTTTAAAATAAATGAAGTCTCTGGTGGTTTTGTTTACAGTTTATCTCTCTTCAGTAAATTCTGCTTCACACACTAATAAATAATCTTTGGCTATGTCTATTAACATCTTTTCACAGGTGATTTAAAGGGGATATATTATGCCTCTTTGTACAAGAGGTAAAATAAGAGTGCTTATTTGTATGTTTGAGCTCAAAATACCCCATAAATATTTTTGTATAACTCTTTGAAACTGCCCGTTAGAGACTTTTATCCAAATTGGTGACAGTCGCTTTTAATTTAAATGAGATTGTGCTGCCTGCCAGCCCTCTTTTCAAAAGAGGGCGGAGCTACAAACACCTTTGCCTCAGTGAGATTGTCAGTGAGAGTGACTTTCCCCCTCCAATGACACGTACAAGGGAAAATGTCAATCAGAGTGTTTCTGCAGACTGTTTTTAAGAAGTATGATTATAAAAAATAGAATGAATGAACTTTTACCTTTAGAGGCTGACTATGTTCACACACTGCTGCCACGCGGCGGTGTTTAAATGCCTTATAAAAGTGATTTTTGCATAATTGTACCCCTTTAAGGTAGCCCAAATGCAGGTCTGTGTCTACTCAGAGTTCAGAGTAAAGACATTAAACGGTGTGTGTAAATACACATTGTTGGAAAATGTATGCTGCTTCAGGTTTTGGTTTCCATACCGCCTTTTCTGTGCTTTAAGTGTGCTGTTTACTAGGTTTGCCTAGTTGGCATGGTCTGATAGTCCCTATTGGTAAATGCAATAGCTGCACCATCTGGACCCAAAAATATGTTTTTGTTGACTTTACTGTTTAAATATTGCTGTGCATTCTGACTAATTGTGCATTTCTGTATTATAGTTGTTTTATTACATTTACAAGCATAGATGTAGAAATGGTTTACCTAAAATGAAGCTGCTGTCATTATTTTCTGAACTACACGTCTTTCCTAACTGCCAAGAGAAACATGAGGGCTTTAAAAAGGATTCATATGATTTCGTTTTATAATAGCTAGTATGTAATATATACAGTTTATTCATTTTTAGAATAATAATAGCAAACCAAACCAAGATTATGTATTTTGATTTGAACCAAAAGAGACAAAAGTAGAGGCCTGTGCCTTTAGTAAAGAAAAGCACTACAATCCCATGAAGCACTGTGAATAATAATACCTGAATTACAATTAAATGCAAAAGTCAACATAGGCTCATTCTGAAAACGTAGCCCTATATACATTTCTGGAGATCACAAATTATGTAGCCAGAAATACATATGGCTGCATTTTGTCTTTAAAACGAACGAAACAGGGCGGTATGACGCTGTTCCTTTTTGCGCTTACAAGCTGACCACTTACCTCGGTATGGACAACTGTTACCAGTTTGTCCAGAAGCTCGCCATGTACGTTGGTGGACTTGAGCCGCAGAAAGGAGTTGACAATGGCGACAGGGTTCAAGTCCAGTGAGAACGGTTCCAGAAAGTGGGTAAGAAAAAAACAAAAGCCAAAAAAATAAATAAACAAGTAAATAATAGGGTGAGAATGTGGTAAAATCTGTAAACGTGATAAAAATCAGGCGAGGGCTTTTCTTTTTCTGGATTGCTTTTCAAAACTGTCGATTGGGTTTAGGGAAGTGGGTGGGCGGGTTTAGGGAAGGAGGAGGGTGGCTCAGTCGATTGGTTAGTCAGTCATTCAGTCAGTCAGTTAGTTAGCAGGAAAAGCAGGGGTGAATGGCACACGCAAGAAATATTTGAGATCTCAAAATGCTTACACAGCGGCCTCTGGTGGATTCGCTAAAACCAAAACTGTAAAGAAACTTAGCTCCTGGGATGTATTTAGTGCTCTCCAGAAATGTATATAGCGGTACGTTTCCAGAATGAGTTCTGGGTTGTTTAAAGTTGTTGAATGCAAAACTATTTATTTGAGCAGTTATATAGCAAATCTATATATTTTAGGTTCATTCTTGAAATGTATAAATAGCTAAAAATGGCATGATTTATCCATTTCACATTGTTGTCATCAATAACTTCAATTTCACTTTGTTCCCCACACAAATCAAATGAATGAGTTGAGACGACTTTAGGGCTACACAATATATCGTCACAATATATCGCAATGTCAACATTCGCAACAGTCACATCGCAGGTTATGCAATGTTGAATCTCTATTATAATTTATCATTGGAATATGTTTGAGGCCTGTGACTGTTTGAGGATTTTAAAAGCATTTGGCATAAGAAAATGTACCATTAGTAATGATTTTGTTTTAATTATTTTTATTTTTCAATTACTGTACCTGAATACTGTTAGACTCAGAAAACGATAAAACTGTTTCAGTTCATTTCAATTGTATCCATTTCTTTATTTTATTTATCTACACTGCCTGACAAAAGTCTTGTCGTTGATCCCAGTTTTAAGAGGAAACAAATAATAACTTGATATCTAGTTGATCATTTGGAAAAGTGGCAAAAGGTAGATTTTTCGGACGAATCATCTGTTGATCTGAATCCCAATCACCATAAATACTGCAGAAGACCTACTGGAACCCGCATGGACCCAAGATTTTCACAGATATCTGTCAAGTTTGGTGAAGAAAAAATCATGATTTGGGGTTAAATTCATTTTGGGGGCATGCGAGAGATCTGCAGAGTGGATGACAGCATCAACAGCCTGAGGTATCAAGACATTTGTGCTGTCCAATACATTACAAACCACAGGACAGGGCAGATTTTTCAGCAGGGTAGCGCTCCTTCTCATACTTAAGCCTCCATATCAAAGTTCCTGAAAGCAAAGAAGGTCAAGGTGCTCCAGGACCAGCCCAGTCACCAGACATGAACATTATTGAGCATGTCTGGAGTAAGATGAAGGAGAAGCCATTGAAGATGAATCTAAAGTATCTTGATGAACTCTGGGAGTCCTGCAAGAACGTTTTCTTTGCCATTTCAGACGACTTTATTAATAAGTTATTTGAGTCATTGCAGAGATGTATGGATGCAGTCCTACAAGTCATACACAATAATAATTCTTTTTCCACTGCTCCATGACTTTATATTCTATACTGTACACTATTTCTGTTAAGTGACAAGACTTTTGTCTCAGCAAAGTCAGATCTTACTGTCCTAATGAAATAATTAAGAGTCAAGGCATGATCATATTTTATTTTGGTAAAAGAGACATTTGCCTTTCATATAAGTCACTTCTGATACCAAATGATCAACTAGAAATTCAAGTTATTATTTGTTGTTCCTCAAACTTGGATAGGCGATGACTTTTGTCAGGTAGTGTATGCTTTTAATTTGCTTATTATATGTTATGCAGAAATACACGCCTGTATGATCCTTCAAATCAGTCTAAAATAATAGGATCTTTAACAGGACGTCATGGGGTGAACTTGTATTCATATCGTAACATGTATCGCAGAATAACTAAATATCTCAATGTTAGATTTTTCCAGTATCGTGAAGCCCTTTTAGACTTGGAATATAATATGTAATTTTAATGGACTATTTTTATTCATTTATTTGTCATATTGAAGATTGACAGAAGCATTTCATATTCATTATATATAAATAAAAGCTCCTCTTTCATGTTCAGTAAAAAGCAAGTATGCATCAATTTGGAATTTGGCGTAAAATTTTCTTATAACAAGTTTAGAAAATGTTTTAATAGATGTCCTCAAAGCATGTAAACCTCATCTGAATGTGTGTTTATTTGTACTTTCGCTGGTTGTAAATAATCAGTCGGGTCTGATCAGGCTTTCAGTAATTGGATTGCTGTCTCGTGGCTGTTTTAGATAAGATGTCATCTGCATCTGATTATCATCTCTGCTCCGCTGTAACTCAAAAACATCGCTCCATCTCCTTATATTTAGACTCGCGCTGTTTTCCAGTCATTTGGTTTAACTATCATCATAATAATCCAGCACATCAGAGGCGTCTGAGTGTTTTCATGCCAGTAATGCATTCTAATGCATTCTGGATCATTTGTCGCTGTGTACCAGCAAGGTCAGTGGCTTCACTAACAGCCGTCTGGATCACAGCCAGGGTCTCCATGCAGGGCAAAAGGGCAAGAGGAACCGAGAGGAGAGACAATACCATCCCATATAGTGAAGTGAATTATTGTGCCTGTCTGATATGAGTCATGTTTTCTCTCCAATGATGTGCTCTGTGTAAATACTCCCGGTGCTGTGTGTATCCCTCATATGGACTTTCTGGTTAATGATTGGTTTATTTATGAATACTGGCTCTTGACATTTACAGGGATTTAAGATGTTTGTTTCTGTGTGTGTCTGTGTTTGTGCATCTGCATGATTCATTATTTGTGTGTGTTGCTGGGCTGCTGTAATTGCATTGGGGTGTTTGTGGATTAGGTCTGAGATGTAGTATCTGGCTGTAATTGAAGATTCGGAGAGTGTGTGTGTTTCATTGTTTTAAGTGCTGGCCAATCAGCATATAAGCCTACTTTGATTAAATTTATGACTCACTGATAAATTTATGCTTCAGGCTTATGTAAAAGGCATACTTTTAAAGGTGTCATGTCAATTTATTTATATGATATTAGTTGATATTAGGTTGTCAGACTTGGGTACCAATTGGTTCTGCCATTTTACAAACATCAATTACCCGCTAACATTTGACACAGCTTCAAATGCTCCAATGTCCACGTTTGCGTATTTAACTGTAGAAGTTTTGTAATATAGTAAGAATTTTTCTCTTTTGGGAAACTATTTACATTTTTATTAAGGTCACGTGAATGGCGCCAGTGCGCTCACCAAAGAACAGCTATAGGGGACGTGGAGAGATAGTGGTAGAACCAATTCGGTAGATGGGGATGATCGGGAGGCCATGATGGTTAAGGGAATTTGTCCGGGACACCCAGGTTACACCCCTGCTCTTTACGAGAAGTGCCATTGGATTTTTAATAATCTGGACCTCAGTTTAACGTCTCATCCGTAAGATGATCAATCTTGCTCCCCATTTCCAGAAGTCGGTTGTGGCTTTACTGTTGGTGCATTGGTTATTCTAGCTACATTAACAAACTTTTACATGCTGTTAATGCCTTGTCAGTTTATTGGTGATTTTATTTGATCAAAAATACAATAAAAGTAATGTAACAATAAATATTTTTCTATTATTTAAATTTAAAATAACTATTTTTATTTTGTAAGTATATTTGAACCAACAGGCTCATTCTGAAAATGTAGCCCTTTATACATTTCTGGAGATCGTGAATTATGTAGCCAGAAGAACGTATGGCTACATTTCGTTTTTAAAATGAATGCTAAGGGGCGGTATGACACCATTCCTTTTTGCACTGGATGGCTTTCCCATTGTTACCAGTTAGCTCGCCATGTACTTCGGCAGATTTGAGACGCAGAGAAGAATTGACCACGATGACAGGGTTCAAGTACGGTGAAGAACAGTTCCAGAAAGCAGGTAGTACAAAAACAGAAGCTGAAAAATAAAATAAACAAGTAAAAAAAACAGGTAAAATCTGAAAACATGGTAAAATGCAGGTGAGGGCTTTTCTTTTTCTGGATTGTTTTTTAAAACTGTTGGTTGGGTTTAGGGAAGGAGGATGGTGGGTCAGACAATCGGTCAGTCAGTCAGTCGACAGCGGCCTCTGGTGGATTTACCCAAGAACAGCAGACACGAATGGCACTCGCGAGAGAAATTTGAGACCTCAAAAAGCATACACAGCTGCCTCTGGTGGAATTGCAAAAACAAAAACTGCACAAAAAAAGTACCTTCTGGGATGTACAGTATTTGGCGTTCTCCATAAATGTATATATCGATACGTTTTTAAAATGGGTTGACCTGGGTTGATTTGAACGTGTACTTCTGTGATTCGAAGTTGATTTTCAGCAGTCCGTTTAAAAATAAATAGTCAGGTTTCTTCAAAAATTAGGCCACTGTTGTATATGAACCCCTGCTGGATGTGATTTTATTTCGCTTTTCACGATCCTGTTCTCAACTTAAAGAGGATAGACTTGTGAAGTCTTTTTAAAGTTGGGTCCTATAAACACTCCTTCAGAATGTGTTAATAAACCTGTGATTATGTTCCCGTGATTTTGACTTTCCACTTTTAGACTTTTCAAATCACAGTATTGCTGTGAGAGAATGTCTGACATAAAGACACACACACTTGATTTTTATACTGAACATACTATATATTCTATTCTTCTAACCCAACTCTACCCCTAAACCAAACCCTCATAGGGAAACACTCTGCATTTTTACATTTTCTAAATATTTAAATCTGTTTGATTAGCTGATTGATGAGCTGTTTCCCAAATGGGGATCAAAAAACCTCAAAAAAGACTGGTATTGCTGTACTCGTGGGGACATTTGGAATGTAAGGAATTCAAGGAACACTCTCTCTCACACGCACATAATTCTGTTCTTGTCATGCTACTTTTTATGCAGTGTTTCCCTGAACAGTCTTAAAGTCACTGTCTAGTAGCCGCAGCAGTAACATTTACAGTATTTCATGTAACAAACATTATAACATTATTCATCTTCAGTCTTTTTTAGTCTTCTATTCATTCAGTTTCAGGTCACAGACTAAATAGTTTTTTATCACTATCTTTTATCAGTGTGGTGCTGTTAGAGAGTTGATGCTTGCGGATGTGTCCTGTCCTTCAGTGGATGTTTTCCTACTGCTGGGTGTTAAATATAGACTCTCCTCTTTTAGCATCTCTCATACTGAATCTGTATTTCCTCTGGAACTCTTTTCTAGATCATCCCTTTCACTTTCTTTTTCTCTTTTCCTTTAATGTTTCTAACTAAATATGACCAAATTCTTAACGTTTAAAGAAAACCAGTCTTATTTTACAGCAGTTTTGTTTTGACTGTTTGGCTTTGACTGCTGCAGTCTTTGTCAGCTGTTTCCTTCAGTTACGCAGGACATTTAGCTTCTTTACTGATCGATCTGCCTGAAGACATCCTGCAAGGGTGCCAGCTGTGTGCTGCTCTGCTAAAGCACTAAAGTCTGTGGTGACAATTAGTATTTTAGTCGTTTACTTAATCTCCACTTGCTTGTATAAGTTGTGGATAGAAGTTAAAGGGTTCAGGGCTATACTAATTAACTGCATTTCAGATGTTCATCTTAGATCATTTTTGCTTAAAATTCAAACAAATAAATCAGAATAATTTATGTAATTTTCTCAGACCACATGTAAAAATATGTAAAAATTACAAAAATTATTTATATGAGTATGGACTGTATGACAGTGGGGAACAATAACATTTCCTTTTATTCTCGGCAGTAAAGAGAGTTTATAAAGGAGGTTAATAAAATGTATTATACTCTAAAATTAATAATAATTCTAAATAAATATGATAAATATTACAGAAATTTTATATTTAATGTAATTTAATATTGAAAATAAACTGAAAAAAGTGGCAGCATTGTGGCTTAGTGGTTTGCACTGTGGTTTGCACTCACAGCAAGAAGGTTGCTAGTTTGTCACCCTGCTGGGTCAGTTGACATTTCTATGTGAAGATTGTATGTTCTCCCCGTATTCACGTGGGTTTCCTCTGGGTGCTCCGGTTTCCCCCACAGTCCAAAGACATGCACCATAGGTGAATTGGATGAACTGAATTGACCGTAGTGTATGAGTGTGTGAATGAGGGAGTGTATGGGTGTTTCCCAGTACTGGGTTTTGACTAGAAGGGCATCCGCTGTGTAAAACATATGCCGCAATAGTGACCTGTTCATTGTGCTGTGGCAACCCCTGAAAAATAAGGGACTAAGCCGAAGGAAAATGAATGAATGAACTGAAAAAAAAACCATCACAGCAATTCTAGTCAAAGTTCATCTCTGGATGGCTTATTTATTTAAATGTTTATTATTCACTTTTAGCCTAACACCATGTACTAAGTGCATGTGATACTCGATAATAGCTATTTTTTTATATAAAAAAGTTTTTAACCTAACCACCCATGACAATGATGAGCAAAGTTTCTATTTTGGAATAATATCTTTTTTTATTTCTCTGACGTCGCAGCTAAACAACAGTATAAACTACTATAACAATGATCAACTCGGGTGCTGATTATATGTTTTATTCAGGGTTAAATGTTACCAGTATGATTTTACAAGATATTTATTGTCATGCAGAAAGTGGCAGATACTGTATCTTATAAATTAAAAAACTAGCAAACATGTTTAAACATGAACAGTGACTCAGCATTCAGCATGTGCTTTATTAATATTATAGATGTTTAATAAATTTTAAATAGATTTGGTTGGGAGTGCAGTGCCCTATTCTGTGCTTCTGATCTCATATTTAAATGTTTCTGGCGTGTTGTGTTTGGTGCGGAGAGACAAATTGCTTGTTGCTGGAATCTTTTAGGTGCCAAAGTTGATCAGTTATGAGCACTTTATAAAAAGTATATAAATACAGTCCTCTTCAATTATTATATGTGTGGTTTATTTATAAACTCATTTCGAGAGGAGTGTCCGCTTATGATTGAACATGGCTGGTCCAGCATTAGCTAATACACAATCCACCAATCAGTCAATTCCTAACACACTATAAATAATCCGAAATTCTTACCTCAGTATCTTCATTTTGAAGAATCCTCCCTTACATCCCGACTCCTCCTCCCTTTCTAGATGGGGGCGGCGTGGCGGCCCAGTGGTTAGCTCTGTTGCCTCACAGCAAGAACGTCACCGGTTCAAGTCCTTACCAGGGTTCCCCGGTTTCCTCCCACAGTCCAAAGACATGCGACATAGGAGAATTGACCAAACCAAATTGGCACTGTAGACAAGCTCTAGTCAGCAGTATATTTCCATAGTAATCCATAATTTGCCATTTATAAGCTGGGGAATTCTCAAGATTTACCCGAGCTCAAACTCCCCTTTCACCCTTCTATCAGGAGGGAGCCCCAGGCTTGAGGATCTTTTGGGACAGCATGCCGAATATGCCTTATTATCAATCATCAGCTAAGGGTGTATTAAAATGCAACACCGGTTGACAAAATGTGTGTGCGTTGGTCTTTGAAATTGGCAAACTTGTTTATTTGGCTGGAAATATCTGATGATGGAATCTAAAGATGCGCGAAACGATTGCGGTCAGGAGATCATGTAATAATTGCGACAGGCCTGTCTCTGCTGTGCCGTCTGCCCTTCATTCTCTTCATTTGGCAGCTCTTTTTTTCTGTTGCCAATTATCAGCCTGAGTCACTGCCGCTGCTGGTCTTCAGCACAGGAACTCGGTGCTGCTCTGAAACAGCTGCGTAGGGGGAAGGTGGAAAAGTCTCCTCCTTTTTTTCATGGAATAATAAAAAGCATTATTTGGTTTAGGGTTGACTTAGAATGACTTTCACGTGTCAGAAGGTTATTATAATTGATTAGGGTTAGGATAATGTGTGTGCTTGTTCTAGAACTATATGTGTCTGCTGTGTGGTGTGTGCTCTGGCATCCATGCTGTTTTGTACTTGACAGTGTAGATAAACTGAACTGAGGCTGATGGATTCCTCGAGTGTTCACACACATATTAGTAAAAGTCACCTTGTGGTGCTGCAGATGTAAATGTGTATAGGCGACTTGTCTCTCTCTCTCTCTCTCTCTCTCTCTCTCTCTCTCTCTGTGTGTGTGAGGATGTTACAACACATCAGTGACCTTGCTGTGCTTTAAATGTTCAGAGCACTGCAACGGACACTGAGTACTGCTGGGACTGAACAGAGCTGCGTCCTCTCTGTGCTATGTGTGTTTATGTGTGTGTGTGTTGTTCTATTTTTGCAAGAAAATTGTGAAACAGTGATAATAATATGTTTTTTTTAATTATTGCTTTGGTTGCTTCAGCTCTACAAGCAGCTGAAATGAGTTTCCTTCACAGGGTGGCAGGGCGCACCCTTATAGATAGGGTGAGGAGCTCTGTCACCTGGGAGGAGCTTGGAGTAGAGCCCCTGCTCCTCCACATTGAGAGAAGTTAGCTGAGGCTGCTCGGGCATCTGTTTCGGATGCCTCCTGGACGCCAACCTAGGGAGGTGTTCCAGGCATGTCCCACCAGGAGGAGACCTTTGGGAAAGACCCAGGGTATGCTGGAGGGACTATGTCTCTCGGCTGGCCTGGGAACACCTCGGGATCCATCCAGAGGAGCCGGAGGAAGTGTCTGGAGAGAGGGAAGTCTGGGGTTCTCGTCTAAGACTGCTGCCCCCGCGACCCGGTCCCGGAAAAGCAGTTGAAAATGAATGAATGAATGAATGAATAGAGTATAGAAAACTATATAAGAATACAAATATTCTACAAAAAAAAAAAAAAATTAAATTAAATAATATTTAAAAAATCATACAGTCAAAATTGTATTATTCAGAAATGTTATACAAAATATGAAAAATATTATTTTTTATTTTAATTGCTTGTTTATTTAACAGGGACTTGACATTGTTATACAAAGACAACCGATGTCACGTACATAGGGCATATAGCATAAAGCTAATTTGCAGCCCTCATCCCTGGTTAGGCTTTACATAAAAAAGAAAAAAAATGTACAGTATATACAGAGCCACCAACATAAAATGTAAGTCAATCTGCATACTAAAGAGAAATGTAAACCTGACCAACCTGAAAGAATAATTCTTAATGTTCACATTGCTGTAAAGATTTCAACCATTCTTTCAGCTCATTTTCTTTCAGTTCGGATTGTAACTTTAAATCAACAGGCATGGCATTCCATAGATAGTGGTTCTGCATCTGTGAATTCTACAATTCTCCCGTTTTAAAAAAAATTATAACTTTATTATTATAAAGTTATATTTTTTAAGAATTTGTCAGTGATGCCAATTTATTGGTTTCTGATCCATTACTTTTAAAGTTTGTTTGTAAAGTGACATTACAGGCTTAACAACTGACTGTAGCTTGACCCCAGATTATTGCACAATAAGACATACAGTTGAGATCAGAATTATTAGCCCCCCTGAATTATTAGCCCCCCTGTTTATTTTTTACCCCAATTTCTGTTTAACAGAGAGAAGATTTTTTAACACATTTCTAAACATAATAGTTTTAATAACTCATCTCTAATAACTGATTTATTTTATCTTTTCCATGATGACAGTACATGATATTTTACTAGATGTTTTTCAAGACACTTCTATACAGCTTAAAGTGACATTTAATAGCTTAACTAATTTATTAGGTTAACTAGGCAGGTTAGGGCAATTAGGCAAGTTATTGTATAACGATGGTTTGTTCTGTATACTATCGGAAAAATATATAGCTTAAAGGGTCTAATAATTTTGACCTTAAAATGGCTTTTAAAAAAATTAAAACTGCTTTTATTCTAGCCGAAATAAAACAAACAAGACTTTGTCCAGAAGAAAAAATATTATCCGACCTACTGTGAAAATTTCCTTGCTCTGTTAAACATCATTTGGGAAATATTTTAAAAAGAAAAAAAAAATCAAAGGGGGGCTGATAATTCTGACTTCAACTGTGCGTGATAATACCATAACATGCACAAACATTTGTGCTGCTTTAAGAGATATATATGGTCTTATACAAAAGCAGTTTAAATTTGTGTCTATATACAAACTTAAGTCTATAGTGACACCTAGGTATTTATTGAAAATATATAGGAAATATATGATATCCAAATACATACTCATCAAGGAAGGAGATGTCTAACAGCATAATATAATGGTATTTGTTGTTATCATTTTTTTCATTCATTTTCCTTCATCCAGCATATATTTTACGCAGTAGATGCCCTTCCAGCCGCAACCCAGTACTGGGAATCACCCATACACACTTACATTCACACCCGCAGTCATACACTATGGCCAATTTAGTGTATCCGATTCACCTACAGCGCATGTCTTTGAACTGTGGGGGAATCCAGAGCACCCGGAGAAAACCCATGCATAAACTCTGGAACAAGACTTTCACATTACACACACACAAAATTATTTATCTGTACTAAATATCAACCCTTAGGACATAAAAATTCCCATAGTTGAAGAAACAACTGCTTTTTTTCTCATAACTAAACTCTGAATGGCCATTAAAAGACGTGTGTGTGTGTGTGTGTGTGTGTGTGTGTATGCGTGAAAGCAAGGGCAGAAAGTATGTTCATCAGTCTCTTCCAGTCAAGAGAGCATTGCACTGCAGACTACTGTATCCTCCTCCCCCCCACCACCACCACCCTCCTCCCTCCCCCTCGCTCCGTCCTACTCCACACTGCATTAAGCTGTGCACGAGGAGAGGAATGCCAATATGCTGCGCTACCGGAGTGTGTGTGTGTGTGAGTTGAAGGTGACGCCGAATAGAGAGGATGTGAAATCAAGGCCGTTCAGGTCTATAATTGCCCAGGCTCCAGAGAGAAGGCTTTGCTCCTTTGCAGCATGACGTTGAGCTTGCGTGCATGCCGGACCAGAAGACTCAGCAGTGTGGCCGATTCCCCCTGCACTCAGCCAGCTGATATAGGAGCCCGGCAGACTTCCTGTGCTTGCGTAAGTGTATGAGGAGGGGAACGAGGAGCGGCCTGTAGCGTGGTGGAATGAAGAGTGGAGCATGCTGGGAGCCGGCAGCGGTGCGCTCCTTTTGCAGCTCGGGATGCTTGAGTCGATTCGGCCACGGTCAAGCCGGAGGAGGAAGAGGAGGAAGAGATGACACTTCCTCGTCTTTATCGCACACCCCGGCTCCTCTGGCCCTTGTTCGGGCCCCGGCTCGCTCCTCATCGTTCTGTCATCTCCTCAACCTCACCTGCCTCAGAGGTAGGACATGACCCATGCTTTAATCCGTGTCTGTGATTTGTGCTGCTGGAAGGAAGTGCAGGATCAGCACTTCCTGTCCCAGCCTGAATTTCTTGTGCGGAGCTTGATTGACGTGTCCAGGAGTGCTGCTTTAGAGCCCATGATGTTCCTGAGTTGGCTTGAGTTTCTCCGTCTGTCACTCTGAGATGTGTTTAAATGTTGCTTGTCAGTTGGGGATTGTTAATTGTGAGTTGGTTCTTTTGTGAATGGCAGCTGTTCAGTTGTGATGTGTGTTTGTAGGCCAACATGGCTTATTCAAGCTGGAGTGGTTATCGGTTTGTGAATAACGTAGGGTGTGTGGTTAACATCGCTGGAAGAGGCTTGCGGGTTTTGTCCTACAAAAAAATTAAAACACTGAAACGGAAAAAAATCCATTTGTATGTATTAATATTTAAGCTGCTGTGCGCTTCAAAATATGTTTCAAAGATGCACATTGTTGTTTAAAAGTTTGGGGTTTGTAATCCTGCAGGCACAGGACGTCAACATGATAGAATATTGACGTTCCCAATGTAATACCCCAACGTCATGGGGATGTTGATTTTGGAAATGAAAATCAGGTGACGTCAGAACCCAACGTCAGGCTGACATCGATTTCCAACCTAAAATCAAACAAATATCAACGTCTAATCATGTTACACCTTGACGTTGTGTGGACATCACCACTATGACATCTATCAGACGTTGGATTTTAATCACTTTCCAACACAACCTAAAATTAACCAAATATCACCATAATTTGATGTCATTACTGGACGTCAAAATGACGTTGTCCTTAGACACTGGCTAGACATTGAATTTTGGTCACCTGACATCATGACCTAAATCTAAACCAATGTTAACGTCTTATGATCTTGTGTGCCTGCTGGGAATGTTCAAAAAGCATATTAAGTCTACATTTATTTAATCAAAAATAAGTAGCTCTGCGCCAATGTTGTAGTAATAAGTGTGTTGACACATGGCACTAGGGTGCTCATGGCGATCCAAGTTCTATTACCGCCTTGAGGTCCTATGCTGCTGTCCTATCCATTGAAAAAGGTGAAAACCCCAGAAAATAAAATAAAATAAAATAAAATAAAATAAAATAAAATAAAATAAAATAAAATAAAATAAATAGCTCTTGGGGCATCACGGTGGTGCAGGGGGCAGCGATGTCGCCTCACAGCAAGAAGGTCACTGGTCACCAGCTGCTCTGGTTTCCCCCACACTCCAAAGACATGCGCTATAGGTGAATTGAATAAGCTAAATTGCCCATAGTGCATGTGTGTGAATGCAAGAGTGTATGGGTGTTTCCTAGTGCTGGGTTGCGCTGGAATGGGCATCCGCTGCATAATAACATATGCTTTATAATTTAGCGGTTCATTCCACTGTGGCGATTCCTGATCAATAAAGAGACTAAGCCGAAAAGAAAATGAATGAATGAATGAATGAATGAATGAATGAATGAATGAATGAATGAATGTAGCTCATGGTCCACACTCTCAAAATTGTTTTAGTTTTGAAGTTTTTTGTTTAACATTCTCTACATGCAGAACATTTGTAGTTTATTTCCCAAAGAATAAAAAAACATCAAAATAAAAATAACTGAATTGAGAATTGAGTACAGATCACTTCTTGAAACAAGTTATATAAAAGAACAATGCACCAAATAATCTAGCAATGCACGTGTGTGGTGCAAACTACACTAGTGAGCAAAACTACAGGAAAATCTGCTAATCTGCTATATATATATATATATAAATTATATGGATTTATTTAAATGTATAAAACATTTTTGAGTCATGGAGCATAGACACGTCAACCAAGGATGTAAGTAAATGTGCTTGAAGAATTGAACAACTGGTTAAGTTGTTAGGACGTGTCTGAAAACTGGTAGATCCATAATGCATCAGTGTGTTGATGTGTTTAGAGATTGTATATTGCAGAATCAATCTCCCTATGATTTATTTATAGTTGCAGTTGTTTTATTTTTTCCCTGGCCCTCTCAAATATCTATTGACTTTACCCTCAGTTCCTGTGAATGGAAGTCACATATGGAAGTATGTAGTGTGCATGTTTTTGGTTTCAATATGAATGCCAACAGAATATTGTTGAATATTCAGAATTTAGCATAAAGTGTATTTAGTATGGAGATTATAGATTACTGTGGCTTTGGTCTTGTGTTACAGCATGAAGTATCTTGACCCTTCAGTTCAGCCGTGTAACCAATGTTGAGCGTAATTCGTGAACACTTCATAAACTGTATGCTCTGTTACTTTAAACAGAATTAGACTGACATTCTCACATTTATAGGTTTTCATCAAGTTTGATCTTGAGGAAATGACTTCTAAATTGACATGCCAGAGATTTTAGATATAATTATGTTGTGTTAAAGCCAGAAGGTGATGGGCTACTACTAATAAAGTCAAGAGATCTCATATACTGTATGTGAAATCTGATTGTCTGAGCACTAGAAAATCTAGCGACAAACGACTAGTATGATGAGAAAGTAACACACACAAAAAATCTGTTAATTTACTCACTTTTCCAATCTGGTTTCTAATCTTTATTTCTTCAGTAGAACACAAATGTTTTTGACAAATAAAAGTACAGTATATTTGGTTAACGGTGTTCTTCAAAATGTTGTATTCTATGAAAGAAAATCAGAAAACCACAATGACAAAATAGTCATTATTATGGGAACTTTTACTTCAAATGAACAGTTCAACAGAGCTTTGACCATCTTGACCTAATAAGCTTTGAATAGAAACCAGTCTTTGGATCTTATTTATTGTTTATAGTAGTTAAAACATGCTTTTTAAAAAGATAATTTATCGTGGCACTCTCTCCCCCTGTTTGGTCTTCGAGTTATTGCATCATTTGTGGAGCAGCAGGAAGAGTTACAGTGCTCTACATTGTGTGTGTGAAAGAGAGACTTGTGGGTCAGACTGACATTGAAATGAAGGATATCCATTTCCTCCACACGCACAGTACAGCCCTCAGACTATGGAAACATGATGATAAAGTGATGCCCTGTTCTGATTGGATTGACCCCAAGCTCTCTGTCCATCTGTGACTATTATAAAGAAGCATCTTTGTCATGTCTGACTGTACATACAGCTTTGAGAAAGTGTCATCCATTTAAAACATGACTTTTGCTGCTTGTTTAAACTACTTATTTAAAATGAGTTGAAACAACACAATTCTTAAGGTTTTTGGGGCACAACTTAAATGTTTTATGTTTAATCCACTTACATTTGTAAAAATGATAAAGTTAACTTAATGGATTTGTGTTGGGACAGCATGAAGGAATTGTGTGGGACCCAGCATTTTTTACAGTGTCTGCTCCACATTGACAGTTGTCAAAGTGCAATCTTTGCTCCAAATCTGAGCTGAAAATAAAGCCTTTATCTCCTAAATGTCCTTCACACAAAAATCAATAATATGGTTATACAGCACCCAGTTGAATTAGTCAATAACCTTCATGTTTTTAGAAAACATCACTTGACCAGCTGTAAATATATTAATTTCTCTCTGTTATAAACTGGATTTGAGGGTAAAAGACATGACTTCCATTATTTTTGGTGATGCAGTGTATATTAATAAATAAAATAAATACAAATCAATTCTAGCAACATTTTAGCTGATTGCACAACATCTCTATCTCTATTGGAGGTGTCAGTGTGGTTAAAAAAATACTATAGTATGTACTATAAATTACTGTAGTATATTTTCATGTGGGTGCCTGACAACTGAAAATAGATCTAGTTGCAGATATTGCAACCTCTGTTATTTTTTACCTTGCACTTTTTTGTTAACATTATTAACTTGTTAATTATTATTTATTTCGGATATTTGTTTTCACATTCTGATTCCAAGGCCTCATTATTAAATTGTTAAAATCACTATAAATAAATAAAATATTCTTAAGAATAAAATATAATGTATTATTTGGAAGAGTGTACTTGCTTTATTATGCTATAATATTGTCATCCTGGCATTATATAATGAGTGGCATAAAATGGTCTTAAAATGACAATAACATCGTTAATAATAACAATAATAATAATAATAATAATAATAATAATAATAATAATAATAATAATAATAATATCGTACAAAAAAAAAAGATATCGTGACAGGCCTAGTTATAATGCCATATTGTATGTTGAGGCATTTTGATGAATCAGCTATGTAATAGAGATTGTGTTTTGGTACACATGAATGAATAATGCATTAGTAAATCTACTTTAGAAATATACACTGTTGTACACCGTAGAGCCTGCTTCTCTGGAGATTAATGAAAACATCTTTTGCATTTACTGTTGGCTGTAAGTAAACTTGCAGTGACCTTTGTTACACACATCAACCACCAGCCTAATTAAAAGAGTGTTTAAAGTCTTGGAAACATTTTCAAATGTTGCTTTGAAAGAGAATCAGTGGATTGTGTACGTTAATTTATATTTCTGTTCAGCAGTTTGCATTTTCTTTATTAGACAGAATTTGCTCATGTTCGTTTAGGGATTTTTGGTTTGATTTTGAAATGTAAGATCATTGCAGTGATAATATTCATTACTGCACTACTTATACTTTGTATAACTTTAAAAAAGTATAGTTCACACCTGATTAACTTATTTAAATGAGTAACTTTTTTTAACATTACATTTTGTCATTTTTTACAGTGTATGCGATTCAGTTTAATTAAAGAGCTCAGTCAGTTTAATCAAATAGTTTTACTCAGAAAACTAGTTTAAATAGAACCTGGGGAGAACTGGATTAACAAAGACATTTTAATGAAAATATTATGACACTTATTATGTTTACTTCTTAATTTCTTTGAATATATCTATAGCTTATTTAAATATAGAATATATACACTCACCGACCACTTTAATAGGAACACTTTACTAATAACGGTTTGGACCGCCTTTTGCCTTCAGAACTGCCTTAATTCTTCGTGGATTAATCAACAATACTCAGGTAGGCTGTGGTGTTCACACTCAATTGGTACTAATGTATGGCGAAAAAATATCCCCCACACCATTATACCACCACCACCAGCTTGAACCTTTGATACACGGCAGGATGGATCCATGCTTTCATGTTGTTGACCCCAAATTCTGACCCTGACATCCGAATATTGCTGCAGAAATCGGTACTTATCAGGCCAGGCAACGTTTTTCCAATCTTCCATTGTCCAATTTTGCTGAGCCTGTGAGAGTTGTAGCCTCAGTTTCCTGTTGTTAGCTGACAGGAGTGGCACCCGGTGTGGTCTTCTGCTGCTGTAGCCCATCCGCCTCAAGGTTGGACGTGTTGTGCATTCAAAGATGCTCTTCTGTTACCACAGTTGTAACGAGTAGTTATTTGAGTTACTGTTGCCTTTCTATCAGCTCGACCCAGTCTGGCCATTCTCCTCTCAACAAGCTATTTGTGCCCACAGAACTGTCGCTCACTGGATATTTTTTTCTTTTTCAGATCATTCTCTGTAAACCCTAGAGATGGTTGTGTGTGTAAATCCCAGTAGATCAGCAGTTTATGAAATACTCAGACCAGTCACTTAAATCACCTTTCTTCCCTATTCTGAGGCTCGGTTTGAACTGCAGCAGATCGTCTTGACCATGTCTACATGCCTAAATGCCTTGAGTTGCTGCCATGTGATTGGCTGATCAGAAATTTGCGTCAACAAGCAATTGTACAGGTGTACCTAATAAAGTGGCCGGAAAGTGTAGCTTAAACAAATATTGTAGCATATCTATATTATATCTATTATATATAATATAATGTTGTGATGGATGACAATTATAGAAGCAATACAATAAATTAATTACCAGTAACACCTTTGGGAATTAAAAAAAAAATATGGGGAGATAATCAAATTTTTAGGAGGTTATTTAAAATGCTTTTTTTCAGGAAATGTGTCCTTTAAAATAATAATAAAACAAAACTGTTTGACATTGTTCAATATTATATCAAGTTGTACAGTGTATCTAGCATCTTTGTCGTTGTGCTTATAAGCCCTCCAAGTTTACAGCAGCTCTAATTGTAGGCATATCAATGACTGTTAAACCTTAATACCCAGCTTATACTTCTTACAGTCAAAAGTAGTAATTTGCACAGAGAAGGACTGTGATTTAGTTAATTGTCATCTTGCCATTCACGGTTCATTCTTATTGGGAAACTACCAGCTGTAAGTGCTGTTGATCAGCAGTGGTGCCAGTCCCTGTGTGCAGTATTACATTGATTAAAATCATGCCAATCAATACAATGCTTTGTAATCAGTTCATCAGCTCTACTCTCATTCATTCAAACTCGTATAATAAAAACCTAAGAGCTGTCACAGATCTCCATCATGCCAGAGAGAAGCAGCGGCACTTTTAAAAGGAATTTTACCACCTTTTTGCCTTGAGTGACAAACAATAAATAACGATTGCAGAGATCTTTCTAGCTGGATATACGCCGCTGCTCACTGTTATGAATATATATTTCACTCATCGGCAACTTTATTACTTTTGCATTGGTAGGACTGGGATTATGGGATTATCTACCACTGCTCTCACTTGGAATGTTCTACAATCTGAAATATTGTTATCGGTTTTTATTCTCTTTTCTTCATCTATGTTAAGCTGCTTTGACACAATCTACGTTGAAGAAAGTGCTATAGAAATAAAGATGAATAGATTTGGATTTTTACATGAGAAACTGAGGCGGCATTTATATTAGAGCATTTTCAGAAGACCAGTCAGAGAGTTCTTCATTTCAGTCCCTTTATACTGATATAATAATGTATACATCTATACAGATCCCCAGCAATTCCAAATTAAAACAGGGGCTTAAGTGTTTTCAAAAAGCTCTGTTTTTGCGGGTAGTGTGTACACCAGGCATAAACGCAACATCCTAAAAACGTAGCCCTATATGCATTTCTGGAGATTGAGTATTATGTAACTAGAAGTACGTTTGGCTGCATTTCGTCTTTAAAACGAATGCTACGGGGTGGTATGACGCCGTTCCTTTTTGCGATAATAGCTGCACACTTACCTCCGGATTGACGGCTTTCTTGCTGTTACCAGTTTGTCCAGTTAGCTTGCCATGTACATCGGCGGACTTTGATGTGGAAAGGAGTTGACCAAGATGACGGGGTTTGAATCGGGCGAAGAACAGTTCCAGAAAGCGCGTAAGACAAAAACAGAATCCAAAAAATAAAATAAACAAGTAAATAACAGATTGAGAATGTGGTATGATCTGAAAACGTGGTAAAAATCAGACGAGGGCTTTTCTTTTTCTAGATTGCTTTTGAATCTAGAAAAAAAAGAGTCAATCAGGGGTCAATCAATACAGTTGGTTGGGTTTAGGGAAGGAGAAGTGTGGGTCAGACGATCGGTCAGTCAGTCAGGCATACAGTCAGTCAAACAGTCAGTTAACAGCAGCCTCAGGTGGGTTTATGCGAGAACAGCAGGGGCGAATGGCACTTGCAGGAGAAATTTGAGAACTTTCAGCAGTCTTCTGTTAAAATGTGTGGATATTTGATTTATCAACTCGAACTAGTCTGGTCATTCTCCTCTGACCTCTGGCATGAGCAAGGCACTTTTGCTCACAAAATCTGCCACTCACTGGGTATTTTCTCTTTTTCAGGCCATGCTGTGCTTCTGAAATACAGAGCAGCATCTGGCATCAACAATCATGCCACATTCAGATTCACTTAAATCAACGTTCTTCCCCATTTTGATGCTCTGTTTAAAATTTAGAAGATCATCTTGATCATGAACACAGCATGGTGCCAGGAAAAAATTAGCATATTACACCAATTTTAAATTCAACAAGGGTGACGCGGTGGCACAATATGTAGTGCTGTCGCCTCAAAGCAAGAAGCTCACTGGTTCGAGCCTCGGCTGGGTCAGTTGTCATTTCTGTGTGGAGTTTGCATGTTCTTCCTGTGTTCGCATGGGTTTCCTCCTGGTGCTCCGGTTTCCCCCAGTCCAAAGACAAGTACAGGTGAATTGGGTAAGCTAAAATTGTCTGTAGTGTATGTGTGTGAATGAGTGTGTATGGGTGTTCCCAGTGATGGGTTGCAGCTGGAAGGGCATCCGCTGTGTAAAACATATACTGGATAAGTTGGTCGTTTATTCCACTGTTGCGACCCTGTATTAATAAAGGAACTAAGCGAGAAAGAAAATGAATGAATGAATAAATTCAACATAGGCTCTTCCTGAAAATATAGCCCTATATACATTTCTGGAGATCGAAAATTACGGAGCCAGAGGTACGTATGGCTGCATTTTATCTTTAAAACGAACGTAAAATCTGAATACGTGGTAAATTCAGGCTGCAGCATGGGCTTTTCTTTTTCTGGAGTGGGTGGGCGGGTCAATCGGTGCTTTTGAAAACACTTTTGGTTGTGTTTAGGGAAGGAGGAGGGTGGGCCAGTCGATCGGTCAGTCAGTCAGTCAGTTAATCAGTCAGTCGACAGCAGCCTCTAGTGGATTTATGCGAGAAGAGCAGGAGCGAATGGCACTCGCAAGATAAATTTGAGATCTCAAAGCACACACAGCGGCCTCTGGCGGATTCGCGAAAAACAAGAACTGCAAAAAAAGTACTTTCTGGGACGTATTTGGCGCTCTTCAGAAATGTATATAGGGGTACGTTTTCAGAGTAAGCCTGGGTTGTTTAAATTCTTTGCATTGACTCCCTGACAGCTTCTGAGTTGATTTTAAAGTTAACATGCTCTATGCTCACATATAAGCAATGTTGAGCAGATTGTTATTTAAAAGTACAGTTACATTTCTCCTGTATTACTTTTACGTTACTTTTACTAAAATAACTACAGAAGTAAAACTAAAAGACAAAATATCTCAGATTTTAAAAATAAAAAGTTTTATATTTTGATCCCAAACACCACATACCTGCATATTCCTACAGGACCACACAGGATTTTGTCACCATTTTGCTGTAGGACTCTTGCAAGACTCTTACTGGGATCGTGGCAATCCAACAGGGAATATGCAGGACTTCATCAGGAATTAAAACAGGAGCATGCTAAAAGTGAAAATGACAGCGCACAGAGTCCCTAATTACATTTAGTAATTTGTCAATCACTGTCTGTCACTCTCTCATTATTTTTAATGGCTCTGATGCCACTTGAGGGATGTTGAGTCTTGCTTGCAAAACAACGGCATAGAAGAAAACACACCGGCACCTGTTTCTCTCTGTACATTTACATTTACGCTACATTTAAAACTATTTGCATATATTATGCGAACTGAAATGAACAAAAGGCATTGGTATTCATTCTTGTTCAGCCATTTAGGAGTCTATCAAACATACAAACATATGTAAATTGCCTTTATAACAGTTTGAATGTACAAGACGTCTACTGAGAACTATGCTTCCCTGAAGAAAATTTAGTGAATGTTGTTGCTGTAGGCTAGGAAAGTTTGCCATGTCACTGCTGATTCTGACAGGCTGTCCGGAAGCAGGATTGAGAGGATTCTTAGCGATTGCATCAGGGCCTGCTTTGGAAACAGCTCTGTGTCTTAACACAGGGAACTGCGGAGAGAGGGGAAGACAGCACTGTCCATCACTGGCTCTGAGCAGCATGCATGACATATATTCAGACAGATGACTGAAGAAAGCCAGATCATTTTTAAAGACCCCAGACATCCCAGTAATTGCTTGTTTTCTCCTTTACCACCTGGGAAACAGAACAGAAGTTCCTGGGCATAGACCATATGACCATGGCAAAGCTTCGACCCACAGGCAATAATAATTCAATCTCACTGCTGTAATTTAATTACTGCAACCAAGTTCCAAAAACAAACAAAAACATCTTTTATGTTCTTGCATGTCGATGGTTTGATTTGATTGCTTGGTCCAGTATTATTCAGTTAATACAATATAATAGTTTAATGTAATATACTATTTTAATAATATTAAAAACTTTTTTTATTTGCCAATTTGTAAAATATTAGTTTTGATTTACAGTAGTATTTGATTCAACACAAAATTTGATTATGTAATTTATTTAATATTAATTATTTAAATATTTAAAAAAATGTTTAGATTCATTTGAAATGGATATGCAGGATGTTGAATTCAGAAACCCTTGTTATTAGCAACACCAGTAGTGGTTAAGTGTATTGCAGTGTAGTGAATTAGCTCAAAATGAATTGAAGATTTGTTTGAACAGGGCTTCATATAAAGTAACTCTTTAAATCCGAACAAACGAATCATCCAGCGATTGTTCGAACGAACAGATGACTTAAATTACGGCTATTGCTATCAGAAATAAAAACCCATTTATTTTTAAGCAGGGTAACAAGATTGACGTTTAAGACATTAGATTCATAAATATGCACAGGCACCTTTCTTTATACAAAATGCAACTTTATCGACTAATTTAACAGAAACTAACATGTAACACAAATGCACATTCATACAGGTTGTAAAAAGAGTAAAGGAAGAAAAATAAGAGTTTGAGCAAGTGTAATGATGGAAAAACCTCGGATTTTGTAAGACCAAACCAAGCAAACCAAAAATAATCAATTTAACCCTTCTATGGTCTCTTTAGGGTTACATTTAGTTAACACCAAGTCAGTGACAATCTGGACTTGGGTTCCTTTTGTGATGTGAGGAACTCTCTCTTTTGAGCACATGGTTAGCTGGTGGTCTGTTCTTTGTCCTCGCGGGGCTTGGAGTTGAATTTTCAGTTGAGGTGGCAAAAGGACTAGTCGTGTTGACTTTTGGTTTCACAGCACACTAAACTTGAGCAGACTCTCGACAGAAAGAAAAGAAAGAAAGTTATCGGAAATGGTAATGTCTGAGCTGTGCGGTTAACCCATTTTGTCAGGGTCCACGCCTGCTCCCTGGATTTCTCTGGCTGGTGTTCTCCTGGGGTTCTTCTGGATTCAAGTGTGGATTCAAGTCCTGGTTTGGGGGTGGCCTTGGGCACAAGCTTTTATAAGGATGGTTTTGTACCCACCCTGAGGAGCTGAGTTGACCAATGAGAAGTTAACTCACCCAAGGCACATAAAGTTACAGCAGCTTTATCGTACAACACGTACAACACTCATAAAGTACTAGACACACACAACGCAGTAGAAATAAAAAGTAATAATTCATTATTGTATAAATGTACATATGTCATTCATTCATTCATTCATTTTCTTTTCGGCTTAGTCCCTTTATTAATCAGGGTTTGCCACAGCGGAATGAACCACCAACTTATCAAGCATATGTTTTAGGCAGCAGTTTCCTTTCCAGCTGCAACCCAACACTGGGAAACACCCATAAACTCTTGCATTCATACACATACACTACGGACAATTTAGCTTACTCCATTCACCTACACCACATGTCTTTGGACTGTGGGGGAAACCGGAACACCAGAAGAAAACTCACACGAACACAGGGAGAACATGCAAACTCCACACAGAAATGCCAATTGACCCAGGCGGGGCTATAGATATAGATATACTAGAAGCTTCTACTAAACAAACTACAATACATCACGTAACATTCAACAGAGAGAATACTTCTCAGTATAGTTTCTTTTTAGTCTGTCTGAACTGTGTCTGTGAACACACTGATAATTCTCTCTGCATGAACAAGGAGTGCAGAGGTTTGCAGGTAGGACAGCCTTTCATAATGTTTGGACCGAACAGTTTGATTTGATGAACTTTACTTGGTCCTAAACCTTCTACAAAATATTAAAATACATATACATTTGGTTCCAAATTTGATAATTTTCTATGAGGATTTGAAGAGACTTTGAATCGGGATAACAAAAATATTTTCTGATGACAATCGCCTATTGCCCATTTAGGTAAGCATCTAATCATAGTGAAATGGATATATTTGCAGATGAGGTATTTAAAATGTCTGTTTCCGGATGAGGTAGTTACTCTTTTAGGACAGTTTGACTATAAAACAAATTCCAGATACTTTATCCAACTATGTAAAGCTTTAGTTTTATTTAATATATTTTCGTTGTAGCATTGACATTACACTAACAGTCAGTTATTAATACATGGTAAAATCTTACATACTGTATAGCACTATTACCAATATATGTGTCAATTATTTGTATTGAAACATTTGTGTGTGCATGCGTGCGTGCGTGCGTGCGTTTGTGTGTGTTACATTATGTGCAGTGCTAATCTATATCATCATGTTTCATCTGCAGCACGTCTACCTGATCTGAAAATTCAGGATATGGTGTTCCCCTGATTGACCTTTTATCATTCAAATAGGCAAAAATGGCAAGACAGCATGCATATAGATGGACTCTATATAAATAATTAGCAAATAAAAATTAGATACAATAACTGCTCATAATAAATAATTTATTAAGCATTAGCAAATAGTAAACTCAGCATTTGTTAAGCATTAACTCTAGACATTAGTAAGCAGTTTTGTAAATAGAACTACAAATGCTATATTATTGACTTCTAGGCTCCTCTATAATCCTTAATGTCCATAATTTGTTAATGATGAACTATTCATTACTAAATTAAGTTTTAAATTAATTTGCATTATTTACAAACCAGTCATTTAAGAGTAGTTGGTGGTTTTCAAGATCATCCAGAATGAGTAAATGATTAATAATCTCTTTAAATGAAAATTTAGACATCTTATTTTTCATGTATGTAATAGCTAATCTGTGTGTTAATAAATGCTTTATTAACACAAATTCCCACAGTTTTTGGTAGTGAAGTGAAAACTATTTATGCTTTGTAGATCTCTTATAAATGACGATTAAAGGCTCTGTTATTCTAAAGAGAAAATAAAATGAACAAAAGAGTGATTCTGAACAAAAAATTATAATGTAAATAAATTAATAAATGTAAATGCTTCATAAATGATTCCTAGAGTGCAGTTATTATGAACTGTTACCAACTGTGATTTGAAAGTTGAGATGCTTTTTAAAAGGTTTGGCAACTAGTAATTGCTTATTTCACATGCATGTGATATAAACAACACAGGCTCATTCTGTAAACGTAGTCCCATGGACATTTCTGGAGATCGTGAATTATGTAGCCGGAGGTATGTATGCCTGCATTTTAGTTTTTAAATGAACGCTACGGAGAGCGGTATGATGGCGTTTCTTTTCGCGCTTATTAGCTGATTAGCTTACCTTATCAAGCATATGTTTTAGGCAGCAGTTTCCTTTCCAGCTGCAACCCAACACTGGGAAACACCCATAAACTCTTGCATTCATACACATACACTACGGACAATTTAGCTTACTCCATTCACCTACACCACATGTCTTTGGACTGTGGGGGAAACCGGAACACCAGAAGAAAACTCACACGAACACAGGGAGAACATGCAAACTTCACACAGACTCCACTCTATTTATGCTTTGTAGATCTCTTATAAATGACGATTAAAGGCTCTGTTATTCTAAAGAGAAAATAAAATGAACAAAAGAGTGATTCTGAACAAAAAAATTATAATGTAAATAAATTAATAAATGTAAATGCTTCATAAATGATTCCTAGAGTGCAGTTATTATGAACTGTTACCAACTGTGATTTGAAAGTTGAGATGCTTTTTAAAAGGTTTGACAACTAGTAATTGTTTATTTTACATGCATGTGATATAAACAACACAGGCTCATTCTGTAAACGTAGTCCCATGGACATTTCTGGAGATCGTGAATTATGTAGCCGGAGGTATGTATGGCTGCATTTTAGTTTTTAAATGAACGCTACGGAGAGCGGTATGATGGCGTTTCTTTTCGCGCTTATTAGCTGACCGCTTACCTCCATGTGGAGGGCTTTCCTGCTGCGACCAGTTTGTCCAGTTAGCTCGTCGTGTACGTCATCGGACTTGAGACACAGAGAGGAGTTGACCACGATGGCGGGGTTCAAATGCGGGGAAGAGCGGTTCCAGAAATCAGGTAAGACAAAAACAGAATCTAAAAAATAAAATGAACAAGTGAATAACAGGGTGAGAGTGTGGTGAAAATCAGACGAGGGCTTTTCTTTTTCTGGACGGCTTTTGTAAATTGTTGGTTGGGTTTAGTGGAAGTAAGTGGGTGGGCGGGTCAATCGATAAAATTGGTTGGGTTAAGGGAAGGCAGAGAGTGGGTCAGACGATTGGTCAGTTGGCCAGTCAGTCATTCAGTCAGTCGAGAGTGGCCTCTGGTGGGTTTACGCGAGAACAGTGGGTACGAACGGCACTCAGAAAAAAGCGCACACAACGGCCTCTTGTGGATTCGTGAAAACAAAAACTGCAAAAATATGTACCTCCCGGGACGTATTTTGCGGTCTCCAGAAACTTCCATAGGACAACATTTTCAGAATGAGCCTGGGTTGGATATAAATGTGTATACGCCTAAGTGACATGAATGTTTTCATTAATGAATTTATATTAACTAAATGTTAATGTGAGGGTGACACGGTGGCGCAGTGGGTAGCACAAACGCCTCACAGTAAAAAAGTTGCTGGTTCGAGCCTCGGCTGGGTCAGTTGGCATTTCTGTGTGGAGTTTGCATGTTCTCCCCTTGTTCACTTGGGTTTCCTTTGGGTGCTCCGGTTTCCCCCACAAGTTCAAAGACATGTGGTATTGGTGAATTGGGTGAGCTAAATTGGCCGTAGTGTATGTGTGTGATTAAATGTGTATGGGTGTTTCCCAGGGATTGGTTGCAGCTGGAAGGGCATACGCTGCGTAAAACATATGCTGGATAAATTGACGGTTAATTCCGCTGTAGCGACCCTGGAATAATAAAGGGACTAAGTCGAAAAGAAAATTAATAAATGAATGAATGTTAATGCTTTGTTAAATAAATGATAAAAATGTGCCATCGCCATTGCAGGTTTAGCTTTGCAAGAAGACTGTTTTAACCTCACAGTGAAAGCTGATAGAGTTTATCCCACCTTCTTACATGGCTTCTCATAAATCCTTTATAATCTTATGAGTTCTATAATAGTCCAATTGAAAACCGTTTTTAAATCCTATGTGAACTATTCCTGGCAGTGGCATCCATACAGTAAATCTGGAGGCACGTAACCAGCTTAAATATTTATTAATTCAGAATTGCTTCCTTTATCTGATTAATTACCAGATTATTGCTGGCTGCTACTTAGGTAGGTCCTTGACATATTCACCATAGGTCATAGTTAATTCAGCGTTCCTATTTCAGGCAAACAACTGAACTGGGGAAATTTGTCATGGTCAAATACTTCGTTGATAATATGCAGAGCAAATTCTGTATGTGTAGTTGTGTTTGGAGACACCGGATGCTAAAGTACCATTTCACGTGGGATTTATTCTTTAATCTGATGTTAAGCTGATTTTAGATTGTAAATACAGACTGGAGACACCAGATGTGTTTGCTTTTACTATTTCGGGCTTGTTTTGTGTCACTCTTTGTAAACAAGGTTTTTGTGTACCATTTGTAGACTACGACTCACATCTAGAAACAGACCTCTATGTAACATACGTCACAGCATGTTAAGGCCTGTTAGTGTTATGAAATGGCAAGTCATCCTGTTATGCTGTGGAACATTTTTCTGACAGAGAAGCTGTGGAAATGAGCTGTAATCTCCAGCACACAGCAGATTTAACCTGTGCCAGCTGCACATTACCCTCAGACCTTCATCAGCAGCTCTTCTAAAGCTGAGGGGTGGCAGGGGGAAAACTGCACTTAATGTAAAGCTGCTTCACATTTCTTTATGTGTGTGCTAAGAATTCATCTCAGAAAAGAAGTAGTTGTGTACTGCAATGTGCGTGTTTGTGTGTAAATTCTGGAGTACAGTGGAGCAGTATGCAGCATTATCAGTGTAACTTATATGACAATTTTACATTTATAATTCTTCAAATATAATGCATTGTATCTATTGTTTATACATAAATACTAGTGTAATAAATAAATAATAGTGTTTGCAATAAATAATAGGTGTTTGCCCTAAAGTACCTCCTCTTCCTTCAGTTTATATATATATGTGAAATGTATTTTTATTTGCATATAAATACATTCAAACACATGAAAATGTGTTTGTGTTGATGTTTGTGTTGTGGCTAACAAATGTCCCAGTGTGTATAGCAATACCAGCAATTTTTGACTACATGGTGATTTTTTCCCCATGAGGAAAATGGCTCATAAATCATACAGAATGTAAATATAAAATTACAGAATGTTTTCCATTAGGGTTGGGGTAGGGGAATTAAATATGCAATCTGTACAGCATAAAAATTAATACATTTATGGGAAGTCACCATAAAACATAAAATCCTGTGTGGGTATATCTTGTATACTTCACCTTGTGGGGACATTTTTTGGTTCCCATAAGAGAAAATAGCTCATAAATCACAGAATGAAGTATTTTGAAAATTGTGAAAATGCTGAATGTGTCCTGTGTAGGTTTGGTATAAATTACATTGTTTAAAGTATTATAAAATATATAAAAATATATTTTTAACACATACCGGCCACTTTATTAGATACACCTGTCCAGCTGCTCGTTAACGCAAATTTCTAATTTATAATCAGCCAATCACATGGCAGGAACTCAATGCATTTAAGACGATCTGCTGCAGTTCAAATCGAGCATCAGAATGGGGAAGAAAGGTGATTTAAGTGACTTTGAACATGGCATGGTGGTTGGTGCCAGATGGGCTGGTCTGAGTATTTCAGAAACTGCTGATCAACTGGGATTTTCACGTACAACCATCTCTAGGGTTTACAGAGAATGGTCTGAAAACGAGAAAATATCCAGTGAGCGACAGTTCTGTGGGCGCAAATGCCTTGTTAATCCCAGAGGTCAGAGGAGAATGGCCAGACTGGTTCCAGCTGATAGAAAGGCAATGGTAAGTCAAATAACCACTCATTACAACTGAGGCAGGCAGAAAAGCATCTCTGAACACACAACATGTCCAACCTTGAGGCGGATGGGCTACAGCAGCAGAAGACCACACTAGGTGCCACTTCTTTCAGCTAAGAACAGGAAACTGAGGCTACAATTCGCACAGGCCCACCAAAATTGGACAATAGAAGATTGGAAAAACATTGCCTGGTCTGATGAGTCTCGATTTCTGCTGTGACATTTGGATGGTAGAGTCAGAATTTGGCTTCAACAACATGAAAGCATGGATCCATTCTGCCTTGTATCAACAGTTCAGGCTAGTGGTGTTGGTGTAATGGTGTGGGGGATATATTCTTGGCACACTTTGGGCCCATTAGTACCAGTTGAGCATTGTGCCGAAGCCACAGTTTACCTGAGTATTGTTGCTGACCATGTCCATCTCTTTATGACCACAGTGTACCCATCTTCTGATGGCTACTTCCAGCAGGATAATGCACCATGTCATAAAGCGTGAATCATCTCAGACTGGTTTCTTGAACATGACAATGAGTTGTACTCAAATGGCCTTCACAGTCACCAGAACTCAATCCAATAGAGCACCTTTGATTCGCATCATGGATGTGCAGCCGACAAATCTGCAGAAACTGCGTGATGCTATCATGCCAAAATGGACCAAAATCTCTGAGGAATATTTCAGTACCTTGTTGAATCTATGTCACGAAAGGATTAAGGCAAAAGGGGTCCAAACTAGTAAGGTGTACCTAATAAAGTAACTGGTGTGTGTATATCTAGTAATATTTGAAATTGTAAAAATAAAATAAAGTGAAATGAATGTATACAAATGATGCATTACACATTTGATGCATAGTTTTTTCCACATTGTGTATTTTTATGTTTCATATATAAAGGACAGCCTAGATCTAGATATTTCATGCAACCAATTCCGATTTTGCAAACTGCGCACAATATAGGCCGACACGGCACCAAAAGCACTTGCTATGCAAATATGCTGTTAGGACATTTAGATTTCTTCATTTAGCAGACACTTCTATCTAAAGCGAGTCTCTCACAGATTCCTCTGTCAGCAGTCACATGACAGCTCACAAATACGTGATGTATCTGCACAAACAGCCATATGTGTGTCTAATGGAAACAGAGAAAAGAAGAGGCATTTGATTGTTAGGCCTTGAGATGTCATTCTGTTGCCTTTTAGATTAAAACAGTCAATAAGCTGTCTCGAGGTCAGTGGCTGATGTGGCACAACAATGAACGGAGAAACAGGACAGGGTATTTAATGCATAATAATTACTGTTTAAATCTGGTATCATGAAGAAGACTCTGGCTCTGTTAGAGAACAACTAAAGTTTGTCCCCAGCAGGAAGTGCCCTGTCCCTCCACACTCAAGTGTTTTGTGTCTGTATGTATGTGGAGTCATGAGAAGGTTAATGTGTTCAGTCTCTGAACAGTTTGCTGACGGCGGCTCTGCTCTCTGCTGAGGAGGAACAAACAGTCAAATCAATCTCACCCTTGCCCTGCTCTGCTGCTCTGATTGATGTTTCCATGTCCTCCTCTCTCACGTGCACCGTGAGAAATGTCCTTTCTGACAAATCTTCTTTCTTTTGTCTGAGATGAACAGCGTTGTTCTTTCCTTATATATGTAGATTATTTAAAGGGCACCTATTTGACTCTTTTTCCAGATTTATAATGCGTCTTTTGTGTCTCCAGAATGTGTCTGTAAAGTTTCAGCTCAAAACACCCCTTCAGATTATTTATTAGACCTTTCGGAATATTAGATATTCTGGCGCTGTTTTTGTTGCCTTGGTGCTTGTTCTCCCTGCCCACCGTTCCCATGAGCCTCAATCTCCACCTCGGCTGTGTCAGATAAACAGCACAGTGACAGACATGAAGGAAGCAGATCTCATGTAACGTTTGTGAGAAATACTACAGTAAGAACTTTCCCAATGATTATTTGATGTATTTGTTGTGGAGTTAGTTTAAGGCCTTTCTTCCACGAGTCACACACAATTACTTTACAAAGTTTGCATGCACACACACACACAGCGCGCGTGTTTTATTCACATTAATATTCACTGCTGTATGGGTATTCGTTATGTTAATGTACAAAATAAACCTGATTTAACGTTGAAAAACTGGGCTTGAAGTGTCTTCTTTTATAATTGTTGCTTTGCGCACGTCCTGTCTTGTTGATATGATTACACGCATTACCAAGGAGACATGTTAATGCGCAGCTGTCAATCAAATCAATGGCCAGGCAAACCGCACTCCTACGTCACGTTGGGGTCGGCCTGAAAATGGGAGGGATTTGGATCCTATTTTAATGTCAGGAAATGTAAGAAAAGATGCTTATTGTCTCTATATCACCCCGATATGACTGTTATGACCAATATGGCCCAATATGACACACTATACCTACACACAGTTCTGTCTAAACAGATTACAAAAGATGATTTTCATCATATAGGTACCCTTTAAATGAATTTGATTATCTAAACGACACAGTAACTATAGCCTGATTTACATTACACAAAGGCAGTCATAAGTTTCCATTTTCTGAAAGCTGAATAAATGAGGTTTGTGTTGATGTATGTTTGTTAGGACAGGAACATTTTTGTTGGCTGGTATATTCTAAGGATTTTTGGCTGACAATTTTGACCCATGTAATGTATTTTGTCTTTTGTCAAAAATATACAATTAATATTTTTATTTATTTATTTATTTATTTATTTATTTATTTATTTATTTATTTATTTATTTATTTATTTATTTATTTATTTATTTATTCATTTATTGGTCCTCAGTCACATTCTTGTGAAAAAAAAAGTTTGTGACACTTTTTAATAATAATTCATTCATTTTCCTTCTGATTAAAATTTATCAGGGGTTGCCACTGCAGAATGAACCGCCAACTATTCCGGCATATGTTTTATGCAGCGGATGGCCTTTCAATCGCAACCCAGTGTTGGGAAATTTCTAATAATCACTGTAAATATATTGCAAAATCATTTATTTTCTGTCACAATATCTCATTCATTAATATCATGACAATGTCGGTAGGTTTATCACGGCCATTTTTTTTTAATCAAATGATATATAGGCATGTTATCATTAAATAGAAGATAGAAGCTGACTTGTTTGAGGTGTTTCTGGGAAGTTATAGTGTGCAATTTCATAGAGGATCTGTGAATTGAGATTTCTGAATAAACAGATTTGAGTTATGTAATTCAATGTGCAACCTATTGTTTGGTAAAAAAGTGATATATTACAATTTTAAATAGGGCTGAACAATATATCGTCTGAGCATCAATATCGTATTGTGTGAATCTGCAATAGTCACATCGCAGGATTTGATTATTTATTAAAGATTGAAAGGTAAAGATAATTTTAATTCTTATTATTTTTAAATGATTTATTTCATGTGACCGTGTTATTTTACATTTGATTGTTCCGTTTCTGTTCTTGAATACTGTTAGACTCCCCAGAAAACCATAAAGTATTGTTTATTTATTTATTTTGGACTGCCATTCATTCATTCATTCATTTTCCTTCGGCTTAGTCCCTTATTCAGGGGTCACCACTGTGGAATGAACCGCCAGCTGTTCCACCATATGTTTAATGCACCGGATGCCCTTCCATCAGTAAACCAATACTGGGAAATAGTCATTGGACTGTGTCGTTGGAAACCGGAGCACCTGGAGCAAACCCCACACAAACACGGGAAGAACATGCAAACTCCACACAGAAATGCCAACTGACCCGGCTAGGACTCGAACCAGCGACCTTCTTGCTGTGAGGCAACAGTGCTAACCACTGCGCCACTGTGCCGCCTTTATTTTGGATTGTAATTTATTATAATTTATGCAGATGCACCACATAGAAAAAGACAGTCGATCTGAATTAATAAAATCTTTCCAAATAGAGCTATTCAAATCATCTGGTGAAGTTTATATCGCAATATATAGTATCTATTGTCTTATTTATTGTCTATTAATATATAATTTTCCAATTTCCTGTAGCCTTTTTTTTTTTTTAAATAACTTTGTTACTCTTAAAAATCCCCACAAAAATAACATAACACATACTTTCACCATATACTTCTCTAAAATTCTAAATTCTAATTCTAAATTCTTATTAAATAATCTGAAAAGGCACCTCATGTGAGCGGAAAAACTTGTTGTGATAGTGACGTTTTTCCAATAGGTGTATATTGAGTTGCTACTTCAGTATTTGAAGAGTAATGGGAATGCAGCTATTGAATCTGGAGAAACTGTCTTATTGTGCCAGCGTTGTGTGTTTCTTTCATGGCCTTAACTCAGCATCAGGATCTTAACTCTGCTCTAATGCCTTTCTCCATTTGCTCTCGATTTATTCCACTTGAGTTGAGCTGGAAGGGAGTCATTGTGTGTGTGTGTGTGTGTGTGTGTGTGTGTGTGTGTGTGTGTGTGTGTGTGCGTGTGTGCGTGTGTGCGTGTGTGTGTGTGTATGCGAGAGCGTGTCCACACATGCCAATGAACATTAATGATGGCAGCTGTGGAATCATTCAGAGCGAACACTTGGCCATCCAGATTATTTATCACAAATTTATTTTTAGCACATCCTTTCCACTAGCAAAGGTTTATAGCGTAGACATCAGAGCAGATGTGGGTTACTGTAAGTCATTTTATGTGAGCTTTACTACCGCTTAGTGTTCTTCTTAAATAAGCAATATGATGGTCTTAAAGTTTTGATTTTTACTCGCAGCTATTAAGATGAAAGCATCATCTGATAAAAGCTGACATTTTCAGTTCACAAAGAAATCCTTAAGAGGAAACAAATGGAGGGTTTTAAAAAGACTTCCCCAGTTAAGTCCTGCACTTCAAGTATGATGTCATTTCATTGGTCAACTTCAAGTAAGCATCATTCTGGTCTTCTAGACAAAATAAGCCAATGACATCAAACCCCCCCCCCCCCCCAAAAAAAATAAAAAATTTTCTGCTCCAAAAATAATTTGACAATAAATAAAACATGTTCTAAATAAGTAACTAGATAATTATTATTTTAGGGTGCGAGTCTGTGATGTTTATGGCATAGAAAAAAACTTTTAAGTGCCACTGTATTTACCACAGATCATATTTTACTCATCAATTGAAAATCTCGATTACATAACCCCCATAGGAATCAGTGCTAAATTAATCTGTCAGGTTTTGACGTCATTTCTGCATTCCTTCTGGAAAATAAGCTCATTTATGATTCTTTCATGGCTTGCTTGTCAAGAATCTTTATAAAAGTTACCTTTAAAAGGTTATAATGTACTTATGTTTGCATGACAAAAAGCAGGGGTGTCCAAACGTTTCTGTTTGAAGGGGCAAAAACCAAAAATCATTGATAGCTGTGAGCCGAAGACAAATATATTAAACTGTTTTACATTAAATTTGCCATGGGTAATTTCCTCATTTATTACTTAATATTTAAAAATAAATAAAAAGCATTACTTTGAATCGTATTACCTAATGCAATATAACTTTTTTCATTATAACTATTGCAATAAAAACAGAAACAATCACATTTATAACACAGTTGAGTCAACGCTAAATACACTAGTCAAGCAGAATCTGCCTTTGACTTGATTTGCTTACCAAAGTCCTCCATCCGGCAGGTGACAGTATGTACAGTTTAAACTACAGTAAGTCTGATTAATTGACACTATTTAAATTGAAATGTTTAATTTCACTTAACTTTTTTGTAGCTTAACAATTGATCAAACAAATAAAAGCTTAAATCAAAATTGAAATGACAATATCTAAACCAGTCCCATCAGTCTCCCTTTTTTCTCGTGGGCCCTAGTTTGGGCATCTCTGACTTAAAGGAATAGTTCCCATTTAACCATTCCTTACTTGTTCCAAACCTGTTTGAGTCTCTTCTGTTGAACACAAAGCCAGATATATTGAAAAGTGTTGGAAAAAGCAACCATTGACTTCCATAGTATTTTTGTTCCTACTATGGATGTCAATGGCTGTTTTTCCCAATCTTCTTTATATATAAATAAATATATTTTTGTGGGCAACGCAGTGGCGCAGTAGGTAGTGCTGTCGCCTCACAGCAAGAAGGTAGCTGGTTCGAGCCTCGGCTGGGCCAGTTGGCGTTTCTGTGTGGAGTTTGCATGTTCTCCCTGCGTTCACGTGGGTTTCCTCCGGGTGCTCCGGTTTTCCCCACAGTCCAAAGACATGTGGTACAGGTGAATTGGGTAGGCTAAATTGTCCGTAGTGTATGAGTATGAATGAGTGTGTGTGGATGTTTCCCAGAGATGGGTTGTGGCTGGAAGGGTATGGGTTGGGTTGCCGCTGCGTAAAACAAATGCTGGATAAGTTGGCGGTTCATTCCGCTGTGGCGACCCCAGATTAAGAAAGGGACTAAGGCGACAAGAAAATGAATGAATGAATATATATTTTTGTGTTCATCTGTAGACAAAAGCGCATTAAAGTTTAGGATGTTATTGGACTCTATAGAAGTTAGATTAGTTTGTTTTTTGCAGTAGTGAGTCAGTTGGCGTTTCTTTGTGGAGTTTGCATGTTCTCCCTGCATTCACGTGGGTTTTTTCCGGGTTCTCCGGTTTCCCCCACAGTCCAAAGACATGCGGTACAGGTGAATTGGGAAGGGAAAATTATCCGTTGTGTATGAGTGTGAATGAGTGTGTATGGATGTTTCCCAGAGATGGGTTACGGCTGGAAGGGCATCTGCTGCATAAAAAAAGGGCTGGATAAGTTGGCGGTTCATTCCGCTGTGGCGACCCCAGTCCATTGACTTACTGTAAAAATTGTGAATAATATGTATAATGATAAGTTAAATATGTGATTTTGTTTATATCAATTTTGCCAATAAAATCCATGCAAATAAAGTTTTAGTTTTAATACTGTACACACATCATAATTTGTAAGCTGTTAACCTTTTCCTATAGAATCTACAGTAGCTTACTGGCAGCAGTTTGCCAGTACCTTATTGTAAATCAATTACAGCAAAATACTGTATTTACATTGACAGCACCAATTATCTTGCTGTATATGTATTTTCAGAATTGTATCTATGTATATCTTTACTGTAAAATATACAGTAATTTTTACATACACAGTATAACTTTCCTACAGTAAAATACAGTTCATATTACAGTTAGATACTGTGTGTTTTATAAAAATCATTAAAAGTGTAGGTAACAGACTGAAGTTTTAATGAGCTTTACTTTTTCCACACTTTTCTGGAGAAAGTCTTATTTGTTTTATTTCGGCTAGAATAAAAGCAGTTTTAATTAAAAAAAAAAACATTTTAAGGTCAAAATTATAAGCTCCTTTAAGCTATATAAAAATATTTAAAAAATGTAAATATTGAGGAAGTCGCCTTTAAAGTTGTCCGAATTAAGTTCTAAACAATGCATATCATTTATCAAAAATTAAGTTTTGATGTACAGTATAGAATGGAATTTACAAGATAGAAGGGAATTTACAAATTGTCTTCAATGAAGATGATCATTACTTATCATATTCTGAAGATTTGTTATCATAAAAAAAAATATTTTGACATGTACAATGTATGCCAGGCTTTTCAAACAAGTATATATAAAGACAAATTTATATTTAAGACTCTTCAAGTTTCTTAATAGGTAGTATTATTCATGTTGCCACTATCACCTATAGCTGTCCACCATCCATTGTGCATGTGTGTGTATTGATTTAGGATGTTTGTGCTTTGTTTGCATAAGTGACTATGCTAATTATAATCGACTGGCATTGGAGCTCCAACCACCTGTAAAATCAGCATTAATTAATGAGGGAAATTAGGAGAAGCTGTGGCCTCGGATTCATTAATGAGAACAGCTGGAAAATGCATTGTGCGGACATGGTGCTCTGTTTTGTTTTTTTTCTAGAAGTCTATTCCTGAAACATTAATTCAGACTTGTTTGTTTGTGTTTAGATGACTCTGCAGACGAGGAGCCCACCTCTCAGTCTGACCACAGTGAGATCCAGGGCACGCTGAAGACTCTAGCCAGTAAACTGGATGATTTGAGCACATGCAATGAGCTGATAGCCAAGCACGGAGCTGCTCTACAGAGATCTCTGAGTGAGCTTGAGACCTTACGTGTGCCTCTAGAGGGAGGAGAGAAGATCAAGGCTGTCAACGAGAGAGCCACACTCTTTCGCATCACCTCCAATGCTATGATCAATGTAAGTACAACAACAACAAAAAATTTAGTTGGCTGCTTTGTTTGCTTTCAGTTAGACTGAAAAAATTATTCATTGGGTTGACTATTTTTTATAAGGTAAGTGATTGCAAACAATTTATATGGGCTGAATTTAAACAAACAACTTCAATTTAGTAATGTTCAAATTAATTTTTTTGTTTAAATTCAGCCCATATAAAGTGTTTGGAACTTACCTTAAAAAATTGTAAAAATGCAATTAATTATTTTTTCCAGTGTACAGATTAATCTGTGTTCTAAGAGTACTAAGAGTATACTGTACATTATTGTTCAAGTTTGATGTCTTAAAGATTTTTGGGAAATGAATAGCTTTATACATCAGTGACAGCAAATATATATATTGTGTTGAAAAGGATTTGTGTTTCAAATAAAAAAAATGCTGTACTTTTTAAAATTATAATTCTGACTTCAACTGTGTATGTATGTATATTTATATATATATATATATATATATATATATATATATATATATATATATATATATATATATATATATATATATATATATATATATATATATATATATATATATATATATATATATACAGATGAAGTCAGAATTATTAGCCCCCTGAATTATTAGCCCCTCTGTTTATATTTTTCCCCAATTTCTGTTTAACGGAAGTAAGATTTTTCAACACATTTCTAATAGTTTTAATAACTCATCTCTAATAACTGTTTTATTTTATCTTTGCCATGATGACAGTAAATAATATTTTACTAGATAGTTTTCAAGACACTTCTATACAGCTTAAAGTGACATTTAAAGGCTTAACTAGGTTAATTAGGTAACTAGGCAGGTTAGGGTAATTAGGCAAAGTAATTGTATAATGATGGTTTGTTCTGTAAACTATCGAAAAAATATATTAGCTTAAGCTTAGCTTAAAGAGGCTAATAATTTTAACCCTAAAATGGTGTTTAAAAAAAATAAAAACTGCTTTTATTCTTGCCGAAATAAAACAAATAAGACTTTCTCCAGAAGAAAAAATATTATCAGACATACTGTGAAAATTTGCTTGCTCTGTTAAACACCATTTGGGAAATATTTAAAAAAGAAAAAAAAATTTAAAGGGGGGGCTAATAATTTTGACTTCAACTGTATATAAATACTTTGACAGTACTAATAAAAACTGATTTTTAAACACCAGTTCAGCACAATAATAATCTTTTCTGAAACATCATATGGATAAATGTCAAATTCAGCTGTCATAAAAATTACTTTTTACATTACAGTAGAAAATTATTATAATTATGATAAATTAAACTGTAGTACAGTTAAAACTCTATCTGAGTTCAGTTTTACTATTTGTTTTATTATGTAAACATAATAACACTGATTTCAAATTTCAAAAATATTGTTTTTTTTGAGGTTTTGTTTTTATTTTGTTTTTGTTTTTTACAGAAAATGACAATTTGACAAAATAATAAATGTTTGTATTTATTGTGATTGAAAATTGAAGGTTTTTAACCCTTCTGAAGACATTAGTAAAACGTCTTCTAAACTTTTGTGAAAAAATTACATTTAATTTTAAATTTACAAATGTCATCTTTAGTTTAGAGAATACAATAAAAAACAATGGTTCACTGAAACTCATAACTATAATTGATAAACATGTAAATGAAGTGGTCTCCTATTTATTTTCCATAGCTGTAATGTAAAAAAATCATACTGATCCCTTAATATAAAATGTGTATACTGAGAATATTACAACCAGTAATACTGTATGGATACTTAAACATGAATGTAAACTTTATTCATTTTCATTTCATATTTGTTTATTCATTTACGGTGTTCAGTCAAATAGAGCTGCTTTCCTTTGTTCTTAATGCCATGGTAAATATGTGCAATGTTTAGAAAAAGTGGGAGGAAGAATTATAGTTCATTTTTCAAAACGGTCAAAGTGAAATCTAATCCAATTCAATTCAATTCACCTTTATTTGTATAGCGCTTATACAATGTAGATTGTGTCAAAGCAGCTTCACATAAAAGGTCACAGTAAATAGGAACTGTGTAGTTCAGTTTGTAGTGTTTAAGTTCAGGTCAGTTGAGCTCAGTTCAGTGTGGTTTAATAATCACTACTGAGAGTCCAAATACTGAAGAGCAAATCCATCGATGCGCAGCTCTACAGATCCTGAACCATGCAAGCCAGTGGCGACAGCGGAGAGGGAAAAAAAACTTCACTAAAGGCGGAAGTGAAGAAAAAAAACCTTGAGAGAAACCAGGCTCAGTTGGGCACGACCATTTTAATTTCTCCGCTGGCCAAACGTCTTGTGCAGAGCTGCAGTCTCAGTGGCGGAGGCTGGAAGCTGGCCTCAGCGAAGACTCGTCTGTCTCTGGAGCGTCATAGGAAACAGTCTCATGTTCTCCACTCTTCCATGACCATCGCAGTAGTTGTTCAGGATTCGGCCAGGTCCAGGATATGGAAACCTTGGGATCATCTCGTCGTTGGTCTTGGATCGAATCAGTGACTCTGCATAGTCTGAGGGCCTCGGGAAGAGTATCCCCAGGTGGAAATGGAGAATAAAGAAAATAATTAGCGTAGCTGATGTTCACAGTGTATATCAGCAAGATGCATAACCTGTGTGGAAGCCCCCTAAGTGGTGCACTAAGTGTATGCTTTACTGAACAGATAGGTCTTTAATCTAGTTTTGAATTGGGAGAGTGTGTCTGAGCCTCGGACGTTATCAGGAAGGCTATTCCAGAGTTTAGGAGCTATAAATGAGAAGGCTCGACCTCCTTTACTCGACTTTGCTATTCTAGGTACTACCAGAAGCCCTGAGTTTTGAGATCTTAAAGAGCGAGTTGGATTGTAGCGAGACAGAAGATTGGTTAGATAAACAGGAGCTAGATTATTTAAAGCTTTATATGTAAGAAGCAATATTTTAAATTCAATACGAAACTTAACAGGCAGCCAGTGTAAGGAGGATAAAATTGGGGTGATGTGATCAAATTTTCTAGACCTGGTAAGAACTCTGGCAGCTGCATTTTGTACTAATTGAAGTTTGTTAATAGAGGATGCTGGGCAGCCAGCAAACAGTGCATTACAGTAGTCCAGCCTAGAAGTCATAAAAGCATGGACAAGCTTTTCTGCATCTGAGATGGATAGCATACTTCGTAACTTAGCTATATTTCTCAGATGAAAGAAAGCAGTTTTTGTGACATGGGAAATATGATTTTTAAAAGTTAAATTGCTGTCTAATATGACACCCAGATCTTTTATAGTAGAGCTAACGCTAACTTTGTATCCCTCTAATTGTAGGTCGAGTTGTGAGATCTGCTGTGTACAGTATTTAGGCCCAATAAGTAATAATTCTGTTTTGTCTGAGTTTAAGAGAAGATAATTGTTGGTCATCCAGTCTTTAACATCTTTAATACACTCAGTTAGCTTGGACAGATTAGACGTCTCGTCAGGTTTAGTTGAAATATATAATTGAGTATCATCTGCATAGCAGTGAAAGCTGATCCCATGTCTTCTAATAATGTCTCCCAGGGGTAGCATGTATATTGTAAACAGTAAAGGGCCTAAAACTGATCCTTGAGGCACCCCGTATTTTACTGGGCTGATTTGTGAAGGCAGTCCATTTATATTTACAAACTGGTAACGGTCAGATAAGTATGACTTAAACCATTGTAGGGCATGTCCCTGGACACCTGTAGACTTTAAGCGATTAATGAGGACACCATGGTCAATGGTGTCAAATGCCGCACTAAGATCGAGTAGAACTAATAGCGAGATGCACCCTTGGTCAGCAGCTAAGAGTAAATCGTTGGTTATTTTCACTAATGCAGTTTCTGTACTGTGATGAGCTCTGAAACCTGACTGAAACACTTCAAAAACATTGTTGGTCTGCAGAAAGGAGCATAATTGAGCAGAAACAACTTTTTCTAGTATTTTAGATATAAATGGAAGGTTTGAAATAGGCCTATAATTAGCTAAGTTGCTGGGTTCCAGTTGTGGTTTCTTAATAATAGGTTTAATAACAGCTAACTTGTAAGGATTTGGAACATGGCCTAAAGATAAAGAAGAGTTGATAATGTTAAGAAGAGGTTCTCCTATAACAGGTAGCAATTCTTTCAGTAACTTTGTTGGAATTGGGTCCAATATACACGTAGCTGATTTAGAGCTATTTATAATTTTGTCTAGCTCTTCCTGTTCTAAGATTTTAAAGCACTGTAGGTTATTTAGATTCAGTGGCGTGTTTACTGGATCTGAGGTATAAGGCGGTGCAGAAAGTTTAATATCTCCTATTTTCTGTCTAAAGCCTTCTATTTTATCACTGAAAAAATTCATGAAGTCATCACTACTAATTTGCGGTGGAACGTTTTGTTCCAAAGATGACCGATTATTTGTTAATTTAGCGATGGTGTTAAATAAGAATCTAGGATTGTTTTGATTATTTTCTATCAGTTTGCGGAGGTGCTCAGCCCTGGCAGATTTTAAAGCCCTCCTATAGCTGGACATACTGTCTTTGTATGCAATTCGAAAGACTTCTAAATCCAGTATTCACTCTCTTACCCAAACAAACATCATCATACAGACCTGTTTGTGAATATTCCTCCAGAAATAGTCTGTGTCTGTGTTCAGATTTTTATGTTCAGCGTGGCTCTAAAGTCAAACGTTCATTCAAATACCTGGATCAATGATGTTTTTCTTTTTGTCTGCAATCGATGAAGGTAGAACTTGCCTCCGCTTCTGTGATCAATACAGGTCTAGGAATAGCTTTAGCTTTTGTGGATGTCCTCTGTGTCTTTGATTTCCTAAATCAAATTTTGGGTAGGTATCACTACTCACAGTCATGAAAATCAATATCGAAGGTGAGTTCATTTTGTGTTTTCTCATTTTGACTTTCATGAACTTATCAATCTCTGCCAAGCTTAGGTGAATGTGTTATCATAGTATATATTTAAATTTTGTGCATTCTCAATTAATATGCAGTTGACTATATTAGAAGTCCGATTGTTGGTTCAAACCTCCCTTCAGTTCTGTGCGTCTGCTTAAAAGCCTGGTCCACATTCAGTCTGCGACAAAAATCCCAAATAAGTCATTCTATATCCTGATAAAGATGAATGTCACAATATAGTACTTTTTTTGTAGATTCAATCAATTAATAGTTTAATGATTTTCTTGAATGAATTTTTTTTGTACATTTTAAAGCATATACTTGAAAATCTACTCATTGATATGTAGGGATGGGTATCGGGTAACGTTTTAATGGTATTATTACTTTTATCGATACCACTTATTGGTTCATTACTTCAACAGTACTCTTACCTGTTCTTTTTGTTGTGTTTTTTTTTTTTGTTGTTGTTGTTTTAAGTGAAGTTTATTTATAAACAAATTTCGAGAGGATCACGTGCTTAAGATTGTTCACAGCTGTTTCAACTTTAGCTCATGACTAATTATCCTATCAGACGATCCTTAACTGACTATAAATAACCAGACTTTTCTCATCTCAATATCTTCGTCTTGAAGAAACCCAACCCTACTTTCCCTCCTTTCAAACGGGCGACACGGTGGCCAGTTATTAGCACTGTTGCCTCACATCAAGAATGCCCCTGGTTTAATTCCTTTCCAAACCATGCAACATTTCTGTGCGGAGTTTTGCTTATTCTCCACGTGCTCGCGTGGGTTTTCCTCGGGTCCTCCAGTTTCCTCCCACAGTTCAAAAACAAGCACACTAAACAATTAATCCAAAATATTTTGGCCAAGCTCTGAATACACCTTCTCAGCATCCATATCTGACACTTAGCTACACTAAGCAGGAGGGGGAGTCATCGAGATCTACCTGAGCTCAAACTCCCCTCTTGCCCTGCAAAGGGAGGGAGCCCAGGGCTCGAGGATCTTATAAGCTCAGGGCTCTCTCCCGGGACAGCACGCCAAACAAGCTTTATTATCAATCATCAGCTAATTGTGAACTCTTGAAATGAAAAAAAATTTTGAACAGAATTACCAACATTTTATTTTATTATTACCTTTTTAATGTAAAATAAAATGAAACCAATAATTGTAAAACAAATTAATAAAGCAATTCCTGTAAAAGAATGTACAATGCTTTGAAGGAGCTTTGAAATGCTTTTGCCTTTTCTGCCAGAAGTCAGGACCTTTCTTCGCTTTTTGTGCTCCCTGCAGTTGAAAATACCCTATTTGAGTTAAAAGACGCAGTTAAACAATCAGCTGTGGTTCATTTTTATGATTTATCTTCAACACATTCACATTAATAGGATAACAGTCTTTGGGATTAAGAATAAATAAAGTTTTGGATCTTCTTGCAATGTAAAAATAAGCTTTTTTATTATTTCTTTATAAGCATAGTTTATTATTATCGTTCATCTATTTGTAAATGCAGTGATGTAAAAGTATTTTTAATGTTTAAGCTTTATTTAAGCTACTGCAGAACTAAATTCTATTTTCAGTTTAACTGAATGTGCGTGTTTATTAAACTATTAATATTATACTAATTTAGAGAGACCTTATATGATTGACTGCTAGAATAAGTACCCGAGGATGTGGATGATGTACTGTTGGTAGCTAAGCAGTCGAGAACTTTGCATTTGTTTGTCTGCAGTTAATGCACGTTTGAAAGATGCTTAGCCAGATGTGTTTCTGCTTTTACAACAAAACAACTTTTTGCATTTGTTGCAACGAGCATTGTCGGTGTCCGCTCGAAAAATATACCAAACTCTTGACTGTTTGGTTCTCTCTGCTGTCATCATTCTATAAGCGCAAGCTTGTGTGCACACAAGTCTAATGTTATGTGTGTGTGCTCGGCATGAGTGTCCGCAGTGCGAGCCTCCATTGAGTGCGCTTGCACAGCCAAAAACTGAAGGCTGTTGTACTATTGGGTGGAACATGATGAACATTTCTCGCGTGAGAATGCCAACAGTGTAGACAAATATAAAATATCGCAAATTAGAAAAAGTTGGTCAGTTAAATTATGCTACTGAAAGGTAACGTTTAGTTAGCAATAATACTCCAGTACTGATAGCAGAACCGTTAATATCAGCGCTTATCAATAATTCTGTCTTTTATATTTTTGATTACCGATAAAGTTTCGGTACCCATCCCAATTGATATGTGATCATTTTTCTCACTTTATGTAGAACTTCAGGGCAAATGTTTTATTGACAATGTAGAATTACAAGATAATAGATCAAGGGCAGGCCAAGCTGGAGCCTGTCTCAGATCCCTGGGGCTCTGCAATGGTTGTGGATATTCCAAATTGGGTAAGACTTTATTTTGATGGTCCCTATTGCACATTTTGTTGAGTAAAAGTTGCATTGCAACTATATGACAATTACCACTCATTTGAGTATTAGTAGACCTGCTTAATATCTGCTGACACTGCTCCTTCAACAGACATTTAACTGACTATAAGAAACTTTGCAAGTACATGTCAACTTACACTAACCCTAACCCAAACCTAACAGTCTACATATACTCTAATGAGAATTAGTTGGCATGTAGATGCAATGCAATTTAAATTCGAGAACATTTGTTAAAGGGACCATCAAATTAAAATGATACCAAAAACAAACGATTACAATTGGGTTAAGATTGGCAAGACAATTCGGAAAAAGTGCTTCAACTGGCAGAGAATTTTAAAAAAAGATGAAAAAAGAAAAGAAATCCGCGATAAACATTAATGAAATATAAATCACTATCAAAAATGAATGATTAAGACGTAACATTTCTCTAAATAAATAGCAAAATGTAAACATTGCACTTTCAAGATTGCAAGTCCATGTTCCTTATCCATAACTTGATTCTTCCTGTAGAGTTCTTGATGCATGATTTTATAAAAAGTCTTTGTAAGGATCCAGTAGTTATTAACTGGTAGTGTTTCCTTTACTCTTCGAGATTAGCATGAAACATTAGCCTGCGGGCAGTAGTCGAGACCTGAGTGTCATTGTACAATATACAAGCTTTAACACATTCATTAGGGAGACCTCTGTTTAGTCAGCTGTGTGGACTCTTCTTTTGTTCATCTCGAAAAATGATTAATAGCCAGCTGAACAGGAATACACACGCATAATGAAAAGTGCAGAATAGCAGGAGCTCATTAAAACACTTGGCCAGGCTGAGCCGCTGCAGTTATAATGAGAGGAACAGGAACGTGTGTGTGTGTGTGTGTGTGTGTGTGTGTGTGTGTGTGTGTGTGTGTGTGTGTGTGTGTGTGTGTGTGTGTGTGTGTGTGGGAAAAACTGTTCATCTTAGATTAAATAATGTACGTCTGTGTTTGATTCAAGGAGAGGGAATTTCTCTTGATGTCACCTGACTCTCTCTGGCTGTGAAATATTTCTGTGATGTTATGAGGCACTTCTATTTAAAAGTTCACGGTCAGTCAGGCTTTTTAAAAAATTGTGTAATGCTCGCTAATGCTGAATTGATTGGTTTAAAAATGCAGTAAAAACAATATTATAAATTATTATTCTTATTTAAAATGACCATTTTCTCTTTTTTTAGATTTTATTAGGTATATTTATTATGTAATTTATTCAGGGGCGTAGGGGCGTCCCCCTCACTTTTAGAGACAGACCATTTAGAAACAGGTGATTAATAATTATATGAACGTATGATCTCATACAGCCGTCCCCCGCACTTTTAAAATGTCCGATATGCCTCTGCGTTTATTCCTGTGATGTTAAAACTGGCATGAGTGCAGTCAGACTTTCAATGTTATTTTCAATGTTTGAAACAGATACTTAATTTTTTTGATGAGTAAAAAAAATATTTTAAATAAAATTATTTTTTGTTAAATTCTAAATGTCTTTATTGCAAAAAAGATTATTGCCAATTACAAAATACTTTTCAACTGCAGTGCGTTTTAGAATTGTCTAACTAAATCTGAATCAGACGGATTTATCCATCAAGTATGACTGTATTAACTGTGTAAATAACAAACGAAATCATGCGTTTACATAATAAGTAGCTTCCCAGCAGACACACAACATCATAAGACATTAATAGTAGATTAGGTTTAGGTCACCAGCGTCTAAGGACAATGTTATTTTGACATCCAATAATGACGTCAAATGATGTTGATATTTGATTGATTTTAGGTTGTGTTGGAAAGTGACCAAAATCCAACCTTGAGCCAACATTTTAAACCAACGTCATATTGACGTCAAATATTGACATTTATTCGCCAGGTATGGCAAACAAATCCAACGTTTGATAGACGTCATAGTGGTAACATCCACACAATGTCAAGCTGTAACATCATTTGGTATTTCGTTGATTTTTAGGTTGCGTTGAAAAGTAACCAAAATGCAAAATCTGTACGATGTTGGACATTGACGTCGGCCTGATGTTGGGTTCTGACATCAACCAGATTGTCATTTCCAAACGAAATGCAACATCCCACAACGTTGGAGTCAATCTGAAGTCATAATGACGTCCTGTGCCTGCTGGGTTAAGTGTTTACAGCAGGGGTGCCCAAACTTTTTTCTTATAAAAGGCCAAAAACCAAACTTGATTAAGGGCTGTTTGCCGAAATTACATTAAATTCGCCAGGTCTAATTTCCTCATTTATTTGCTAATATTTTAAAATAACTAGAAAATGTTTCTTTAAAACATATTAATTAATGATGCTGTATCATTTTTAAGCTTTTCTATTAAACTTTATTATAGTAAAAACATAAACAATCCCATTTATAACACAATGGAGATCAGTGCTGAATAGATCAAGCTGCTCCTGCCTTTGCCTTGGTTTGCTTGTTGATATCTTGTGTGTTGTCCTCTATTTGTCAAGTGGCAGTATTTACTTTTTAAAAGTCTGATTCATTTAATTTCAGTTGTCTTTTTTGTAGCTCCTCAATTAAACAGAAACAAAAGGTTACATTAAATTGACGATCTCTGTCAAAGGCATTTGCCCCAACCAACTCTATATTATTCTCACTCTCTTTTCAGATAGGATGGTGGGCCAAACCAATTTTGGCCAACAGGCCCTACTCTGGTCTCCTTAGGTCTATAGACTACTGTGGTGAAGTGATTAGGGTTAATACCAGAAAAATGGGACACATTGTAAATGTTTGTGACACTTATGATGCATTTTAAGAATAAATCTTAGATATTATCCCACTTAACTATTATCCACCCCTACATCCACTGAGAGAAAGCAGCAGTCTGGATCTGTGTCTACAGTGACCCTAAACAGAAGTTGGACACTTATGGTGTGTTCACACTTGGCAGGTTTGGTTTGAAACAAACTCTGATGTTATTGCTCTATCAGTGCAGTTCATTTTAAAAAGTGTGAATCCTGTCATCTAAACCTTTGCTGTGCAGCAAACAGCCAGACTGAAATTTAGGAAAAAGATGTATCTCGGTCTGCTTCCAGATGAACTCAAGTGTGGTTCAACTGAATTAACGGACCAAAGACAACCGAATAAACAAACAAACAAAAAAAAAGCACATGAATTCACGAACATAAACAAGACAATTTGCTCAAGCATAGCTATGTTTCTCATTGTTGCTCATAACACCTCAGTGCAGGCACTAATTAAAGGAAATGTTTAAGATTTTCCTGGGTTTCAAACATTAGTGGATCACAAACGGTGCGAACCAGCAGAGATCACTTTCTTAACAGTTTCTAAACATCCAAAGGTTTAGTTTGGAGGAAAAAATCAGGCATACTTTGCTTGCAGATGAATCTAGGTTTGATATTTTACTTAAAATAATATAGCATTCTGAACTTTTACCTCTATGTTGGTTAAAGGCATAGTTCACCCAAAATAATATACTCTCCCTCAAGTTGTTCCAAACTTTTTTGCGTTTCTTTTTTTCTGTTGAACGTAAATGAGGTAAGAATCTTAAAAACATAAACAGTAAACTTCTAACATAAGATGAAGAATGCTGGAGACTGGTAACCACTCACATCCATAGTAGAAAGAACAAATATAATCAAAGTGAATGGTTACAGGTTTCCAACATTTTTCAAAATATCTTTTGTGTGTGTGTGTGTTCAATTCAAAGGTTCGAATTAAGTAAAGGATGAGTAAATGATGACAAAGCTTCCCTTTAAAATAGTTATTTTTTTAATTAGCTTCACAAACCCAAGCAACACCTTACATCATAAAATTAGATTATAAGTGAAAATCTATCCAGCCTTGACATATTTGTTAAAATATTATTAGACATTGCATTAGCCATTTCCCTAAATTCAGTGAAACATCTATCGATTTCACACAACGCATCACATGGCTTACACTCCACTCAGCCCATTTAAAGGGCATTTCTCGGATATGAGGATGTACGACACACATGCGTGTCTTTCCTCTTTACTCTTCCTGAAGTCACGAGCGGTCTGGGCCCCAGGGCCTCACTCAGCAGAAAAAAAGTGGAAGTGTTGCTTATGTTAAAGATGATGGGCTGTAGTTTCATGAACGTGTTAGGAAGCCGCAGTCACATGCTGAGCGTAGCACAGAGGAATCTCTCTCTCTATCTCTCAGCAGAGCTCTGGACACTCACCAGACAGGTAAGAGCTTCCTTTGTTGATTTCTGTGTGCACAGAATGTGTGCGAGTGGAATAGAGCTTTTAAACTATGTTCTGTACAGGCTCCAAGATTAACACTTACTAGTGCCAAAAATGAGTAAAATTAAGCTTGGTCAGCTGTCGGGAAACTTTATTATGGGCTCAAACGTAATGCAGAGTTTAAACCGATAGTTCACCCCAAAAAGAACATTTCCTCAACATTTATTTATGAATTCTAGTGGTTCTAAACCTTAATGCATTTCTTTCTTCTGTTGAACGCAAAACAATATATTCTGAAGAATATTGGAAAAACAAAGCTATTTACATCCATAGTCTATGGAAAATACTATGGAAGTCAAAGGCTGTTTTCACCAATAGTCTTTAGAATATCCTCCCTAGTGTTCAAACAAGTTTGGAATAAGAGGAGGATGGGTAAATAATGACAGAATTTTAATTTCAACTATTCCTTTAAGTCAAGATGTAAGAATAGAATTCTGCCACCATAATTAATGATATGATCGCTTGAGATGTGTAAATACCTAAAAAAATAAATAAAAGCAAAGATGAAGACATGCAAATAGATGCAACTGCAGTCTCAATTTTGCCACATCCAATTAACAATGAGACCTGAAATGTATTTTGTCATAATAAATTGATGTGGTCGTAGGCAACGTGGTGGCACAGTGGGTAGCGCTCTCGCCTCACAGCACGAAGGTTGGTGGTTCGAGCCTCGGCTGGGTCAGTTGGAGTTTCCATGTTCTCCCCGTGTTCGCATTCTCTCCGGGTGCCCCGGTTTCCCCCACAAGTCACAAAGACATGCGCTATAGGTGAATTGGGTAGGCTAAATGGTCCATAGTGCGTGTGTGTGAATGATAATGTATGGGTTATTCCCAGTGATGGGTTGCAGCTGGAAAGGCATCTGCTGCGTAAAACATATGCTGGATAAGTTGGCGGTTCATTTCGCTGTGGCGACCCCTGATTAATAAAGGGACTAAGCCGAAAATATAATGAATGAATGAATGAAATTGATGTGGCATCATGATTTTCTTCATGTAATATGAATTCTTATGTACTTTTGACACTGCAAGTGAAAGTGACCTGCCATGAATATGCAATGAAAAACACTCAAATAATCCCATTAAATATAAATAATAAATAGCATCGCATGTCTAGTAAAACCAGAACATCTAGCAAAACCAAGACTTTTCAAGTGCTTTTCATAACATATAGTGGGATACCTTTTTATTCCACGTGACTATGGAATTACTAATGCCAACAACTGATTATGATTTGAGAATCTTACAGCTTTGTCATTGACAGGTGTGGCAAAAGTTGCATTTTGGACAGATTCTCTGTTTATTTTGTTATAAATTGAGGCCATTGGGTCTCCATTCCTCCTGGTAAGTTCAGCACACTGGGTTTAGTCGGATGAGTTGTGCCGCAGGAGACAAGAGATTGACAAAGATACGTTGATCAAGTCAGAGATGCAGAGTAGAGAGTAAAAGACGGTATTGCATATGACTGTGAGTTGCTTTAATGATTTTTTGGCTGTACTGTAGTCAGTTATTAACATGATTGATGAGCTCAGCTGAGAGAGATGCTTTCACAGATACTCAGGCAGTGTGTTGGTTATTTTTAGTCAGACCTGCATGCGTGTTGGTTATTTTTCTTAATAAGCAGCAGGAAACATGGCGTTTGTCATACATTTCACTGTATGTGGAGGGGGAAATGCTATGTTTTCCTCATTCAGTGCATGCTTTTGAATAAATCAGAATAATTTAATTGAGGTGAATAATGGCACTACATTGTCTGCAGTGTTGTTTTATTAGTTATTGTTTTCTATCTGGAGAATTCAGAAACATTGTTGTTTTTGTCTGTTTTATTCTCTTCTCTTTTTTGTAAAGCAGTGCTTCTCATGAATGCTTTATCCCATGGTCATTTACCACAATATGTTTGATAAATTTACATTTTTCCCTGACAAGCTGACTCACAGCTTGATCTTATACTCGTATCTTATAGCTTGATCTTATACTTATACTCTATGGGCTCAGTGAAATGTTCTTATTAATACCTGAGAGATAATTTAGTGCTGTGACCAGTACAACACCAACCTATTTAATAGCTTTGGGTTGTTTTAACCCAATGTTGGGCCAGATATGTGCAAAATTAACCATTAGGTTAAAAATACACTTGAAGTCAGAATTATCAAACCCCCTGAATTATTAGCCCCCTTTAAAGGCTTAACTAGGTTAATTAGGTTAACTAGGCAGGATAGGGTAAGCAAGTTATTGTATAACAATGGTTTGTTCTGTAGACTATCAAAAAAATATATAGCTTAAAGGGGCTAATAATTTTGACCTTGAAATGTTTTGTAAAAATTAAAAACTGCTTTTATTCTAGCCAAAATAAAACAAATAAGACTTTCTCCAGAAGAAAAAAAATATTATCAGACATACTGTGAAAATTTCCTCGCTCTGTTAAACATCATTTGGGAAATATTAAAAAAAGAAAAAAAAATTCTAAGGGGGGCTAATAATTCTGATTTCAACTGTATATCATTTAAATTTAATTTTAAAATACATACACGGCCGTTTGGATACATACAAATTACATTTAATTAAGCACAAGTTTAAATTAATTTACTATTAATAAATGTAAACAATCCAGCATTTTTAGAGTGTAGTTTAAATATCTCTCACTTAAAGGTTTAAGACACCCTGGAGCACTTTTTTTTGGAGATTTTAACAGATTTGTGTGTGTTGAGCATCAGTTAAGACAACGTTAGCACCTGTCAGCTTTAATTGTGGGGAAAACTGGATAATTTTGAGCTTTTGTCAGCTAATTTCATCTTTGTGGTTTAAGAAATTTTTTGGGGCGTGTCAAAATCTGTGACTTAGCGCTATCTGCCTGTCCAGTCGATTTCTCATTATTATTTATAGACTGATTTTTCCTATCCTATGAGAAGACCCTGCTTCTTAATTATTGCTTTCTGATGACAGACCCATATGGACAGACCTGCCAAGCTGTGAGACGGCACGCAATATTTAGGTGGTTCCCAAAACCCGTAGTTGCTCTGTCACAGATCCACGTTAGACATTTGAACCACGTTAGTTATAATGTAAAATGCCCATAATGATGCTCTAAACGAGGTGGTAACAACATTTGCACATAATTTCTTTGTGCAAATTATATTGTGTTACATGCACACACATTTTTAAACAAGTCCAAAATTAGATTTGGTAAAAACCTGCACTCGTTTTCCATATTAATTGAAATATATATAAATGGCACTTATAGGACTTATATATGTTTCTTTACAAATATTATTGAAAACATTACATATTCTATTCTAAAACATAAAATCACTTACAAAAGCTAACACAGATTCTAATATCATATATAAAGCCTCTACTTTTACAATTTGACACATGCAAACCACTGCTGAAATGTTCTAACCAACAGGCCCATGTCATATACAGTACAGATACTTAATAAATAACCTACTATAAATTTGAACAATTACCATATGTTATGTTTTTTGTTTGTACAAGCTTTGGAGACGTAACATAAATTCTGCTTTTAAATAAAAGGTCACCTATAGCTTTCATCATGAACCACGGCTGTGTTTAAAATAACATCATTGTTTTTAAAGTGCACTGCGAAGGGAGCGCAATTGTAAACATGAAGATCGCTAAAACTGAACTTTAAAAGTTCTTTGAAAGCAAATTACATCTAAGAGAGATGACTTTAATGCTTTAAAAAAAAAATCATTCCAAGTTTAATGCTAGAATGTTTTAATTGAATAAGGAAAACACAGCCAGGAACTATGTTTCTAACTACAGCTCCAGATGTGTAGTTGCAAGCAAGTTTGCGACGCAGTTTGCGAATGTTTGTTGAAATGATGAATTTGGGAAATGCCAAATCAACAAACTATGTTTGTAATGACAGAACTTGCGACCTTAGTTGGCTAACGATGGTTTTTGGAAACGCACTCCTGTTTGTGTGCAGCAAGCAACTTTGTCAGGAGAGCTGTACAAGAATTGGACAATGGCGGACTTTGTTGACTGAGTTTGTTACCATTCAGAAACATTGCTGTGTAGCCGTGTACACCCATGATTAAAATCCTTCAGATTACCAGCAGGGCTAAAGGTAGGAATAGATCGAGCAAGAGACCTGCTGCTTTGCTATTCACTATGTCTGCATTCAGACCCTGGGATTCAGGAGGAGAGAAGTTCCCCTTATTTATAGTGTTTATGTAAACATCATTATTTTTATAATGATATAACAAATTGCGGTAATACATTATATGAAATTACGAATAGCCTATCCAGTGCACTATATAGGGCATTAAATTGCTTAAACTGCTTAACTAACAGTTGTTTTCTCCGCTCTTTTTGCCCTGCTCCGCCAGCCACGCCCACTCCTCCTTCTGCTCACATAGCTCCACGCCCATCATGAAGCATTTTTTGAAAAAATTCTGAGGTAGACTTCATGACCCTTTAAATGACTGAGCACTTTAGGAGCAGGCTGGATTGTGATTGGCTGTCAACATAAATCTTTCATCACATAAAAAAAAAAAACATTCCAACAATATAGTTGTTCTGAGCCTTTATCATTATATATGTGAGATGTGGAGTATACCTCAATTTCTATCATCATAATTATTATCCCTTGTGTGAATGGGCTTTAAACTTTTTATAAAGTTTTCTTTATCGTGCTAAAATATTTTAGTAATTGAATTACTATTATTTTATTTTATAAGCCAAAGCTTTTTTTAACCATAAGTAAACTCACCTAAATCTGCTGAACCAAGACCACTAGTATTTTCCTCTGGGCACAAGCATGTGACTATTCTGTGTAATTGACCAATAGTAACCTCTCCTGCATGCTTGCATTGCTCAATACTGCTAGTCAGAGACTCAACTAAAAAAGCATGACTCAGCCCATAGACAGTCTGTGTGTTTGCATTTCTGATTGTGCACTGGCCATCATATCAACTCTTTCACTTCTGCTTTCAGTTTAACCACCAGATTTACAACTCATGATCATATTTATAAACTACTTGACATTTCTGCTGTGGTCGTCAGTCACGTACCATTTCTTAGTTGTTGCAAAACACTTTTGGTTGTGAGAGGTTTCCTAGACATTTCAATAAGAACAGTAAAGAAATAGAAGTGTGGAGAAATAAGCTGAAGAAAATGACAAGAGAGAGAGGAAGGTATTTCCATGATCTTTTCCTGTGGGGATGGTTTTTATGAGGGAGACTGGAGCGGTAATGAGGAAACAGCTGAATTCATGTGTGCTGCCGGCGGCGGGAGGACCGATAAGATCCCTAGAGAATTGGGAAGCAGGATTATCACGATGGAGATACTATAGTGAGGGAAATACAGAGAGAGGATGAAGCTGCTGAGGCCGATCTCTAGAATCAATTATACAAAGTAATAAAAAATTAATTATGATTGCATGTTTGTGAAATAAGTTATAGTTTGATAATATTTAAGTACTATTTTAATGTAATAAATTAATACAAGTAGTAATAATTTTAATAATAAAACAGGCGGGCTGCACGGTGGTGTAGTGGGTAGCACGTCCACCTCACAGCAAGAAGGTCGCTGGTTTGAACCTCGGCTGGGTCAGTTGGCATTTCTGTGTGGAGTTTGCATGTTCTCCCCGTGTTTGTGTGGGTTTCCTCCGGGTGCTCCGGTTTCCTCCATAAGTCCAAAGACATGTGGTGTAGGTGAATTGGGTATGCTAAAATTGACTGTAGTGTATGTGTGTGAATGTGTGTATGGGTGTTTCCCAGTGATGGGTTGCAGCTGTAAGGGCATCCACTGCGTAAAACATATGCTGAATAAGTTGGCGATGCATTCTGCTGTGGTGACCCCAGATTAATAAAGGGACTAAGTTGAAAACAAAGTGAATGAATGAGTAACACATGCATAATCCCTGATTTATCAGGGGTCACCACAGCAGAATGAATCATCAATTGCAATTGTGTAATTGTGAAACTGTATGTGGATGATTTAAAATACATACACATACATATATATATATATATATATATATATATATATATATATGTATGTATGTATATATATATATATATATATATATATATATATATATATATATATATATATATGTATGTATGTATGTATGTATGTATGTATGTATGTATGTATGTATGTATGTATGTATGTATGTATGTATATATATATGTATGTATTTTAAATCATCCACATAGTTTCATGGCCAGTATAGCATGTTTTAGACAACACAATAGCAGTGTTTTAGCTTCAGAAAAGTTAAGAAAACACCATAGTTTCCAATCATAACAAATTAAACCATTTGTAATTCTGACCCATTGTTATTTCCTGATGAGTAGCAGATCTAAATGACATCCCGAAATTTGGAAGGAACGTGATCAAATCTTTATAAAATAAAACAAATGTTAATATTTTAGTCAAACCCATACCTACACTGTAAAATCCAACAGTCAACTTTATCAAATGAAATGAGTGTAGTTAATTCAAAATTTACTGAAAGTTAATTCTACTCATTTGAAAAGAGTTCATTTAAAACCTCATCACTTTAACTTAAATGGAGTAAGTTCACAGTACTCATATAGATTAGTTTTTGAACTCAAATGGTTTGTAGCAATACGTTTCCTCAAACGGTTTGAGTTGCCTTAACTTATTGGGTTTTACAGTACTCAGTTGGTTTGAGTTCTCTTCATTCATTGGGTTTTACTGTACTCAAATTGCTTCAATTACTCATATAGATTAAGTTCACAGTACTCATTAGGATTAGTTTTTGAACTTAAATGGTTTGTTGCAATTGGTTTCCTCAAATGGTTTGAGGTACCTTAACTTTTTGGGTTTTACAGTGTACTAAACCAAATAAACTTTGAATTGTAAAATGTATATATGTTTGTTTGGGTGGTCATAGTTCTCAGACTGTCCCGCTGCGCCAGGGTGTCCCTTAAGGATCTGTCCCTGGTTCACTCCTATTTAGTATTTACATGTTGCCTCTTGGACTCATAATGCATAAATTTGGCCTGGGGTATCACTGCTACGCTGATGACACACAGATTTACATCAGTGCTCGGCCCGATCTCACCTCTGCCATGTCACTTTTATCTGCCTGTCTACTGGAAGTTAAAGCCTGGAGGAATCAAAATTTCCTTAAATTAAACAGTTCTAAAATGGAAGTTCTACTAATTGGCACTCCTACCAATGTTAACCAGTGTAATGATTTTAAACTCTCTGTAGATGATCGCCAAGTGTCTCCCTCCACCCAGGTGCGCAACCTTGGGGTACTTTTTGATGTGCATTTCAGTTTTAACTCACATTTCAAACACTTGACAAAAATAGCCTTCTTTTATCTACGTAACATTGCACGGATTAGACATTTTGTATCACATCATGTCTTGATTTCTGTAACTTAATCTTCAGTGGCCTACCAACAAGTGCTCTCAGATTTTTACAGTATATTCAGAATTCCGCTGCATCGGTTTTGATGCACACGTCCTCACGCCACCATATCACCCCTGTACTTCAGCAACTTCACTGACTTCCTATTAAGTCACGTATTGATTTTAAGACCTTGATTTTAACATGTAAAGCAGTGTATAGACTAACACCTGACTACATTTGATGACCTGGTAACTCTCGCCACTCCCACCCGCAGTCTTCATTCTTCATCTGGGCTTTCGCTGTATCCACCATGCTGTAAACTAAAGACCATGGGTGGTAGAGCTTTTTCATAAAGTGTGCCTAAGGTATGGAATGGTCTACCCATCAGCACCAGGAATGCCGCTTCTCCGGACTGTTTTAGGAAACTTCTCAAGACTCACCTTTTTATCGTTGCTTTTAATTTAGGTTGATTATTTTTGTCAATTTAATCATTCAATTTTATTGTTCGTATTTTATTGTCTTATTGTGATGTTTTTACTGTTTTTATTATTCTGCTTTGTTACTGTTTGCCTTGTATGCCTTGCAGTGCTTTGGGTCTGAGAAAAGTGCACTATAAATAAAATGTATTATTATTATTATTATTATTATTATTATTATTATTATTATTATTATTATTATTATTATTATTATTATTATTATTATTATTATTATTATTATGTGATCAAATGGGATACAATAAGCTTGAATATTGTTTAATCACATTAAAATGCTTTAGATGATTATCTGGGTCAGATACGTTTTAATCAGTGGTTCCTTCTTTCACATTGGCATTGAAGTGAACTGAATCTAACACCAGCGTTCTACCATTACTCTGCTGTCTGCCTGATGTGCTGAATATGTTCCACAATCTGAAATATTGTTATGGCTTCTTATTCCTATTTTCTATGTACAGGGTGTCTGCTGGCTCTTAAAAAGTCTGACATTTCAAAACCTAAATTTTAGGCCTTGAAATGTCTTTAATTCACTGACATATTGTGTTGTTGGTCTTAAATCATTCTAAACAGGTCTTAATTTTGCTTTGTTTAAGTAAAGCTCCTCAATTTGGGCTGGCATCCATCCAATGACCAACAATACATCTCAATAAAACTTAATTTTTTATATGTAAGCTTTTTATTGCAAAAAAAAATACACTTCACAACAGCTGTTAAACATTTTTACAGCAAATTCCCCTCAAAAAACTAAAAACAAATACAAGATTCTTCATGATAATACTGGGCCATTCGATAAAATCTTAATCCAGAAAAGTTTCATTTTAAATGGTCTTAAAAAGTGTTAAACTAAACTTGATGAAACCTGCAGAAACCCTGATGCAAAGCTTCTTTGACAAAATCTACATTGTAAATGTAATGAAGATAACTTGACTTGTTGGGGTTTAAACTAAAGATATTTGAATTCATGCACACTTGTTTACATGATATTACTCCATGCGTTCTTTGCTAATCAAGCCCTTGACTTTGTTAGACCATGTTGTACTGTTTCAGCTACAACGTTGAACTTTGAGACTTGGGACATACGTTTTTAATTTAATAGCAAAATTTCTGTGTTGAAGTTCAACTCATGTGTCTCGTATCATCCATTGCAGGCATGCCGTGATTTCCTGGAGCTGGCAGAGAGCCACAGCCGCAGATGGCAGCGAGTACTTCAGCATGAGCGTGAGCAGCGTACCCACCTGGAGGAGACCATCGAGCAGCTAGCAAAGCAGCACAACAGCCTGGAGCGAGCCTGGAGAGAGGCTCCCACGCACGCCGTCAACACACCTGATACACCCACCACCGACACAGGTGAAGCCCACCGTCATTCACACACTTCTGCATTAGTTATTCAGTGATGGGTGTTATTAGTTAGTAACTGATTACTGTACTTTTTCAGAGGATAAGTCATTTAACTTAAGTATTGGAACTGCATTCAAGAGTTCTGTATGAATTAATTATTGTAATTTTTTTATGTTGATCAAGACAATTACATATGCTTAAGAAAAAAGGAATTGTGTAAGAAATTAGTTCATGACTATATATAGTTAAAGTCTGAATTTGTTAGTCCTACTGCAAAGTTTCCCCCAATTTCTGTTTAACAGAGAGAAGATTTATTTGAACAAATTTCTAAACACAATAGTTTTAATAACTTATTTCTAATAACTTCTAATTATCTTTGCCATGATGACTGTACATAATATTTTACTAGATATTTTAAAGATACTAGTATTCTAGGATAATAATATTGAGCTTAAATGTTTTTTTAAAAATTGTAAACTACTTTTATTCTAGCCAAAATAAAATAAATACGACTTTCTCCACATGTAAACAATAAAGTAAATACTGTGAAAAATCCTTTCTCTGTTAAATATCATTTGGGAAATATTTAAAAAAGAAAATAATTCACAGGGGGCGAATAATTGTGATTGATATATATATATATATATATATATATATATATATATATATATATATATATATATATATATATATATATATATATATATATATATATATATATATATATATATATATATATATATATATATATATATATTATATATAACTTTAAAAAGTTTTATTTTTATTTAAACAAGTCTATGCTTTAAATTTTTGGGGGGATTCTATGTAGCATTCAGTCAAGCAAAACCTTTACTTAATGAGTAATTAAAACAAGTTTTAGACAAAGTAATTTTAAAAAAGTTTGAATAATAAACTTTTTTAACTTAATTAAATTTGAATAATAAAAATACTTTTTAGGCAAAGTAATTAGAGAAGTTATTTAAAGGGTTTTTTTTTTTCAAAAAAAAAAATTCACTCATTATTTACACACCTTTATGTGTTTCTTAAGGTTTGTAGGATGTCACGTTTACTGTAGGGAAAGGGAAGAAGGACTCAAGTGCAGAACTAAAATGGATTTCTTAATAATAAAAATAAAACAAAAGCTACCATGAGGGGGAATACATTAACAAAACACACAAACAGGGCAGGCTGGCAGGGATCAGGGCTGGACTGAAAGGACAAGGCAATAATCGACGACGAACTGGCACAGGATAGCAGACATGGGGAGAATATAAGCAGAAATAATTAACAAACAAACAAGTGAACATAATAAACTAATAATGGGTTAACAAGGAGAGTGGGACTAGACAATAGACGATAAGCACATAACACAAAGAAACACAAGCCATGTGCTCACATAAAATGAGACTAGAACACACAGCCGTAGAGAGAACTCATTAACTGTGTGTTCATATGAACATGACACTAAAGCACGTGGCGCATGTAAACATGTACCATGTGCTAAAACACCAACAGAAGACTGAACACAAGACACGTGTAAATAAAGAGACTCACTGTGCACTCACACATGCAATGTGCATGTTTCATCCCAGTGCCAACCTGGGACATCAAGCGGGAGCGCGCATGGCCCGAGCACAGCCAGGATGGCGCTCATATAAGGACAAGGACAGACAATAACGAGAAAACTCGAGCCGAGCACAACATACAAGACATGACAAGAATAGTGTCTGGACTCTGCCACCAAAACAAGAATTAGCAAGACCGAAGTGGCAGAATCTTGACAGTAGAAAAAGAATATTTCAATGGAAGTCAATAGTTACCGGTTTTCAAGATTTTTCGGAATGTCTTTTATGTTCAACAGAAAAAAGAAATGCAAAAAAGTTTGTGATAAGTGAATGATTTTCAGGAATTTTCAGTTTTTGGTGAACTATCCCTTTAAACGCAATTTTAATTATGTAATTACTAATTATTTAGTTTCCAATAACTTGCCCACACTCTTGCCAACACTCCACATGTGATGTCTGTAAACTCTGTAACTCTGTCCTTGTCTTGTTGTGCTTGTGCAGGAGTGAGTGAAAGGCCCAGGAAAGAGGAAGCGAGTGATGAAGATGAGGATACAGAGTATTTTGATGCCATGGAGGACTCACCTGCCTTTATAACAGTGACTGCCACGGACCCCTCTCAACACAGGTCAGCCTCATTCCACCCCCCCAAAAAATCCCATAGAGGTTTTTCAGCAACATGAGGCTAAATAATCTGGCAAGGTTTTCTTTTTTGTGTGAATTACCCCTTTAAGTGTTGTTCTGCCAGGTGCTTTTGTTAACACGTGACTAGAGGATGATGACACTGATCTAGAGGTCTGCATTCCCACACGATTCCTATGGGAGCCACACAGATCTAGACTAAATGTGTAAGCGGTACAGGCGGCATTCGTTTAAGTCGTGGCTGAGAGAGAGGTTATGAGAAAATGGAAAGTTTGAATGCAATGCCAGCATTCATGAATTATAAATACATTTCTGAAGGCACCGTTCTACTATTTCTGAGACTTCAATTCATTCATTTTTCCGCTGGAGAGCAATGTGGGAGCTGCATAATTTGTGGGTCTTGTTTGAGCTTCTGTTGTGTTGGAATGTTTGAACTTTTGTAGCTAAACTACAGTTGAAGTCAGAATTATTAGCCATCCTGAATTATTAGCCCCCCTGTTTATTTTTTCCCCCAATTTTTGTTTACACTTTATTTTTTAGACACTGCTGGATTTTAATAACGCTATTAGTGCTTATGGTGACAATTGCCAGTGTTTTGGGGGTAAAAAGTTATTTTTTAAATGTTGCTTCTTTAAAATATGCGGTTATGAATAGTTTTGTGTGAAAGTAGCCTTAGAAAACTGCTATGCATTACTGTCATGCAGTGAGGTATGTTACAACATAGGCTCATTCTGAAAATGTCCCCCTGTATGCATTTATGGAGATCGCGAATTATGTATCCAGAAGTGCGTATGTCTGCTTTTCATCTTTAAAACAAACACTACGCCGTTCCTTTTCTTGCTTACCAGCTAACTGCTTACCTCCGTATGGGCGGCTTTCCTGCCATTACCAGTTTGTCCTGTAGCTCGCTATATACGTCAGCTGACTTGAGACACAGAGAGTAGTTGACCACGACGAGGTGGTTGGAGCGGTTCCAGAAAGCGAATAACACAAAAACATAAGCCAAAAAATATAATAAACAAGTAAATAACTGGGTGAGAAAGTGGTGAAGTCTGAAAACGTGGTAAAAATCAGGCAAGGGCTTTTCTTTTTCTGGATTATTTAAACTGTCGGTTGGATTTAGGGAAGTGGGTGGGCGGGTCAATTGGTACTTTTGAAAACACTATTGGCTGGGTTTAGGGAAGGAGGTGGGTGGGTCAGTCGAATCAGTCATTCAGTCAGTAAGTCAGTCAGTCGACAGCGGCCTCTGGTGGATTTACGTGAGAACAGCAGGCGCGAATGGCACTCACAAGATAAATTTGAGATCTCAAAAAGCATACACAGCAGCCTCTGGTGGAATCGCGAAAACAAAAACTGCAGAAAATTTACCTCCTGGGATGTATGTCATGCTCTCCAGTAATGTATATAGTGGTAAGTTTTCAGAATGAGCCTGGGTTGGTATTATGTGTGGTTATCTTTATTTATTTACTATTCATTCATTTTTTATAGTAAATAATAGAGGATAACATCTGCTAACATAGCATCTTTTAAGATATGATCTTTGCTAAATGAATCAAACAATGTGACACTTGTGTTCTACTTATTTGTCTGCACTTGATCCTCTAAGCACTGTCTGTGTTGTCTGTTCAGGCGTTCTCAGAGTAATCTCAGCGGTGCTAGCGGAGGACAGCCCAGTGACTGGAACCAGGAGGACAATGTGAGTGGTACATAAAACAGGAGTCCAAAACAATAATCATATACACTGCAGAAAAGCACAGTCAAACTCTCATTTGAAAGGCGTAGAAGCATCTAAAAACTTTTAATTGGTGTTAATTTCTCAGGCCATTGAAGGTGTAGGTGACACTTTAACTTAAAATCAAACTGGAAAAATAAAGTGCCATTTTATGCTTAGAGTGAAGTATCGGAGGGGGAAAAAAAGAAAAGAAAATAATTCTGTTCAGCCTAAACGAGTAAAAAAAAACAGATTTATTCAACAGATCACAGAACATCATAAAGGGATTAATAAAGGGACTAAGCCGAAGGAAAATGAATGAATGAATTAAAATGTGTATTAAGTGTTAATTATAATCGAAGGGTTAATCATTTTGTCTTTAACTGTATGTATGTGATTTATTATTATAATTATTAAACTAATGTTAAATCGAATCATTTTCATTAGTGACCTTAGACTTTCAGAGCTGTATCTCATGTGGTGTAAGGATCCAGTAAGCTCTGTGTGACGGTGAATGTTTCCTCAGGCGGTCTGTGTTCATCACAGCTGTTGTTCATCTCAATTAAGCGACTCTTAATTAACTGATATCTGCTGCTCTCGTTTCATGTCTCTCTCGGTGACTCAGTTTCCGAGACAGACGGAGCGTCAGTCAGCTGTCAATGTTTATGTGTTATGCTCCTCGAGGGCAGTCGGGCCCTTCAAATAATGTCTTTTAGCACAAACACATTACATATTTCAGATGTTTGTTTGTTTTTTTAATACAAACACTCTCGGCTCTCTCTGTCTTTTTTTAGTGTTCTGTGAGCAGTAATGATTTTTCAGGGAAAGAGCTGCAGCCTCGCAGGAAGAGGCGATCCCGGATCTCAGAGAAACCCAACTATTCCCTCAATCTGTGGAGCATCATGAAGAACTGCATTGGCAAAGAGCTCTCCAAAATCCCAATGCCTGTAAGTCACATGCACAGGTTGATTTTTATTAAAATGTGTGTAAAAAAAGTAATGTCAGGAAATTGAAATCTGCAAATCCATTTCTGCTTCATGTCTGCATTATGAGCACTTCAATTCTATCAGAAATAAAACTGGTGAAAATCATGATAGTAAACAGCCCATTACTTCTAAAGTACAGAGGAGATAAAAGTCAGGGAACAATTTGTGAACACTTTTTTCACCCAATAATTAAAATTCTGTTATTAAATTACTCACATGTTGTTTTAATATCCCGAAATCTTTGTTCATATTTTGAACACAAATTAGGATATTTTAGATGAAATCTGAGAGCTCTCTGAGCCTCCATATACAACAAGGGTCCCAAGACATTCACAGTCTAGAAATTGAACTAAATCAAAACTTTCTGGGCTCTATTTTAATGGTCTAGGCACAAAGTCTAAGGCGCAGGGTGCAAAATCATTAAGGGCATGTCCGAATCCACTTTTTCTATTTTAAGGACAGAAAAATACACTCTGTGCCACGGCGCATGGTCTAACAGGGTTGAGCTTATTCTCTTAATGAGTTATGGGTGTGTTTTGAGAATAAACCAATCAGAGTCTCATCTCTCATTTCCTATAAGTGTCAGTTGTGTCGCGCCATGGCGCATTTGCTATTTACATGGCGGACTTTATGTGGAAAAACTGAACACTTCACTTGCGAGAAAACAGTTAAACAGACCATCTGCAGCGCGAGGATGAGCCTCCTCCATTCGGCCTTTACTTTCTCTTTCACTTTCTCTCTTTGGTGGATAAGGAAACACTGTTGTACGCACTCTGTTGAAGACATCCATTAGCCTACATATTTAATTTCATTTGTTAAGCGCAAAGATTTGTTTCAAAACTATTTCTAAAATCAGTTCTAATTTCCAGCAAACGAATAAATAACAATAACATTATATCCAAATACACATGCTATACCCCATATGGTCTAAAGACAGGTGGACAAATCTAAGCTTGTTTTTAATAAAACAAATATAAATATGCATTTAATAAATAATAATAATACTACTAATAATAATAACATTATACCAAAGCAAATAGTCATGAATAAACAAAAAAAGACCCCTGAGATGAAGAAGGCATGGAGGCAGTGGTTTTTATATTTATGTAGAAAATAATAATTTTTGTAATATTTTATTCCTTTAATTTTTTCATTTGTAAAAATATTTGTGTATTGCTCTACATCTTGAGTGTTTGAAGCAATATGTAAGCGAGGCATGCACACAACTAATGAGCTCTGCGCTGGACTTTAGACCTGCTTTCAGCTGGTCTATTGAACAGTCTATTTTAGTACCTCAAAATAGCAACGCGCCAACAATGTGCTTTAACACACCTCTTTTGTAGACCAAAACACCCATGAGTCCACAAAGTGGCGCAAATGGATTTACTATTTAAACAACGCAAAATTAAGGTGGCACTGGTCTGAAATTAGCAACAAGTCATGGAAACATGTCTTGCGCCTTATTGCGCCGGTTGTATGATTGGGCCCTCCATGTGACCAGTGGTTCAACTGTAATTATATGAAGCTCAAAGAACACTTTTGTGCACCAAAATTAATATATATAATATATATATATAAATTGTGTTCATCTGTGTCATATCAGGGTGATTATTTACTTTAAGCAATACGACGCTTTTTTTTTTTTGAGTTGTTCTGCTGACTCTAATGGCAATATGTTGTATTAACCGTAGTAAACGCGCCACCTGATCGTTTACAGGAGAGAAGTTATTGGCTAACAAAGTCATTTTTTTTACCATTTTTGGTGCACAAAGGTGTTCTGGGAACTTCGTATAATTACAGTTGATCCACTGAAGTACCATGAAATATTTTAATGGTGTTTTTGGATCTTGAACATCTTGGGACTGGCACTGTCTTTGTAGGATGAGATAGCTCTCATATTTCATCTAAAATATGTTCATTTTGGTTCCGAAGATGAACGGAGGTCTCAGGGTATTGGAACAACATGATTGTCATAATAATCATGACCGCATAATGAATTTTTATTTTTGGGTGAAATAATCTTTTAAGAATCGATGTAATCTTTATTATTCAATATTTACAAGAATTTTAGTTTTAGTGACTATTGATGCCATGTTTTACTAAATAACTAAGGTACTTCAATGTTTACCCTTTATTGTGTGGACAAAGCAGCTATCAAACCTAAAAACAGAATTGAGTGAGTCATGAAGAAAGGTTACAACTTACATTTCTGAATGTTACAGCAGTCAAAAACGGGCAGGAAAAAAAAAAGATTATGCGGATTCTGAACTTCTCATTTAAAAAAAATAACAATTTATATATGTAGTATTCTTATATACTGAAGAGTGAGTTGTAAAAGAAAGTGAATTGCATCTCTCTTCCTCTCTGTGCAGGTGAACTTCAACGAGCCGCTGTCCATGCTGCAGCGTTTGACGGAGGATCTGGAGTATCATGAGCTGCTGGATAAAGCGGCGCGCTGTGAAAACTCTCTGGAGCAGATGTGTCTGGTCGCGGCCTTCTCTGTGTCCTCATACTCCACCACAGTGCATCGGACGGCCAAGCCCTTCAACCCTCTCCTAGGAGAGACCTATGAACTCGACCGCCTGGAAGAATTCGGCTACCGTTCCCTCTGTGAACAGGTCAGTGTGAAAGAGTCCAGATGTCTGGAGTGTATCTACTGGCATTTAGCTCAGTCTGGCAGGCTTCGTCAGTGCAGTATCATTCAAAAGTATGATGAGTTTTTAATGTAAGGTTAATATCTTCAGCATAGGTGCATTTCCACTGTGAGAGACAGAATCTAAAAATAAAAATCCAGAAATCACATTGTATGATTTTTTTAAGTTTATTTGTTAATTATTTATATTTATATATATTATTTATATTATATTCAACTTTATTGTCATTACACATGTACAAGTACAAGGCAACGGAATGCAGTTCAGGTCTAACCAGCAGTGCAATAGCAGCAAGTGCAGGATACAGGTATGTTATAAAATGCAGTTATAGAAAAACTATGGTAATATTTACAGATGGATGTACTATCAACATTATATACAGGTTGTCTTAGCTTTGAATAGAGATTTATAATAAATGGATATATGTACAAGATGCTATGTAATAATCAGAAATGTGCAGATAAATAAACAATTACAAATGTATATGTATAGTGGGTGTGTACATAATTACAAAAGGGAGACAGCTCTGGGGAAAAAGCTGTTCCTCTGTCTGCTGGTTTTTGTCTGGGGAAGCCTGAGGCGCCTGCCGGAAGGCAGGAGAGAAAACAGTCTGTGAGCAGGGTGAGAGGTGTCCTTAAGAATACTGCGTGCTCGGCGCAGACAGCGTTTCTTCTGGATGTCCTCAATGGCTGGCAGTGTAGTCCCTGTGATGCGTTGGGCAGTTTTCACCACCCGCTGCAGTGCCTTACGCTCCGCAACAAAGCAGCTTCCATACCAGACTGTGACGCAGTTGGTCAGGATGCTTTCTATTGTGCAGCGGTAGAAGTTCACCAAGACAGCTGATGAAAGCTGGTTCTTCTTAAGTTGCCTTAAGAAAAATAGGCACTGGTGAGCCTTCTTGACCAGGCTGGAGGTGTTGGTGGTCCAGGAGAGGTCCTTTGAGATGTGGGTCCCCAGGAACTTGAAGGATGAGACAGGCTCAACGGCCATCCCATTAATGTGGATGGGATCATGTGAGCCTGTCCTCTCCCTTCCTGAAATCTACAATGAGCTCCTTGGTCTTGTTGGTGTAAAGGAGCAGATTATTGTCGGTGCACCAAGTGGCCAGATGCTATATCTCCTCCCTGTAGGCAGTCTCATCATTATTGCTGATTAGACCAATCACTGTGGTGTCATCTGCAAATTTTATATATATATATATATATATATATATATATATATATATATATATATATATATATATTAGGGCTGTCAAAATTAGCGCGTTAAAGCACGTGATTAATTTGAAATATTTAACGCATTAAAAAAAAATAACGCAAATAATGTAGTTGCAGTTTTTTTATTTCCTGTTGTGGCTGACATGTGTTCAGGGCCTGCGCGTCCATAGATGCGACCTTTACTTAGAGCAGTTTACTCTCATTCAGCATATTTTAATTCAGGATGTTAATGGAATTTGATACCGCAAGGCGAACGGAAAGAAAAACCTCCGGTTAGGTTAACTAGGTCATTGGTTACTGAGCAAACCACTCTTGTCCAATCTAAAAAAACATTTAAAATAATATTATCAACTCTAAAAATGATTCTGAAAAAATCTTCTGACTAAAGTAAATAAGGAAAAAATATAAAGGAAATATTGTGAAAATGTCCTTGTTCTATTATTAATCACTTGGGAAATAATTTAAAAATAATTACAATTTCATAGCAGGGCTAATAATTTTGCCTTCAACTGTACATTGTTTGGGAAAAAACAAACCCTCCAAAATAAGTATTGATTGGTAATGTGATGTGATTTAAAATCTTTCTTCTTTCAACTTTGATCATGAGAGTGGCATTTACATTTCTTTATGTCTAATTTAGCAACAATCATTTAACAATGTGGGACTCGATTATAAATAAAGCTATTTTTTCGTAAGTGAGCCATCAGGGTTTGTAGTGCTACAATGCACTTTTTCAGTCACATTTAGCCATTAGTGGAGCTTTTCATGCATGGTTAGTGTGTGGAGGGTAATGACCGTTGAAGGTGATAGAATCACCCATAGAAGGACAACAAGAGTGTGAATGAATAGAGTGAGAGCGCCATCTAGTGGTGTGTTTCATATTGCTCTGCTCTGTATTTGTCAGGTCAGTCATCATCCACCAGCGGCCGCTCATCATGTGGTGTCACAGCGAGGCTGGTCCCTGTGGCAGGAAATCACCATTGCTAGCAAATTTCGTGGAAAATACCTCTCCATCATGCCTCTGGGTGAGTCTCTGCTCCTCACTGTTCTTCATACAAACACATTCAGGAAAGGCCCACACATCATGTTGATCTAGTTTGTTGTCATTCAGAGAATTCATTAATGTTCTATTGTCAGAAGTGTCCAATCTGCTCTAACAGGATCAGACTCTCTCTCTCTCTCTCTCTCTCTCTCTCTCTCTCTCTCTCTCTCTCTCTCTCTCTCTCTCTCTCTCTCTCTCTCTCTCTCTCTCATAGACAAACACACTGATTATCTCTCTCTCTTTTTTTATCCAGGTGCGATACACCTGCAGTTTCATGCAAGTGGAAACCACTACGTGTGGCGTAAAGTCACCTCCACCGTGCACAACATCATCGTGGGCAAACTGTGGATTGATCAGGTTCAACTTCTGACTTTACTAATTATCTACTGTAACATCCTGCTTGATTCCTTTCTGTAGTTTAATTATTCAAAGGCTTGAAACATCACGAACACTTTGCTTTAAGACATTATTTTATCATTTTAAATAGTATTTTGTCTTTTTTGTGATGGCCCTTTCTGAATCTAAAAGACTAAACATACACTAAACGTATAAACAATAGAGATAGAGCGATTTGACCAACAGCATTAGCAGTGAATTTCAGATGCTTTTTTTTTTAAAGGTTTCTAAGTTTCTTTTGGTGGATTTCCATTTTTCTCTGAAGTGAAACGATGTTCTAAAGTCACTGTAATAAAGTAATAAGTGCAAGTCAGAGCAATATTATTAGTTAGTGTTAGTCCAAACTCAGGTCTCATCTACTACTGTAGCATTTAAAGCAGGGGTGCCCAAACGTGGTCCTAAAGGACCAATGTCCTTGCTGATTTCTTCAACTGCCAAAGTTCAGTTCCAAAACTCATGACCACAATAACGGAGGATGGGTGAAAGTTCCCGGATGTGTTCTTGATATCGAGGATGCAGACTTGAGCACCGAACTCGCTTTGAGAAATTCCAGAAGTCATTGTGACTGATTAAAGGAGGTGGGAAGTGCAGCATTTTATATAGACTTATTAAAGTTCAGAGATAGAACTTATTTATCTCAGCGTCATGGTGGTGCAGTGGGTGCCTCACAACAAGAAGGTCGCTGGTTTGAGCCTCGGCTGGGTCAGTTGGCATTTCAGTGTGGCGTTTGCATGTTCTCCCCGTGTTTGTGTGGGTTTCCTCCGGGTGCTCCCACAAGTCCAAAGACTTGCGCTATAGGTGAATTAGGTAAGCTAAATTGTCCGTAATGTGTGTGAGTGAGAATGTATGGGTGTTTCCCAGTGATGGATTGCACCTGGAAGGGCATCCGCTGCGTAAAACATATGCTGTATAAGTTGGTGGTTCATTCCACTGTGGCGACCCCAGATTAATTAAGGGACTAAGCCAAAAAGAAAATGAATAAATGAATTCACTTATTTATCTCAGGAGTTTCCCTAAATGAGCGGTGAAAGTAAACCACCATGAAAATCTTAATAAAGGCATAAACACATTAAGGGTGTTTATTTGCTGAAATTGGTATTAATATTGTCTTTTATTTGTATTGTGCAAAATATATTTGTAAGGTTTTTGTGTATGTTATATATATTGAAAAAAGGAAAAAAAATAGTTGTATGAACGCTGTCATGTTTAAATAAATTTCTGTTAAAACTGCGTAAAGGTCATGTGACCATCAGGAAGAACGCAGCGTCCTATTTCACGCATTCTGTATTCTCGTGGTCTCCTGAGTTCTTTCTTCCGAGGTGACCTGGCAAGACTGGTCTTCACAAGAAAGCAAGTCCATTCTTTGCGTTCTTGGAATTGAGATACATCCCTAGTAAGAGCTTGATTACCTAGTCCGGGTGTGTCTGATTGGGATTGGAACTAAACTTTGCAGGACACCGGCCCTCCAGGACAGAGTTTGGGCACCCTTGGTTTAAAGGATCACGTCATTATTAATCACTCACTCTCACGTCGTTCCAATCTCCGGCGACCTCCATTCATCTTTAGAACACAAATGAAGATATTTTTGCTCTCAGATCCTCCTTACACAGCAATGATCCATAGACGTTTAAAGTCCAGAAAAAGAACCCAAAAAAACATTCCATGTGACTTCGGTGGTTCAACTGTAATCAGATGAAGCCACAAGAACATGTGTGTGACAAAAAAAAAACCTGTAAAACTCACTTCTTTAACATCTCTGAAGTGTTGCTGACTATGGAGGATAAGAGAGCTCTCAGATTTCATCTAAAATATCTTAATTTGTGCTCTGAAGATGAACAAATACTCAGGCAATTGAAACAAAATGTCCGTCCGTGGGTGAAGTAACAATTTAATGTTAAGTCTAAGTAGACATTGTTTGAGGACAGCCACAGACAGAGGTAAAATGGAATTACTGTTGTCTTGTTCGAGAAGTTTCTTTGTTTGTTTTTGCTACATTACACACTATATGAAAGGTAATCAAAGGCACTCTTTAAATTTTGTTTTGCTTTTTGGGCTTTAAGAAACTTTTAATATTATACAAAATATAAATCTCTCATACCATGAGCACCGAATTTTGAGAACCATTGATTTAATACCAAGTCTTGTTTCTTTGTTTCAGTCAGGAGATATTGATATAGTCAACCACAGGACCAAAGAGACCTGTCAGCTCAAGTTCTCTCCCTACAGTTACTTTTCAAGGGAAGTCCCACGAAAGGTACGTTTGGGACGGTTTACGCTCTACCTTTCCCCAGACCATTTCCTGTAATCAATCACATAATATTGCTAGCAGATAAGAGCCAGCTAAGCCATCTGTCCATCCTGCTCTGTCCTCATGCTTCTGTAGTTCAGCCTTAGAGCTTGTTACCCTTGTTCTCCCACCGTAAGGTCACAGGGGTGGTGATGGACAGTGATGGCCAGGCAAACTACATCCTGTCAGGCACATGGGATGAGAAGATGGAGAGCGCCAAGATTGTGCAGAGCAGCAGAGGAAGCAGCAGCTCTGAGGGCAAGCAGAAGACCGTCTATCAGACCCTCTCACCCAAACTGCTGTGGAAGAAATACCCTCTACCGTAAGACACTCCGTCAAATATCAGTTATGACGACACACTCAACAACCTGCTTGTAGAACTAACAACCTTTCTCAATACTGACAGACTGAACTACCTACAGTACCTGCAAAACTAACATCCTTTTTGGCTACCATAGAGAAAATAACAACTTAACAAACTAAAGAAATAAGGCAATACTTACCAAACCTGAGTCTAAGATTAGTTGATTTAGCATGGTTAAGTATTTGGTTATCTATGTAAGATTCTACCTACTTGCAAAACTAATTACCTGCCTAAAAGACTTACTTCTGACAGAATGAATTACTTGCAGGATAAACTACCCACCTATCAGGAGAACTACTGATCAAACTTCTTAGTAAACTAACCAAACATGTTCCAAGGCATTACCAAACTATGTCTTAGAATTGTCAGTTCAGAGCAAGCAAGTAGTGACTTAAGGCCCCAAAAAATAACTGAAATGATGTCATTTTGAATCAAATATGGCCACAACGAAGTTCTTTATGAGTTTGTTTCGGCAGTTTGAAAAAGCCCACCTAAACAAACTTTTGGGGGGAGTTCATTTTGTTCTTAAACTTTTTTTTGGCTACCATTGGTCTGTGACAGTTAAGCAATTGGTGGGTGAGTCATGGATCTCCGTCACTGTTGATGTGCTTATGAAATGTGTTCTTTCTCAGCTGCCATTGTTGTTGTGTTAAGCAGTACACTCAAGCAATGCAGGACATTGAAAACCCCACTTACTGTTGCCTGGGGAGTAGTAGGTTTGAAAACACTATATCGTTTCACGTAGCCTTTTCAGACTTCTTTTTGCCCTTAAATGCAGTACAAAAAAACAACTTAGTTTGAAGAGTACTGGGGCCTTTATTTGCTGAACTAACTACTTACCAGACTCACTACCAGCAGTCAAACTAACCAAACTACTACTTACTACAAACAAACTACCGACCTCAGTAAAGCTCTACTAAAGGCTGATTTACACTTTCGTCTGGCCCCGAGTCACGGACCTCTGCTGACCACTGATTTGCTTTACAAATATATTTATTTTTATTATGTGAAGAATAAAAAAAACTTACTAAAAAACACAGATTTTTTTTATTTAGCTCACTCCACAATTCACACTGTTCTAGTTTGTTTCCTCCACTTATATGCTAAAAAGGCAATAACGGTTCAACATTCCTGACCATTATCACCAATAAAGCCTAAAAAAACAGGGCATCAGTATATTGTAGGTTCAAATATTCCTTTCCAGTTATCGAAGACATAATTTGTTACTTCATTTTAGTTTAGTAAATATTAAATTGTTTTAAATGTAAAATTGTAATGTACACATCAGTGTAAAACCTCTGACTGGTGGAAAAACATATTCTGTGATTATTTATTAAAACCTCTTGGGTCTCCACTTTTGCCATGGCCTCTCTTTGGTTTTAACAAACTTATCCCTCAAGTTTTTCTAAAAATTTTAATAAAAACTTTCTTTCCCTGCTGTTGCTTTGCTGTTGATTTCTTGCCAAGAATTATTGTCCATCTGGTTATCCCTATGATCATGGATTATACAGATACCTGTTTCAGACAAAATCTCTTCAAAGTGATTCATAATTAACTCAAATCAAATGCGGCGCCGCGCGAACTGTTTGCTCGAGTCTCCAAAAAAATTGGGCACTCCGCCAGCCGAAGTCATGTCACGCGGACGCGTTAAATATAAATCAGCCAAGGGTAGATAGTTTAATATGCAAGTAGGTAGTTAAGAAATATTTGCCTTTCAAACTACTAACAGTCTAAACAACCTATTATTATTATTACCTAACTGTTATTATGAACTAACTAAAGGCTTTGCACAATAGATTGTAGAATTCTCTGTGATGTTTTAGCTTTTGTTTCCTCTCTCTGTCTAGAGATAACGCGGAGAACATGTATTATTTCTCCTCTCTGGCTTTGACCCTGAATGAGGAGGAGGATGGTGTGAGCATGACGGACAGCAGGCTGAGGCCGGACCAGCGGCTGATGGAAGCGGGACGCTGGGATGAGGCCAACGCGGAGAAGCAGAGGCTGGAGGAGAAACAGAGAGCTGTGAGGAGGAGGAGAGAAGCTGAGGCCTCCAGGGCCATTGATGAAGGTGAGCCCAGGTGACGCTAAAATCTCTTGGCTGATCTTAAGCCTGACTGACACTAAATGATTTTGCCCATGAGTTGATTGTTTGAGACCAATTTTGGAAATCCTAAAAGATTCCTATAATTCTAGACTAAAATCTGTGGTCTTTGTATTGGCATGTTCACCAACAGACAATTATTGGCCATTGTGATTAGATTTGCCCTCCGATTTAAATTCTGCCAGCATTAGTAAACTATATATATATATATATATATATATATATATATATACATACATCCATCCATCCATCCATCCATGTTTTTTTTTTTTTGACCAGTGATCATAATATAAAACGTCTTTTTTTATGTTTTATTTACTTATTTATTTATTTATTTTACGTTTTGTAAATATAATTTTGCGTGAATTTTCTTGAACACACTGAACTGAAAATGATACTAATGCTGCATAAATGAAGTAATGTAAAAACGACGGGGGATTTCTTTACGTTAAACAAATTTCTTTTGTGTATATATGTAAACATGCCTAGTTCACAAGTTTTGTAAATATAATTTTGCGTGAAATCCCACTGGATAGACTTGTGTGTCCCCACATGAGCCTCTATCTCCGCCAGCAGGACCTCCATTTCAGACTCTGGGATTTTAATTTCTTTGTTCATTCTCAAGCACAGAAATGAGTATATCGGCATGTGCTCTTTTGTATGATGATGCTAATAATCAGGAGGTGTTGTTCACAAGGTGAAGATCTGACAGCAGTCAGCTGCTCACAATTTCAAGATCATTTGCTATTTATAAATGTCACATCTGGAAGAGAGGCGAATGCAGGTTTTTTTTTTTGTGCATGTTCGTTTTCTCACTTAACCAACACTGATGAGTCTTTCATATGTCTGTGTTTGGCACATCTAGATTGTTGAGACTGACATTATGACAATAATGAGATCCTACAGTGTGACGTAGATCATGTTCAGTCTAACAAGCTACAGTCATTAAAGATTTTTGTTTTTAAGTCATACAGTGTGAGCCAGTCAGATGAAAACAGATGACCTGTTGTTTTGTGTTCCAGGAGAAGACTTTGAGGGGTATAAACCACTATGGTTCCACCAGACGACGGATGAAATGACAGGAGAGAACATCTTCGTTTATAAGGGGGGATACTGGGAGGCCAAAGACCGACAGGACTGGAGTATGTGTCCAGAGATCTTCTGAACACACAAACACTTGACTGACTCTGCAGACTGACAAAAACAAATGAGGAATAAACCTACTACACAGACTCATCAGGGCCGCAGAGGACGTGGAGGCAGGGTGTGAACACCTCCACTGTTTGAATCTCTTAGATAGAGATAGAGAGAGTGTGTGTGTGTGTTTAGCGTGAGTGTGTGATTGCAGCCCAATGACATATACCTTTGCCCAACTACTGAACAGACTCCCAAGATGCGAGACCGAAAAATGTTTTCACCTCAGTGATGATTTTGTGTGTGTGTGTGTGAGTGTGAGAAATGCGCAGCTGAACTCTTCTAGCCAAGTGCCGCCCCAGATTATCTTCCAAAGCAAATCAGGTTCTTTTTATTCAGAACAACCCCTTCACGAATGCACTTTCCCTGCATCTCCTACAGTGACGCACACGAGACTGAGTCTTATTTCTAATGAGATCAAATCAAATATGCTCCTCGTCGCCCCCTGCTGGACAACACGTAAAGAAACTGGCATTTAAAAGAGAGGACACTTAACTACTCAATGATCTGATTGTTCAGCTTTGCTTCATATCAGCAAAACCACCACATTTGGGCAAAGGAAGATTGAATACTTGCATATGCCAGAGGAACATGATCTTATTCTTTTATCGGACACCCAGCTACAGACTTTCTTCCTGGCTCCACCCACTTTGCATAGATAATTAGACAGCCAGAATGATCTCATGTCTTCGCTTCACCACTGAGCTTCAGACAAACCTATTTTTAAATCCACGGATCGTCATGCACATAAATTAGCTGCTTCCTGCATTGACTCGGTGGAGCCCCCCAGTGGTCATGTCCATGTTACTGTGACTGTCACAGTACGATGCATATCAATGCAATTAAAATACTTTTTTGTACAATCAGTATACTTAATGAATGAGTGAACGATCAACCAATAAAAGTAAACAAGTCATCCGCTCGATTCTCTCAGAGAACAGCAAACTATTTTCCATTCATAATGCAACGTGTGATACTCAAAACACAAGCAACCGACGGTTGAGCTTGTGTTTGTGTTTATAAAGTGCTTGTATTTATTAGCAGTAGTAGAGATAGAGTGGTTTAAAACATGCCCTGAGGGAAAGGGCTGCTGGGACGAGAAGCACATTGTATATTATCATTATTTTTGAATTGGTCATTTGAGAGCCCCTGTAACAATACATAAGATTAGTACAACTTTCTTACATGGTTAAAAATGATCATCAGGACTCAGGAGTGACAAAAAAGGAAATGTTGACATTTTGCTAATCATTTTGAAACAATTCTTGTTCTCAAAGCTGTGGATTCAGACGTGACATCGCTGGAGATCAGTTCTCACTTTATTCCCGATTGCTGTCAAGAATGTAGAAGTCTTATTTTGCACTCACGCCATCGTATGTATTTTGTGATAACCATATACTTCTTATTTTAAAGGAAACAAAAGTAATGATGCTATGCCATCCTAATAAATGCTGTGGTTTGGTAAAAATCTGAATTTTAACCAAAATGTTTACTTGTAAATGCCTCTTTAATCTAAAAAACTCCAGCTAGTCCAAGCTTTGCTCTTGACAAGCTGTCCATGTATGATGATAAATGTCTTTTCTATTAAAACACACTGACATCGCATACCGGCAGGCACTTCTTATGTCTGTATGCTTGTTTCAGGACTGTTTTGATGTCGAATGAATGAAAGGGATGAGGTGATTTGCTTCATGTTTTAAAAAGCGAACATCTTTATATAGTCATTTTTAGTTTGAAGATTTTGTAGTAGTCTAAAAAAACAGTTTCAGGGTGTGCTCACACAAATTATTTTAGGAAACTAAAACTATTGCTCAAAATTATTTTTAAAGGTGCAGTAGGTGATTGTCTTCAGAAACATTTTTGCTTGTGCTGGTTGAAAATCTCTTCACGTTCCAATAGAAATGATTAAAGTAAATGATCTAAATGTATTTATATGTATTTTTATATTCTGGGTGAGGCATAGGACTAAAAAATGTTCATCCAATTCAATATTGTCATGCTAATAATTCTGATAAGTAGCCCAAACTGTCTATCAACAAATGTAGATTTGTACATCTGCACCCATTCACGCAGATCTGCTGTTTGTGCGTACATGTGCACTGCACGTTCAAGTGCATGAAAGAGAGAGATAATAACAAATGCTGAATAAATATTGGAGTTGCTTTTGCACGCTGGAGGAAGGATGACACCATGGCTGAAGTATTTCTTTTAGACAGGTCATGTTATGTTTTAAAAGTATTTTAGTCATGCAAAGCTTATGTAGATGTTGTTCTTACGAATGGGTTATATGCACAGAAGTGTTGTTCAGCCACTGAAATCCTCCGGCGAATGATTGATGTGACTATTTTCAGTTTCATTAATGACCTTTTACAGCAATGTAGATTTTTATTTAGTTTAACAACAAAATATCAGTAAATAGCGCTATTCCGCCTAGCCTGCTTTACTGAGCTGAAGTTGGTGTTATATTCACTTTGGCTGCATCCAAAATTGCACACTTCTATACTATTTAGTACGCTAAAGACAGTATGCAAGCCGAGTAGTATGTCCGAACTCATAGAACTCGAAAAACAGTATGTGAGAAGCACCCAGATGACCTATTACTTCTGGCGAGATTCTGAAGTGTGCATCGGATGGACGCTACACTATCCCATGATGCACCGCAAGAGAATTCATGAATGGGAGTGAAGCGACTCAACTGACGTGGGTAGGTCACATGATGATGATGACAAAATGGCAGATGTAGTACATTCATAGTGTAGAGAACGTACTTTTCTGACGGCTGAGTAGTACATTTAAATTAAAATGCACCTACTGAGTAGTTGGCGGTTTTGAACGCAGCCATTGGTTCATTTTTAAACAATGACAACCTGTGATACGCTCCCTATATTGTTTACCATGCTACTCTGAATATTTGGTCTGAAATAGCATGCAAGTACAGCTTAGTAATAAGTGTAATTCCTGCACACCGCAGGCCAACCACTAAGCAGAGTCGCTTTAGGACAGCACATGAGAGAGGGTTGTCTACGGTCATCTCTATGGTGCGTGCGTTTGTGTTTCAGGAGGCGTGGCTTTGGATGTCAGGGGAGGGACTGTGTTTCAAAGATATTATGCTAACCGGTTAGCATTGTGGCAGATCGCCTACTGCACCTTTAAAGTACAATCCAAATGGACTTATCTTCATTTGCAAAACAATGTGAGCTAGGCATGTTTACAACCTATATACACAAAAGAAATTTGTTCACGTAAAAGAAATCCCCCGTCATTTTTACATTACTTCATTTATGCAGCATTTGTATCATTTTCAGTGTGTTCAAAGAATTGGCTTACTAAAAGGTTTGCATGTTTTGCATTCAACTTTGCTAAACTAAAGAGAAATGTGCTCACTAAATAAAATCTAAAACAACCATTAATGAAATTTACAGCAAATGTAAATTAGCATTGAAATGAAAACCCATTTACAAACGCTCAAATAGTCGGCGCAATAGCATAGTGGTTAGCGCGCCGACATATGGTGCCGTACACTGAAAAAAGTGTTGCATGCAAAACTGTTGCGAACAATTTATTGGTGTTGAATTTAAACAAATTAAATGTAACAATGTTCAACTTAATTTGTTTGTTTAAATTCAGCCCAAATAAATTGTTTACAACCACTTAACATAAAAAAATGAGTAAATCCAAGGAATTATCTTTGAATAATTTTTTTCAGTGTAGCACTTCAGGGCGTCCCGAGTTCGAATCCCAGCTCAAGGACATTTCCCGACCCTACCCCCTCTCTCCCACTTCGCTTCCTGTCTGACTACTGTCCTATCTATCTAATAAAGGCCAAAGATAAAATAAATGCGCAAATATAGGAATCTTGCATGTCAGGTTTGCGAAGTGTGGTTTATCTGAATAAGTGTGTATCTTGCCATCAGAATTTTAGGTCACATGAACAACCAAATGCACTGAACCCTCATGTTGTGTTTACACTTCACTTGTTTCTTTGGTCTGAAAGTTTTTCTGATGTGTAGTTTGCAACAGATATTAGTGAACATCTAAACAATGCTGTGTGCTGGGCTGAATGCACATATATGTGTTTGCATGAGACGTTATTTATTCAACGAGAACCCATGAAGAGAGTATAAAATGTCAAAAAAGGAGTCAAAGTTGCTTCAGGTATTCCTCCATCATCACACAAATCAATCTTCAGCAGGGAGACAAATCATTTGAGCATTGTCTAATTTAAACTTTCACAGGAAGGATAATCATTTTGACCTCCACTGAAATGTAGGGGTACCTGAAAATGACACAAAGACCAAGAGTACAGTAGGTGAATCCAGCATTCTTCTCAGGTTCAGCTTTTTATTGTGTAATGTTAAACAAAGAGCTTATATGCAAACTTTGGAATGTAAGTCACCTAAAGCACAGACTCCTCAAACAACAGATAGAAATCAAAATAAGGAGTGCTGTTAATAAATAAAATGTAAAAAAAAGAGGGAAAATGATTCCTGAAACTGGAATGACTTCAGTGGCTCCACACACCCAAAAGTCGCACATTAAATTCAAGAGTTAAAAATAAATTCAGAAAAGGCAGAAGAGACCAGATCTGTGACAGTTAATAATCACTAAAACATTTACCATGAAATTAAAAGGGTTTTTAAAGTTTCACACCTGCCTTTAAGACAAACAACAATGCAAACGATGCAATGTATTTCACCATTAAAACAACTCAATTCAAATGACTATCCGCAGAAGAATCCAATCCACCAGCCGTCAGAATACCTTCAGCATGTTAGGCACTTAAAAATACCTGATCATCCTGTGATCATGAACATAAAGCTCCATCCTCTACAGCCCAGATCAGCTCTAAGAATGAGCACTTTTGGGCTAGTCATTACTGCCTTTTCTAACAAAAACAAAAAACTGCCTAAATGTCATTCAGCGAATCAACCAACACCACGCAAGTGAAAACAACAGGATGAAAAATCTGGACTATTCAAAATAAACTACTAAATCTTCACTTGCTTCAAGTGAAATCTTGAAGTCACTTGTGGAATGTGCTCGGCTATGGAGAAACACAGCCAACAGGCAACAAGGTGGAAAACTGAAATTTCCCAGCATTACTTTAGTGAAGAGCTGACAAAATACATTCAACAGATCTGAAGCACTCAGGAGTCCCGTTTAAAGTCTTTGTGTGATGCGAGATCTTCATACAATCCATCCTGCAAGAGTATTTGGTTGGACCAATTCGGTATGTTCTACATCACCGTAACCATATAGATTTTCATTAAAATCCCACATCTGACCGTTCACAACAGCCCATCTTTTTCAAAACTGCTGTGCATGAGAGAGAAGGCAAAGGGTACAAACTTGACTCCGACGCCGCTGTAGAACTTATTCTGAAACTCCACCCTGAGGAGAAACACAAGTCAGTTGGGTTAGTCTTCAGCTTTGATCTGACTGCTGTACATTGATGATCAGGGCTGGGGAGTAACCAAATACACGTAACGGCGCTACACAGTTAAAAATATACATCACTGTATTTAGTTAATAATTACATTTTAAATAGATGTTAATCAAATCTGAAATGTATTTTAAATGACCAAAGTGATTACTTTGAATTTCATTACCCTTTCTTCATTTAATATTGAAGTAAACATGGGCATATTAACCAACAAGGAAACTGATTCTCTGTTTAAAAACTTGTGGCCTGGTTTCTCTCGAGGTTTTTTTCCCTTCACTTTTGTCAATTGGTGAAGTTTTGTTCCTCGCCACTGGCTTGCTTGATTTTGGGACTTGTGGAGCTGTGCATGGATGGATTTGCTCTTCAGTGTTTGAATCTTCAGCAATGAAAATTAAACCACACTGAACTGAACTGAACTGAACTTCAACTCTGAAAACTGGACTGACACTGTTTCAATTTACTATAACTTCTATATTAAGCTGCTTTGACACAATCTACATTGTAAAGAGCTATAGAAATAAAGATGAATTGAATTGCTTGTCATCATGACACAAATATGGATGACTCAGAAAGAGATTTGCGTAAAGCATTTCTCTCTTGGAAAGTAAATATTTTACTTCTAAATCTGAAAAGGACGCAACATCACAATAGTAGTATTGCACTAAATAATGCTTAATGGACACACCAGGATGTGCATCAATTTTGAAAAAGGCACATAAAAAAATACATGCAAACAACTGAGTATGATAAACTTTATCTAATAAGAAAAAATGTAGGTATATTAAGATGGGAACAGATTTACCACATTATTGATTTTGTTTTAAACAGGCGCACACCAATTTATACATCTCTCCCAAAGAGTGGTCTCACGCCTCCAAAAGCCATGCAGTTTATTAAATCAGTGGTTCTCAAACTTTTAAGCCAGCGACCCCCAAAGTAAGATCGTCAAGAACTTGCGCCCCCCCACTACCAAAGCATATTCAAACAATAAAAATAACTTCTTTTAAGTTTTATAAACAGATTTATTGCATTTGAAATCAACAATAATCAAAACTAACAAGCAAAAAATATATATATGCATGCGTGAGGAAAATATGTCTCAGTGAAATCCCGTTATCACAAGAAAATACATTTTTATAGCATAATTGAGTGACCAAAAGATACACGGACGAACCGCTCACCGGCCCTGCACGCACTGCTTGGCATGAATTTATTAATGAATCTCTTAATAATAACTGTGCTGTGTTCTCACGCCTGGTGTCTGATATTGCACAGATGCTTTTGACATATACCTTATTATTTGCATACATAATTTTAATAGCAATAACTGGTATTTTCATGAGCTGCAATATTAGTTTAACCTTAGTCAGTGTAAGCCCTTTTGTGATGGTGAACGTGGTGTTACATTTTGCATATAGCTGCCACTTTTACGGCTGACAGCGTCTGGCCATTAAATAAAGAATTAAACAGAACATATCGTGCTTAAAATGTGTAGATGTGGCAAACAGTTACCTGAAAATTCCATCCCACAGACTTTACAGTGAAGGCTTTAGTTATTTTCATAGCGGACATAGCCAATGGAAGTCTTTTATCCACTCTTGGAAAAGTGTAGATGGTGGATTAAAATTCAGCACATGATGAGTAATCAGATGTGCCATCATTTTTAGCTTTAGCTGGTTTCTAAAACTAAATCTGTCAGTGTTGTTTTCATTCTCTCATCTTTAGCGCGTTACATTTTCGCAGTTGTATCTCCTGTCATCTGAAGGCAGAAGGAGTTGACTGAATGATTTAGTCTAGCGCAGTGGGCCAAGAAGAGCGCGAAGGTGGGACAAGCGTTGCCGGGTTTGTTTACTTCAGCAAGTTGACATGACAACAGTTTTAAACTGTTCCTGAGCGCTGCGTTTCAAGTGCAAAGATGCATTCTGCCTGAATGTGTCCTAAATACTTTATGAATTCATCAGTAATATCTTAAAAAAAATCTGAAAATATTAGCTTTCACTTATAATACTGAAAAATATATATTATAATCACTGAAAATTACACAATTTAAAATCACTCTCGCGACCCCTTGAAGTTATTCTGCGACCCCCAGTTTGAGAACCAATGTATTAAATGAGGAAAAGTCCCACAGTGGCTTCTCCTGCCTCTACAAATGACATTTTTCTTTTTGATATTTGCTGTCAGTTTATCTTGAAGTGACGAATTTGTTCTTTTTGACTCATTGGATGGAAATGGTGCCGTGTTCGTTAGCATATTTGGATGGAAGCAGCTAGTGTAATCTATGCCTACCTGCAACAAAACTTCTATCAGCATTCGATGTCCAATCGGAAAAAAGCATATGGCAGCTCTTGCAGGGTTTCTACAGGTTTCATCAAGTGAAATTTAATACTTTTAAAACATTTAATAAAGAGTTAATAATCTTTTGTTAAAAATAACTAATTATTGAAATGGAATGATTGGATGGGTGTTGGCCCAATTGGGTAGCTTTAAATGGACATATAGGAAAATTAAGACACGTTTAAAATGATGTAAAACCTACTACACAATATTTCAGTAAATTTAAGATTTTGATTTTGAAATTTAAGACTTTTTAAGATCCGGCGGATCTTGATCTTTGAGGAATGTTATTCAGTTACTGTTGTTTTTAAATTCTCATATTTTGAATGTTGAAAGGTTCATTATGTTTAAGATATTAATTGAAAAATGACATTGAATTCCCCTATAATTCCCATTGCATTCAGTTAACAGATCCATACGAATCATACATAAAATAAAAGTTTATAAAGTCAAACGATATCTTTGTGTGCTTTACAGACAAACTTTATCAAAAGTCTTTATCAAAAGTTATAATCTGATTTAATTCATCATGAACAGATGATTCTTTTGAGCCAATCTTTAATCATTTCTTTAGTTTAGTGAAAACAGTCTGAATAATAGACCGACTGGACAATACTGATACTTTTCAGAGCACGTATTTTACAATCTGATCTTAAAAGTAACCTTCCCAGCCTTGGCGATCGTGATGGTGGTATATATTTGTGTTGTTGTACTGACCAGTGGAGTCTGAGAGCGTGTAGAAAGGCTGAAAGTCCCTCCATCACCAGCAGGATGGACACCGTGAGGACCGCAAACAGGCCAAAAACAGGCACCAGGAACACAATCCCCACACTGGTGTCCACACGCAGACCCACCCGCATCACCATCGCCCACAAAACTTCAGACAACTCTGGATCATGAGGGAAAAAATTTTATAAACATTTAGCATTACTTTATTCTAACTGGCCTGTTTTCTTGCAAATGTCTTGCCAATTTAAACTTGAATGACTGTTACCAATGTTTTGGCTTCTTGATTTGGTTCTCAATGCATTTAACCTAAAAGACTTCAACTATTCTCAAGAAATTAAATGCACACATACACCGTGTTCTCCGGAAAATCTGATAATGATACTGCATTCATGGCGTAATTACCATAAAATTACGGTACTAGATATTCTTCTGATCGGTTTGTGTCCTCAGATTAGGAATTATTGATTTCTATGGGAGCACTATGAGGACCTAAATTAATCTGCAGCAGCAGGTGGTACATGCTATACTGTACATTGCAAACTGCAGCTCTCAGAAAACTCTTCTGTACAATGAGCATGTAATAATAATAATAATAATAATATAATAATAAAACTATATTTTATTTAAAGGCACCTTTCTGGAAATTCAAGAACACCATTAATAAATACAAAAACTTTAAAACAACAAGAAGAATATTATAAAAAGTACACACAACTAGTGCAGATACAATTAAGTATTAAACGCCAACTTGAATAAGCAAGTTTTGAGACTTGTAAAGACTTTCTACAAGTTGAAATCTCTTAATGGTTTGTTAATTGCAACATGCTAAACAAAACAACTGATGCTGCACCAGGTCTAAACTGCATTGTTGAGAATAAAATAAGATGAAAAGTTGGTTTGCAACCATTTGATTTAGAAATAATGTAATAGAATATACTGTAAAACATATTTTATTTCCACTTAACAGGCTAGCAAGTTATTTGTTCTTAGACAATGACTTTTGTTCCTCTTTTGAAAGTAGCACTGCATAATGTAAACACAAATGTAGACACAGAGATTTTTAGGATGCGTCACTCACGGGCATGTGCCAGGCTGAGAGCCCACAGGCGGAGGTAAGATGCAGTGTTAGAGATGCAGCCCAGGCAGTACTCAATCGTGTGAATGGACTGATTGAGGAACAGATCTGGAAAATCAGGCTGCAGGAGGAGAGGAAACTTTGTTAGGCTCATAGAGAATGCAGTTTGTTGACAGCAGGATGAGAGTGTCTGACCTCTTCTGATTGGCTGTCAGAGCTGGAAGAGTGGCTGTCCAGACTGCTGCCCTCCTCCATGTCATGAGTGTGCAAGAGAGAGAGCTCCTCCTCACTGCTCCTGCGCACTCGCTGGTAACCCTGCACACATAACAACACACACAATGACCAAGAAAACACACACACACACACACACACACACACACACACATATGTACACACTCGTTTTGGTGGTATGTGAGGACTCTCCATTGGCGTAATGCATTAAAAAAAAAAAAAACTGCTTATTATATGCCCTACCCCTAAACCCAATCCTCAATTGAAACCTGTGGCAAATTATGAATGTGATTTTATATATATATATATATATATATATATATCACATCACAATTATAATTAAGTGACATCATTTCTCGAGAGACACTTAAATACATCACGTGCGCTGCGAACGCAACCTCTATTAGTTACGTAAAACAATTTATTGCAAACTGAAATGAATATATTTTGATTATATGGTTAGGATTTGGATGTTTTATGAGATTATTAACATTTTTGCGATTATTTTGCGTTGGATTCAGCGATCAAGGAATCCTGAAAAACTAGGGGGTCTTATTACTACAAACAACAAGAGGATCCTCACCCTGTACATGCTCAGGCGGTCTCTGCCCTTGTGTTGCCAGTAGAGGTAGAGGGGTTTGCCAAATAATAACACGGGCACAGAAAACACAGCAACGATCACCAAGAACACTTGAAATCCAGCCTATTGGAAACAGGATAAATCAATAAAAACAAGCACAGAAATGAAGAATTCTGGTTATCATAGTTCCTTAACTCTCACCTGTCCTGGATAGAGGGGTCGGCCAGAGTCGCCCATCATCAGGAACATGTTGATAAAGTGGATGAGGATGCTGGGAGCCGTCTGAGAGTCTCTGACTGTGAAGAAGAGCCACTTATAGAGGATCATAAACACCAGATAACCGAAGAGACACAGCAGGAAGAGCAGCTCGGGTAGAAAAATCAGATACACATTGAATGTCCGCCTGAAGTGCCTGCACAAATAAAAACATTTGAAGCATTAGAAGTCATTAAATCTGATCTATTAAAATATATTGATCTATTAAAAAAAGTTTAAGACTCACAAGTGATTGAAAATGCCAAGGACGACTCCAAACGTCATGTGGATTATTCCTACAATCACAGACATCTTCATCTTATAGGAGTTCAGGAAGGTGAGACGGTTTGATGCCAGGTTCCAGATCTACATAGAACAACATAAGAAAGCGAATTACTTTAATTCACCTAAGGAGTTAGAATGGGGAGACTTGCATTCTTAGTTCAGGAAATGGCCTGCATTTAGTCAAACTTCTGCATTTTAGGTTTGGCTTATGTACATTGTATTGTACTGTTATAAAGTTTAAACAGAGCAACAGTAAACAGTAATAAAACAGAATCATAGAACCTACCGGGTCAATTCCCAAAGGATAAGGCCCTTTAAAAACTCCTGTGATGTTTGGATCCAGTGCAAGGAAGCTATTTGAGTTGACTGTGGACAGACTTGGAGAAAGACAAAAATAACAGCACACTGAAAGGTTGTGTCTACAATTTAAAAAATCAATTAAATTCAGCATATTATATTTTATCTGTTGCACACTCTGTTCAATACTGCAAAAACACTCACGTCCAGTCTCCATTCTCAAACATGGCACTGACGTTCCAGCCTGAGCCGAATATGTTGAGTGATTTGGAAAAGCAGTCATTGTATATTAATCCAGTGTAGACTGAAAATACGCCCATCAGCAGGATGATGTAGCGGCCTTCGAAAAAAATGTTCCAGATCTAAACAAATAAACACAAAGTAAATCAAACTGTTAAAAAATTATGCAAAATAAACACAGTCAAAAGCATGCAACCACATCATAAATGCAAGCTGTACCTCATTCCTGGTTTTCTTTAGTTTACGGTCGTTCTCATAGAGAACCATCCACAGAGCAAACAGAGCCATGATGATGCCATGACCAAGGTCTCCAAACATCACCGCAAACAGGAAGGGAAAGGTGATGATTGTATATGGAGCTGTGATAGAAAAAATATAATAATCTAAACATACAGTGAACATTAGGGCTATCAATATGGCTTAAAAACTACATTCGAAGTTCTTCTTTAAACTATAAACTTTAATCATATTCAAATTTTAATAAAGTCAATACTTAAAGTTATGTATTGGTTCACCCAAAAATAAAAATCCTGTCATAATTTAGGCCCAATCCCAATTCTATTTTTGTTCCCCTACCCCTTCCCCTTGGCCCTTGAAACAAAGTGTGAAGGTGAACAGCTTCAAATTGGAACCCTAAGAATTGGGATCTCTTGCTTCATATGTGATCAGATGATTATGACTGCTGTAGTTATTCCAGTTGTGTTTTTTTTTTTTGGTATTTATCTTCAGGAAATCACTGAAGGCATATTTTATGTTATCATAAGTTTATAATGTACAATAAGATCGTAACTGTACTGTGCATTTATATGGGGCCATATTTATCTATGTAAACACACCAAAAACAACATTAATATTATAGCAGACACTGTAAAAGGTCATTCCCAGCCACTAGACTTTTCTGACAGGGGATTTGAGTGTAATCGAGTGACTGAATATTGTGGGACTGCTGTACAGGAGTTATTATTAGGGATTATAGATAGCGAAATTTAGCGTTTTTTATTTTAGCGGGTTTTTTTTACATGACAGTAAAACACGAACGCAGTTATGAATATGTTCAAACATGTGCTTGTTTGTTGTAAAAATTCATAATAATGACAAAAAAAATTCAAATTTGTGGATCTCCTTACTTCCAGGTGCAGCTACGCTGCCATTGTGACTGGTGCATTCTGGGAAATTTTCTTACACCTTGGTTTTGAGTGTGGTCCTAAAAAAATCTCTGTTCGAAAGGGTTTCTACCCCTTTCCCTTAGCCCTACACCTTCAAGATAAAGAGAATTGGGACACCCCTATCCTTTCATGTGAACGTGCAAAACAAGGGGTAGGGGTTAGGGGAAGGGCTAAGGTTAGAATTGGGATTGGGCCTTACACTCCCTTTATTTGTTTCAAACATTTCTGAGATTCTTTCTCCTGTTAAACACTAAAGAAGATGTTTTAGACACAAGCTGAAGACCTGTAACCATTGACTTCCATAGTATTTGTTTTTCCCACTGTGGAAATAAGTGGTTTTCAACTTTTTTCAAAATATCTTCTTTTGTGTGCAACAGAAGAAGGAAACTCAAAAAGGTTTGAAACAACTTGAGGAAGAGTAAATTGAAATTTCTGGATGACCGATTCCTTTAATGTATTTTGGAAAAGTACTGTATTGTCTGTTATGACCATAGGGGGCTCAAGCAAGCACAATCCACAAATAAAAAAAATAGATCAAGCATTGCATCTTTCATTGAAATGAAATGACTCTATTCAAAAAGTGCATAATCTTTTAAACAACTGTCTTTAAAATATAATTTTAAGGGAAATTAGGAATCATGTTAAACTGAGGACAACAATAACCTGTAAAAGCACGTTTCAACAGACAGCGTAATGTTTGTGCCACCAACTAAAACTCAAAACAGAAAACAGCCATTCAGAATCAAGCTGCTCAGAGTCAATACATCTACATAATAATTTTCTAAAACATAGTGATTAGTAGCATAGGTAGCATAAGCATATTTCAACGCACAGGTTTTGGATTCAAATGTGCTTTTAATTTTGTTTTTTAATTCTGTGAAAATTTGCAATTATTTCTTTTTGTCAACCCTAGTGAACATGAAATATTTCTACATGAAGTAAATTTGAATGCACCCAGAGTTTGAAAAGCTGGTTTCTTACCTGGGTTGACCTCTCTATAGCTGCTCACACCATAGGCATCTACTATATTCTGAAAGCCTGAGGTAAACTTGTTGGTGCGTACGAGAGTCGGTGGAGTGTCACTGCTTGGGATACGATTGACAAATGAGGGAACTGTAGCTCCACTCTTCCTCTAAGGGACAAAACACAAATATAGCAGCAAAATTAGGGAATATGTGACCTCATAGAGTATCTGATGTAATATGCGGATGCTCACCGATCCATCTTCTAGTGCTCTCCGAAGCGCGGGCAGATCATTAACAGGACACCACACCTCAGCTATAAGGCACTTGTTTGTGACGTCAAAGCTGCAGAGGTTGAGGATGTGGTATATAGCTTTCATTTTCTTCACCTGGATCACCCAAATGTACACAGACTCTGAGGCCTTAATCAACACCTGCCTCAGATAATCCTCAGTACGGTGAAGAACCTACGGGAAAGCAATTCACTTCAACAACAGCTTCAGGTCAAGTGTTAAAGAGAGCTGCAGGAGCAAACAAAAGGTACTGTCTCTATTTACTTAAATCCAATTAAATTATGCATATATGCCTGTAATAATATAACTTAATTATACTGTTACAGAATTATATCTATACTGAATTATCTAACTGAAACCATGGCCGTAAATCCCGGGGGGGGAATGCTCAGTTAATGTTAATCCAGTTAATCCTTAACTCCAGTAAGTAGGGTATTTTATTTACTGTAAATAAAGCAGTTCTCTTTAATGTAGTTGATGCAGACTCATTCATTAATTTAGTTGCGGCAAATATGCTGATTGCTGATGTAATTTTCCATGAATCTGCTATATTAGCAATTAAAATATTACTTATCTTGTTAACGTTAGCTGTTTTTACAATAGATTGTTGCATAATGCACTGCAACTAACACGCCAAAGCCTTTCCCATGCATTGTTTTATTTATGACGACTTGGGATAATGTTAACTTAACATTAACGGCCACAATTAGCATATTGTTTCGCTGTGCATTTGCTAAATGAGCACTGTGCTACGTACGAACTGACCCCACTGTATTTTTTGTATAATCAATTCTATTCTGTCTTTAAGTGTCTTAATTAACGTGGACACTTCTAGACATATACAAGTAGATTTATATAAGTATATTTTGACTGTATTATTTGGGTCCCTCTCAAAAATTGCTCATGAGAAATTTTTTTATTTATTGTTCCCCCCCTACTGTTAAATGAAATTTACCATACCAATCACAGATTGAGTACCACAAGGTTTAGATTTCGGATCATTGCTTTTTACAACATAAATGCTACACTAAAGTGGCATCCTTATATACACAGATAGCTCTTACAGTTGTGGTGGTGATTAGGCATGGGATGATAACAGTTTTCAAGGTATACCGCGGTTTGGAAAAGTCAAGGTTTTAAAACAGTATAAATTTTCTACTATACCGTTCCTAAGGTATGTGTACGATTTTTTATTTACTTTTTTGTCTGGTTTTTTTTTTTGGACAACAGTATCTTCAGCAAAAAAGAGATCCAAAAACGCCATTTCAAATTGTAAAAAAAATTCTGTTTTTGAAATAAATGAAGACAGCAGTAGCCAATGATTCATTTGAATGATTTAGCCTGACATGTTTACTGTTCCAAAATATTTTAATGTTTCGCAAAATAAAATAGATGTTAAAAAGGGGAAAATGTTTTTGTTTTTTACCCAGACATTTAAAAAGAATATATTTTAGAGTAGTGATCACAATTAGGCATGAGCCGGTATAAGATTCTGACGGTATGATAACCTTGGATAAAAATATCACGGTTTAACAGTATTGTGATTACTACTCCAAAATATATTCTTTTTAAATGTCTGGGTAAAAAACTAAAACATTTTTCCCTTTTTATGATCTATTTTATTTTGAGAAACTTTTAAAATATTTTGGAAGAGTAAACATGTCAGGCTAAATCAATCAAATGAATCACTGGCTTCTACTGTCTTCATTAGTTTCAATAACAGATTTTTTTTGTTTAAAACAGCATCTTTGGATCTCTTTTCTGCTGGAGATACTGTTGTCCTAAAAAACGACAAAAAAAGTAAATAAAAAAATCATACACATACCTTTTATCCAAGGTTTTCATACCGTCAGAATCTTATACTGTGGCCCATGCCTAGTGGGGATACCCAAAAGAAACCAATTTTTTATAGCTTTAATGAATTATAGCTTAAAAAGATAGCTTTTTCTAAAATCACAAATTTATTTGCAAGTGTTTCATCTCCCAAGTTCAAAAGATTTTTAAAACTATAATTATTGTCAAAATTACAGCAAAAAATCCTATTTTCTCACATTTTAATAAGATTAATTATCAATATGGAAAATATTATTAATAATTATTAAAAGTACAAAGTCAACAATGTGAAACCAGCAACCATAAATTGGTTTTCTTGTGCTCCGGTCTCTGAACTGTGTGTTCAGTTTAATGGAAAAGACACTTTTCCCACTTGAAAGAAACAATGTGTGTGGAGTATCATACACACATGATTCAGTGGTGCCTGTGGTCTGTGAGAAACGAATCTGCAACCTAGACCTCATGAACATCATGTGCTAAGCTGGGCCACTAACACAATTTTCTTTCTCCCTCAACAAGGAATCACAAGCAAACTCAAATGCCCTCAAACCAAACATGGCCCCCTGCATTCCATCACTGCATGACTATCTTCAACTTGTTAGAGAAGACTGCAAGTGACAGAAGCAAATCCAAAAGCAGATAGTAACTGTGATAGTAATTTTTGTTCAATCATTTTGGATCATCTAAAGCAGGAGTAGGGACCCTTTGGCTCAGGAGTCACATGTGGCTCTTTGACCAAAAATATGCGGCTCTCCAGCTGTCTTCCTTTAATAATATTTTAAAGTTTAAAAAGTTAAAACTGATATAAAAAAATCAGTTTCCTATTGAAAATACAAATACAATTACCTTTTACTGTATTTTTTTACAGCAAAATGAATAAGAATTAGAATAAAAGGACATTTCAACTTGAATCGCGACACTCAATGGCTCTTTAAAAAAATGCATTGGCCAAAAAAAATTTGAAATGGCTCTTTGCTGAAAAAAGGTTCCAGACCCCTGATCTAAAGCAACCTCATGTTAAAAACAGACAGAACACAATTACAGCACACAATTTAATATGATGCAGGGCACTTCAATTCTTCATGCAACAAAATAATTTATTATATTTCTTATGATAGTGTTATTATAGGTTATTTGTCATATTTAAGGTAACTTTACACAAGTATATTTTAATTTTTACAAGTATATTTCTATTGAATAACACCAAAGCTTTTACAGAATACAAGTTTTAGTTCTTTTCTGGAATATGCTATGAATTACAATCCATAGCAACACATAAATTGCAATTTACTTTAAGCAAGCAAAATATGTGCGACAATTCTAACATTTGTAATTGTGCCAATTGAAAGGAATCTGTACAGTGCATCGAATAGTGAGAACACACTTTCACCCACATTTGTGATTCAGTGTAAAACAAAAAAAAAATGAAACAAGTGCAAAGTGCACTGACTAGTGCAAAACATCTTGACTCACCGTGTGCAAGTCCTGAATGCGTGTTCGGAGGCCCTCCACCACATCGGTCCTCTCCTCATTACTGTTGGGGTATGGGTACAGGTGACAGTGGTAGCTACAGACACAAAAACATCAAATCAATGATTTTAACTTGAAAATACAGTAAAGAATATACATTTTCAAACGGAATAAATTCACAAAGCTTCCTGTTTGTTTGTGTTTAGTGCCATGCCAGCTTCTGTGGACATTTTTTATTTATTTTATTTTATTATTTTAATTTCTTTCATTTCATTGAGAAAACATACTGGAGATATAGATTATATTAAGGTTTTACGATTTATTTTTGCTCAAAGCTCTACAGCAGGATTTGGATTAGCTGTGTTAAACATCCCCTCAAAAGAATGTAATGAATAAAATAAATTCCTCATAGAATTAAAACCAACACAATCCAAAGAACAAGCTTCATAGTAAAAGTGCGTTTACAAATGTAAACGTGTGGGGAGGTAATCTTAACAAATCCAAGAATTAAAAAGTGGTATGTCATCCTGGAGATTCTCTAGAACTGATTGTACAACAGGTAAAAACAATCTTGCCCCACCGGTTGGAGAATTTATAGAAGTTTGGTTTACCAACATTAGGGCTAATTTCATCGAGTTTGACAAAGTTTCCTGTAACAAGGAACATCTATTTTTAATCTTTATAAGGGAGCTGCTCCTTGTTTATCTGTCTGTGTGGTGCAATCGGTTAGCGCATTGGTAATTAACAGCAGTATATCCCTGGCAGCTCAATAAACAAAGACCTTTAAACTAGACTGATTAACAGAACCATCACATGTAGAAATTAAAGAAAAAAATGTACCAATCACATATCTTCTTGACTTTCTGTCCAATCTGTTCTCCCCAGTAAGAGATGAGGAACACCACACTCCTGGTCGGCTCACCCTAAAAAAACAGACAGAAAACAGACAAATTAGACCACAACAAAAGACTTGAAAAGTATTTTATTAAAATATATTTTGGAGACCTATAAACATTAAACAAAATTATCAAACTATGTTTGACTCACCGAGTCAGGGTCATCCAGAAGCTCATCTACTTCAGAGTAGCTGAGGATAGTGTAGCCTTTACATACTCTCCAGAGCATTCGCTCAAACGCCTCGATTTTCACACTCTGAATGAGGCCAGAAATGAACCTGAGCAGCAAAAGAGTGATTTTACAATAGTCAATAAAAACATGAGTCTTGCATGCACATGCATATATAAAACAGGATGTCAGACATTTACTGAGATCATGAGTGTGTAAAAGCAGACAAACATAACTCTATGTTACTAATTTCTGCTTGTGTCAATATTATCAACTACGACTAACCTAAAAGTAGACTAATCTGCTAATGAGGGTGAAAAGACACACAATTGAATAGATACCTAAAGTCCATCCAGAGTGTAAATCCCAACTCACAAACCTATCCCGATCCCACCCCACCTTTCTCTACAACTTCACTTCCAATATCAACTGTTCTGTTATAATCAAGTCCAAAATACCAAAAATAGATCAAAAAGGGGAAAAATTATCTCCATGTGGACAGACATCAGCAAAAAGTGTTCAAAATCGAGGTCAAAGTTCAAGAGAAGGCTTAATGTTTCAAACACTGCTCACCCAAGCTTGGCTCCAAGCCTCTGCATGCTGGTGTAGTCCATCATGGGTTCTTTCTCTAGAAAGGGAAACTCTTCATACTGGGCCTGTGTTGACTCCCTCTGCACATACAGAAGCAGGAACACAGCAGGAAACAAGATTCACACATGAACATGTGCATATTTTTGTGTTTTATGGAGACTTTTCACAGACAAAATTATTTTTACACTGTTCAAAGTGGTGTACATTCCAACCATACCGCTAGGGTTGAGCCGATAAATGATATTATATCGAATTGTGATAAAAATTTGTCAATAACAATGATAATCTCTGGACTTTTTTTACTCTATATTGATCTAAGAGCCAATCACACAGCAGAAATGTCCAACAATGGGAATCTAGAAGTGTGTTGATATTAGAGATGTACTGAATTTTCGGCCACCGTAAATTTATCTGCCGAAAATGTTAGGCCATTTATTGGACCCTCTACTTTTTGTGGCTTCAGTCATTGTTGGGGTACTCTTTTAAATCTGAAAGCATTAAGAACTTATATTGAAATGTATATCGTTATCAATAATAAATAATAATTATCAAGATTGCATTTTTGCCATATCCTCCAGCCCTACACACCGCTATACACAGTATGCACCAATAAAATATTGACTACAATATTTAATTAATGATATTAATGAAAGAATGAATGAATTAACAATTTTATTAAGCTTAACATTCTTCTCTTTTCACATAGATAACAAGTTGCACATAAATTGAGGTATTACTACTTTTTGTCCACACAACATGAGTAATAACTAGGCCCAAACGGAATCTGCACGCGCAGAATTACGCAGATTTTAAGTCCATCATTGATTCTGTTTATTTACTTGTGTAAATGTGTGTAAATTTATATTATTCAGTTCCTAAATTAATTTCTGTTAAAAATATGCATGTGATTTATTTACAATACAGTGTGTAAAGTAATATTTTTGATCTTTTAGTAGTTATATTATATAAGAGACTTGCTTTATTTACCAAATGAAGTGGATCTAATTGGATTTGCATTGTAAACATTAAATGAAAGTTAAAAAGGTATTCTTTTTTGTATATTAAGTTTTTAGTTATGATACTCCTAAAATCATTTCGCAAAAACCCACAGATTTTTAACAAAATTCTGCGCAGAAATAGCAAAAAATGTCCACAGATTCCATCTGGCCCTAGTAATAACTAAGCCCCCAATACATACACACTGCTTCAAAAAGATCAAAAAGAGAAGGTCAAGTGTTAAGCCTATTTATTTTTGATCATGGGTGGCTGCTCTCAAAATTCTGGACAATCAGGTGATTCTGAATCACCTGCATGATTCCCACAATCCTGCAGCCTAGGAATGAATTCCATTTCACAACAGAGGATAAACATGATCAAGCCAAACTGCAGACTGCACTGAGCCAGTCCTTTCAGCAGTCAGACATGTTACTTTTCTTTTGTGTTTAAAAAAAGATCCATTCAAACCAAAGCTGCAAACATGTGAGAAGAGATCACATGACCTACCTCTGTGCCGCGATGCACAAAGTTGCGTGTGATGCGGAGCATGTGTGTGTATTCAGTCAGCTCTAGAAGGTTTTTCTGGAGCTTCTCCTTATTCCTGGTGACTTCACCCAGTTCGAGTTCCAGTCTCTGAAGCTGCTCCTAAACAAAACATACAGGCTTCAGTCAGCGATAATTATCAGCAGCGATATCAATGCTGTCATCAGTGCAGTGACAATGGAAAATGTGTTCCTGAAATAGATCTACTATGATGAAACAGCAAAATGAGACGTCAACTTTAAAGTAATGGACAAAAAAAGACAACACCAGCTGATTGATATGCAACGGCAGGCTTGTAGCCAGGGCGGATTTGGGTTGTCCAACCCCCCACCACAACAAAGTCCAGAATTTGACCCCTATATGAGCTCATTTATCACATTTTTGACTGCTATACCATCATAAATTGAGAAAATTATAGATAGAAAAAAAGGCTTTAAGATTTAATTATTCAAGTGACCAAATTCTGACTGAGGAAAGTTGAATGAGCTGGCAAGTTTTTATTTGCCTATAGGCTACAGCTTTATTTTACAAACAAGTTTTAACAGATTCCTATTTTTGATGACAAATGAAAACAAACTTGTATTTAAAAATAAGTGTTTTTTTTTTCAAATTTCTTTATTATTTTTTTATTTAAAACGCTGACCTCATAACAATATTTATAAAACTGGATTCATTTACAGTATATATGTAAATTTGTAAATAAATACTTCATGGTAAAATAGTATGGTGAGCACTTTGACAAAATTGTAGGAAATATTTCTGGTGCATTAAAAAAGTGTGGTTATGATCAGCATCCGACAAGCTGATCCAGCAAAGATTAGTTCTTAAAATGTCAGTAAAATGCATAATTAAATAGAAAAATAATGCGAATAACTGCAAAAAAGGTCTACCTTTTCAGAAAAAATAACCACCCCTTTCAATAGGCTGTCTGAACGGTTTACAGAAGAGCTAAACAGCAATTCAGTATGCAAATATTTTCTGATTGCCAAACATTTTAATCAGTGTAATTCGGGATTTTTCAATTAAGACATCTTAATTAAAATGTATATAATTATTCTGTAAAATATTTAAAATAATTCTGCTATTACTGTTGAAATCATTTTTAAATATCTAAGTCTATATCTTTTTAGCTTTATATCTTATAAATACATCAGATATTTAAAGATATGAGTGTATTCCATAAAAACCAAGAGGGAAAAAACAGAAGAGTGGTAAAAAAAGAAACGCAAAAAATAACTTAGCGACCATAAAAGATATTTGAATGTGTCTGAAAGATCAACTAATCACACGCAGGCTAAACAAATGAGCAGTGTTGCACTGATCTCACCATTATGACCATCACATGTTTGGGTAATGGTGCGGCAGGGTTCACCTCCCCTTCTGGCAGTGGGATGTCTTCTTTTTTAATTTCCCTCAGAAGATATCCTGTTATGCAAGTACACTTTAAGTTTATGACTTTGATTTACTGTCAATGTATGTGATCAAGTACCCTAACAACATAACACATATCATTATTAAATAAACTCAACCTAATACAATATTTCTAAAAATATATATATAATTGTTTACCACTTCAGATACTTCATAGATTTGTATATTTCAATTTTGCTTAACAAATTTTCTATACTACTACTGTTCTTTGGTTATAACTCAATTATGAACAATTATTATGTTCAGAAAGTGTTTAGACCCTTCACAAGCTCTTTCAGCTCTTTTTCTTCTTCAGATTTTTTAAATGATGCCCTCATTAGATAAAGAATTAGAGCAAAGCTTTTACCCAGAATCCTCTCCATCTCTTCACATCTCTTGATTTCATTGACAAACTTGCGCTGAAAAGAGTTCACACTAGGATTGAGCTGAAAAAAGTGTAATGTTATTAATATTATTATTTTAGAAATGTACATTACTGTATTCAAACAATCAATAACAACACATTTAGGATGACTGGAATATTCAACAGATACTCCACACCTTCTATATAATCAATAAACTGAATACAGTAACCTTCGTAGCACTTCATCCATTACAAAACAGGAATAACAATAAATAAACAAACAATACACCTAAATATAAGTACATGTACTATTAAACAAATAACATTAAACACATTAAAACATTGATGAAACATTTAAGGATCCTTTTATATAAGGATAAAAATGACGTTTGTTTAAGTAGTAAATATTTATTTAAAAGTATATGTAACCACCACACCACAATAATAAAACCAACATCACGTTCTGGTTACTTATTGTCTTGGAAACTTGTTGGTGCTATAAAACAGTAGCTATTTGACCAAAACAGATGAGTAGGAGACTGTCAGCTCAACACAAGTTGAACAGTACTTAAAAATAGAAATATATGAACAACAGGTTTGACTTACATCTCTGAACTCCACCAGCCCGAGCTCTCCCAGTTCACTGATGCAGTCATACGCGGAGCCGGACTGCAGGAAGAGCTGGGCCAGACACATCTCCTCACTCCGAAACAACGAACCCATGGTGATCAAACAGCTCCTCTCCACGCCAGTAAAACGTTAAAAAGTGCTATTAAGCCAAAAGTGAATAAAAATCCTACAGATGAAAGTTATGTGATGGATGGACTCTTGGACTGGGGCGGAACGGAGTGATGAATGGATGTCCGCGCTGGGGCTTTAACTCCAGCCGCTTTATAAGTGACACGTCTGCCGTCTCCAGCCCAGACAGCCTCATCCGACCACTGTAATCCAGCTGACAGTCTTTATTCAACTTAAATCCCAGTCTCCGGTACTATTGGGTCCTCCATCACTAAAGTTCGGTTTAAGTCCAACCGCACTGAGTGCGTATAAAAGCCACTTTCCGCACTGTCTTCGGTCCGAATAGCACCGAGCTAGACAGCTACAGCTGAAGGTGCTTGGCCTCTCAATTAATAATCTGCTCCCTCTGTGGTAATCTCCCCGTTATCGTTTTACAGACGTTTCTGTAATATTTAACTGTAGTTAGTCATTTGTGCCTGTTTCTGTCTGCCGAGCCTCTTCAGCAACAGAAACTTCTTGCTCCGCCAGAGTGAAGACTCGTCACTTACTTTCGACAGTTGAGTTACACTTCAAAATAAAAGTCACGGGTTTTTAGCAGTAGATTAAATTGAGCTCTGCGATGGAATTAGATAAAATTACAGATATTACATAAATGCAGTTGACTTACTTTTGAGGAATACATTTAATTTTAAGATTTAAAACAATTATTATCATTGGAACTACATTTTATTTTAAAAGACCTTGACCCGTGCTCCCACAATACGCTGCTTTTGACACGTGTTTTCCTGTTAAAGATGGCAGCTTGCATGCATGCATGCATAAGTGCACAGTGGCTATAAAGCTTCTTTAGGTTTCATAGTGAAGAACACTGAATAACAGGGAGATTTTACAAAGCAGGTTTGTTCAGACGATACGAAGAAACATCGGAAATAACTTCCCATTTGATTTGCGCGGCGTCTTGAAAATATTACATGCTTAGTTTTTTATTTAAAACAGTCAATTGAATGACATTATATGCCAGTTCACTTTTTAGCTTTCAATCATGCATATGCATAAGGAATTTGTATATATTAGTATCTGTACCTGTTCACTAATAATTTTATGCGTTCAGAGATCTTGCTGCGTACGAATTAGAATGTTAAAGTATAAATCAAGAGTTCGGAATCAGATGCAAAAATCTTTGAGTCCAAATTACATTTTCTTTTATTAGACATTTTCATCAGGGTTCTATGTTAAGGACCAGTAATGTTAGGTGTATGGGTCTTTTGTGTCTGCCTGAAGACCATAATTGTGGGAAAAATATGTCAGTGTGTATCAGATGTGGTGAAATCGGTGACTCCTAAAGTAGCCTACATGTTGGTTAAGTGTTGAAAGTACAGGTAATCTGTTAGCAGACAGGTTTCTGTGTGTAAACTGACCATTTTCTGAAGAAAATTAAAAGCAAGACCGAGACAAACTTTGACTTTTTTTCTACTTGAGTCTTCATAAATTTCTGTTTAATATTACAATTTAAGCAACACTGTATAGTGCTTACAGTAAAATGCCCTATTGTCATGCCATAAAAGCATAATTACACAGCAAAACTGCTACACAAAAACACCCACTTAAAAGAAAAAAATGGTCACAGACTTCAAAATGTCATATTTCATAGCCTGTGCATAATAATGATTATATATTTCAAGAGTTGTGAAAAGTGAATTATAATGTGACACTTAGCAGAAAATCCATAAATCTGATTTTAAATCTGATGATATTTTCCATTGGCAGAGCAAAATGACAGATGTTGCCGTTGGCAAGAATGATCCAGCTGGTTTATTACCCAGTGGAGAGGAGAAACCAGAAGGCCCGACGGAGGAGAATGAGCCAGAAGAGCTGATGGAAGAGAAAAATCAAGAGAACAAGCCAGAAGACTCGACAGAGGAGAAAAACCAAGTGAACGAGCCAGAAGAGCTGATGGAGGAGAAAAACCAACAGAACGAGTCAGAAGCAGCAGGAGGAGAGGCTGCAGCAGGGGATGTTTATCGCTACATCAAGGAGGATCTCTTCACCTCCGAAATCTATAAAGTGGAGATCCAGAACTTGCCCAAGTACATTGGTTTTAATGACCTTAAGAAGTTCCTCAACAAGCATGGGATCAATCCTCACAAAATCAAGCTGCTCGGCAGACAAAAGTTCGCCTTTGTCACTTTTAAGAACCAGGAGGAACGGGACAAGGCCATGAAGGCAGTGCACGGCATGCAGTGGAAGAGTAATGTGCTGAGCGTTCGGCTGGCCAAGCCCAAAGCAGATCCCATCCTCAAGAAGAGGAAACAGGAGGAGGAGGAGGCAGACAGCGGGCAGCCTGGTGCCAAGCGAACCGCAGGGAGCCAGGAGGCAGAAAAGGAGGAGGAAGAGCCTCCCAGTATTCAGATTGCCAATGCCGTGACCCCCTTGTGGAAAGTGCCTTATGAAGAACAGTTGAGGATGAAAGAGAAAGAAGTCGAAGGTGTTCTCCAGAAACTCGCTAGGTATTTACTGATGAGGTTCCTGAATGGCTTCGACATATACATTGTAGTCCACATTTGAAATGAATAAAAAAAAAATCAAAATTGTTCTAAGACAGGAATGGGTGTTGATCAATCATTTTAGGGTAACTTTGATTAAAGGTTTTGATCCACTTCAAATGTTGACTGCTGTATATTCATAAATTATTTAGTTTTTTTTATATATATCACTGCCATCCATACATTTAAACATAAGCTTCCGGTGGCAAGTTATGTTGGTTAGAAAATCTTTTAACTGTCCTCTATATTTGTTTTCAGAGAAATTGGCAACAACAACAAAGCCATGCTTCCCTGGTTGTTCGTCCAAAAAGAGAAACACAACAAAATGTGTTGTCCACTCGAAGCCATACGGCCATCACCTATGCAGGTAAACCTATGTGCTCACATAAAGTATAATTGACATATTTAAAGAGCCTCTATTATGCATTATACAAGGTCATATTTTAGTTTTGGGGGGTCTAGCCCATCACAGCAATGAAGTAACAGAGTATGTGAGAGTCTAATGCAGCATATTAAACACCAGCATATTGCTCTAATCTTAAACCTAATCATAAGCAATAACAACGGCACACATTCAGTATTAATCCACACCGTGGCAAAAGATGAACTATTTTGAAATTTGACTGCGCTGTGCATGTGTGTATGAACAACTGATGGTGGCCATAGCAAAGACAAACAGCAGAGAACCGCAAGTTCAGAAACGCATTTAAATCGAAACAGGAAGAAGCACACGTCACATTTTCAACGTGGTTTTGGACGCAATGTGTGAAATAGCACATGCATATTTAACCTGAGAGATACAGAACAAGCACTGATCTATTATAGATACGTGATTGCAAGCCGCGTGGAGTCATTACAATTTACAGCACACAATTAAACACATATTTTGCAAACTACAGAAAACCTTTTTTTTTTCTTTTTCTTTTACCGCTTATTCGGTGCAGCCCAATCGGAATCTGTCATTGATTGTCATCTTCATGTCATGATCAGTCCTGTAATCTCCCGCGCTCCGCTAGTGTCTGAAGGGAAAGGCGCGTTCACGTTTTACCGGAACCGGCACTTCATATTTGGTGAAGTACCGTATCAACGCTGACGCGTTTAACCAAAAGAACCCAACTCGATTTATTTATTACACTCCGAGTCGACTATTTAGTTAAAGAATCAATTGTTTTAAACACGGTGCACTTTCAGATTTAACCCTCAGCTGGATGTTTTCATTCACTTGGTGCAGTGTTGTCCAGTTATCATTTTTTCCATGTCCAATAAAAAAAAGAAATGCCTAATAAACACCCTGTGCTTTCAGACAGAGTACAGGAATAAGTGTGAGTTTGTGATTGGAGTGGGAGCAGACGGAGAAGACAGGACTGTGGGCTTTCGTTTGGGCAAGTATAAAGGAGGATCCTGTGCAGTAGTGAGTCCATCAGAAACCACCAATGTGTGTTCTGAAGCCAAGAGGGTCGTGCAGTGTTTCCAGCAGTTCATCAGGTCAGTCAGTGTTTTATATTATTCACTGTTGACTTTCTCTGATGTGCATCCAAATCTAATCATCTATTTTAAATTAAGGGTTTATACTTTCCAGGGTCAGTATTACATTACACAGAAACCATTGAGTATGTGTTTATATCTGTTTTGTGTGTTGTTGTTTTGATCAGGACAACTCCATATGCAGTGTACAGTCCCGAGACTTACGAGGGTCACTGGCGGCAGCTGACAGTACGGACAAGCAGATTAAAGCAAACTATGGCCATGGTTTTCTTCAATCCACAGGTAATTGGAAGATTGGTTATTTCTGCATGTTAGCTTTAAACCTCATACAACATATGCATATGTAACAATGCAAGATGACTGTGAGTGTTTCATTCACTTGTTAAAAATGGACAAATGTCTTTATGGGTTTGTGTTATTCATAAGACAATATGTGACTATATAAGACTATATGACAAAATAGTCAAGTAATATCACACAAGAGTGCCATTTCTCCAAATATCAGCACAACAATTTTCAATTTTATACAACAGGTTTTACAACAGTTTAACAAACCAAAAGTTCATATTTAGTGAGTTACATTTTAGAAATACCAAATTTTTTTTCTTTCACCAATGAAAAATCTTGCAAACAAATGTAGAGCAGACCATTTTTCATTTCTCAGAGCAACACTGCTGTGTTTCATTCCTAAATAAATCTTGTTAAATTAATCATTTGAGTCAGTGATCCTGTTTCTATTTGATTTCTGGTTTCTAATTAAATTTGTGTAAAATATTTGCCAATACTTTTCAAATGTGGAAAAAAGCTATTGCAATACGGCACCATTAGATTGTCTTTCTGATTGCATTGTCATTACAAAAACCAACAGATCTTGGTAGGTTTATAAATATTGCAGCCATATTTTTTATCAAAGGAGAAAGACATGTCATACAAACATTATTGGGAAAAAAAATCCCTATACTTGGGAGCGGCCACATACAAGGTGTTTCTGGAAAAATATAGTAAGTTATTTCATAGAGGGTCTGAGGATTCAGATATCCAGATAAGCAGATCAATCCTTTTTGAGTTATGCAATGCAATGAGGCCTTTCGCAGAACAATGCATCATCATGACCAACAGAGCTAGCTTCTGGTTAAATGCATAACATTATTTTACCATAATGAATATTTTAATTTTCACAATTTGAAGGGTATTGAAAAAGGAACACACCTAAATAAATATTACTTTATTTGAACTATCAAGAAACTCCAAGAGAAAGAACTTGAGGAGCTGAAACAGAACCTGGGTCGGTATTTCACTGAAGGAGAAGGAAAAGAATGTGCTGTTACATCTTTGTACTTCGTGAGAATGGGACAGAGGTAAGATCCCGGAAAACTCTGATAACTAGGGTGTAAGTCACCAAAAAACTAAAGCTATTTCTTCATTTCTATGAACCCAGAACATCTGCAGGCACAGAGGACCTGCCATGTGAACACGTGACTGGAGAAGAGTGGATTCATGAGGAGCTTCTCGGACTAAAATTCCGCATTTCTCCACACTCATTCTTCCAGGTGATCCTATATTTGAGGAATTAATACGGTGTTAAAAGGCAACATGCCCTCGAGTTTGTGTCATAAATAGATATAAATAGGTGTTAAATTGATATTATATTGTGTCATATAATAGATCATAAAGTAAAATATCTTCCATTATCACTTTTTCAATACTGTCAGACAAACACACCTGCTGCTGAGATCCTGTACTCGGCCGTGGGTGAATGGGCTCAGCTAGACCAGGACAGCACTGTGCTAGATGTGTGCTGTGGAACCGGAACCATCGGCATCTCACTGGCAAAGGTGCAGCAATTGCTTCCAGAAATAAACAAAAAATATGAATGAAGAGAAAACAACTTTCATTTGTTGTCATTAACAGAGGGTGAAGAAGGTGATTGGCATAGAGTTGTGCCAAGAGGCAGTAAAAGATGCTGAGGCTAATGCTAAAGCTAATGGTAAGCTAGAATGAAATCATCCCCATTCTGTTTTTGTTTTGTTTTTGTTAAACACAACAACCTCAAACATTATTCAATTCTGAATGTGCCTCACACAGGTGAGTGGGCTTGACAAACCACCTGTAGAAAACACTATCTTTCATTTTCTCTGTCATTTTAACCAATACTTCCATCGGACAATTTCTTACGATCACTGAACATCTAAAAAAAAAAAAAAACATTGTGCATTTATGAGCTTTACACAGATGAGTGGGCTTGACAACCACCTGTTGAAACACTTCTCTCTTTTCAGACAGTTGTAAGTCACTTTAGACAAGGTGTCTGCTAAATGAATGTAAATGTATATCCCATGATCTACTCAGACTTCAGCTGTACATTTTCAGGGTTGACCAATGTGGAGTTCCACTGTGGAAAGGCTGAGGACGTGTTTCCCACTGTTCTTAATGCTGTCGTTTCCCCAAACGTCACCGCAATCGTCGACCCTCCGAGAGCAGGCCTACGTGCGTAGTCTTCTCATACTGTATTGAACAGATGTCATATTTTATATTCTCTCTAACCATATTTTCCTCTTCTTAGATTCCAAAGTTATTCTTGCAATCAGAAAGGCAGAGCATCTGAAGAGACTCGTCTATGTCGCCTGCAATGCCAAAGCAGCAATGAACAATTTTATTGAGTAAGTTTAATTCCACTTCATAATGAAATAATGGCGTTTTATTTCTATAATGTGAAATGGCAGGAACAAATCCAGAGCAGAGACATCCAATACATCATGAATTGATTATGACATATAGGGAAAGTAGCAATACGTATTATTAAGGAGGTTCAAGTGGAATTGCTGACATGTTAAAGTTATTTCTGACACATTTTTGGCTGCAATCCATCAAACTATTTTGTTTAAAGAGATATCCAACTCCAAAACATGGACGTCTTGGCTAAAACAAGGCTACATTTTGGATGTCAGTGAAAAATCGAATAGATGTCTAACAATAGCCAGAAAAATGACTATTCATCAATTCAACAGTATTCACGTTTTGTCATTCATTTGTCTATTTTTGGACTAGTGTTAGATTTTCACTGACAGCCCAAATTTAGCCTTGTTTTAGCTGTGTGTGTGTCTATTAGTTCAGTGGTTCCCAAAGTGGGGGTCTTGGTGAATTCTAAAAGTCAAATTCATTTGATTAAACTATTGGAAATACCATATTTAAACCATAATCCACTGAAGATAAAAATAGATTTTAATAGTAAAAAACAACTTGCAAATGAAAAGCAATTTTTTTTATAGGATTGGTGTGTTTACATTAGATTAAGAACACAGCAATAGCGTCAGCTGCAGCAGATTTTATAGCACCAGGTTAAACTTTGACACCTTTAAGGCTATCAATTACATTAAAAATAAATACAGGCCACAACTGAACATTGAGAATGATCTCTGGCTGTCTCCAAAATTAAACATAGAATAGACTGCTGCAAACATTGTCCACCAGACCCTTTAGTTGAGGTTATTATTAAATTAAACAAAGTAATAAATGACTATAAAAATATGGTTGTTAGACAGTTGTACTTTGTTGTCAATATGCTCATTTTTATATAGAGCTATTGTTGTGCGCGCAGCGTTTGTATATTTTTAAACCACCTTTGAGGAATTTAGGGGTCGCGAGTCACTGGCATTATTCTATGGGATATTGGGCTGAAAATTTGGGTATTAGATGACATTAAACAAATGTTTGCTGGGAAGTGTTCAGATTTTATTTGTATGTTTAAATAATTTTAATTGTTGCACAATAGGACAGTTGTTACAATAGTCACGTGTATAGTTTGTGTGTTTATCTCTTTAATATAAAACAATATGTGATTAGCTTTACAATGTAAAAAATTCTACATTGTATTTTCACAATGGTAACAGATTTTTGGTTGACTACTTACTGTTATGCAGTGATTTATGTGGTCGTATGATCAATATCAATTGTGTTGCAAGTCAACTTTGTTGCAATTATGTAAAAAAAAAAAAAAAAAAAATAGTAAAGAGAAATAAAGGATCTGGAGCTTACAATAGCAGACCAGTGTTGAAATGCATTCTGTCATTCAGGATCATATTTGTAATGGTAACGAATCTTTAAAGTGATCAAATTTCATGAGGCTTGTGTCAATTACACTGTCAAGTTACATATGGGCTAACAAAACAAGTGCTTTGGGCCACAATTCCTTCAGTCTAAATCTAGACTTTAACTTTACTCCAACACAACATTGACTTTCTTGAAAAAAGGGGGTCAATTGTGAAGTTGACAGGATAATATAAAGTGTTCCATTTAACTTTACATTCTCAATTTGAATGACTATACAATGCTTGTTTTAAGTCTCTGCAGAGCTCCTTCAAACCGTGTGCGAGGAGCTGCGTTTCGTCCAGTGAGAGCTATGGCTGTGGACCTCTTCCCTCAGACAATGCACTGTGAAACCATCTTGCTGTTTGAAAGAGTGGACTACAGCACCAACACTGACATTTAGACAACATAACTGCTGTTGTTCTATTAAACACTTAACAAGTGGCGTTTTCTTCTCATATTTTAACCAACTTTAAGTGCTCAAGCCATTACGTTTTTGTACGTTTCCTTTTTTCCCTCTTTACTTGCATTAAAATATCCGACAAAAACAGCACAAGACTTCAGTTTCTGGGCATCAATTTATTTGCATAAACAAATCACTGTGTATCAGCGATCATGTCGCATTAAAACATTGTTTAGGCAGCTATACTTGCAGATAAATCATCCAACATTACTATCCCTTCGACAACAGTGACTAAAAAGCACGCATATCTTCATACACCTAATACACACTTGGCAAGACTGAACAGGACAAGTCGTACACTCCAGACGTTTAGTGGGAAAGCATATTCTCTGTGTGGCAGCAGCCTTGTGCTCATGAAAAACAGGAAAGATCCTTCACAAACGCAGTGAACATTCAGAAGCACACAAACTAAAATACTAAAGTTCAAAATGACAGTGCACTGCAGGGTTTAATCGCTATCCCAAGAAAACCCCCTCACTTTAACACCTCTCTTAAGGCCAGAAATGTTTGTTTTTTCCTCTCATCCGAGTGGTTTTCTTCAAACAAGGACCATATTTTATTCCAGCAGTTATTGCATCTTTTTTTTCTATATTGTTCAATGCATGTAAGTTTTATATATATATTTTTTTTTTATGAGCAGCTACGCAGCAATATTCTATAAAAATGCATAAGACTTAAAGCTTTGGTTCACACTGTTCTTCAAGCTATTGAATATAAACACGGTTTGATTTTCTCTACGAGGTACGAAGTCACCACCTTTGTTTTTGTAGGTGTTCTACCATCTGAAGTAAAGAATGATGGACTATTTCTGATACCAACGTGATAAAGATCTGCACACAATAACTTCAGCAAATGTCCACAAAACCATACAGGAATATTTAAGACAAATGCAAAAAAAGCACATGCGTAGAAGGCATTTCCTCTAAAATATCAATGCAAGAAAGCAAGCGTCACTCCACAGCAAATACGTAACATACAGCATCACAAATGCAGACTTGGGTGAAGCGTTTCCCTTTTGAAACACAAGGTACCATGAATGAAACAAGGGGGAAAACTAAGGCAACATTATTTCCTAATGAAGATTACCAACCAGTCTCTAGATATTATGGGAAAATAACGGAAAAGTAACCAAAAATAAATCCTACTAAAATAAAGAAACACACGAGCATGGATCTCCCTGATGTTCTCTTCATCGGCAAACTACAGTACCTCACACACTTGTGCTTGCATTTTCTCTGCAGTGCTTTCTGAACAAGTAGAGCAGTTGGTCAAAGCGACCGCCTGAATGCAACACCTTTAATGAAAACTAAAAGCTTGTTCACTTCACGAGAAAATGGTTCCAACATTAGTGCATTTCTTAACAGCAGTTGGAAGCGTGCACAACATGAAATGCTTTAAAATAAACAACATTTAAAATGCTTCACGTGCCAATAACTAAACATAGCCACTAAAATCCCACACACACACACACAGTTTAAGTCATAATAAACCCTATTTTCCAGATAAAACGTGCACTGCATGCCACAGCAGCTGACAAATGAACCAATGGCAAATGCATCATTACTGAGCCACAGCCTGTCATGTGAAATCTGTAGTTTCATTGAAAATATGAAATGAAATTTGTGGTTAAGGGGAAAACAATATTTTTATTAACATCTAAAAGCCACAAACGTAAAAAAAGCATAATACTTATTCAACATATATAATTTTTACCATATACCTTAATTTGTGAAGGCTATATTGTCAACAGCCGTCATGATGTTTGTGCACTTTCAGGTGCTGAAGTGCATCTGGAGGTATTTAATGCTCATTCTATCAGCCCGCAGTGCATGTATACAACTTACCAAACACAAATGCTAATGGACAATGATTGAATTAGGGAATAGATCTCAAAAATTGGATAAAAATGTAACTAGTATTGCCATTTGCACTGGAAATAAATGCATAAGTCAGTAATGGTATGATGACCTTTTGTTACACAACTATTACCATTGGTCAGTGCTATCACAACATGCTGGACGAGGGTTTGCTAGACGTCAACAGTACACAGAGGTTCACTGCCAGGTTGAGCAGACTCCATTATAGTCATCTTCGGCTTTTTTCTTGCCGCCTCCTGAAACATAGAAAAGACGAATGAGAATTAAGTTGGACTAATATGTCAATTTATTTTAGTTGACTGCTATGAATAAAAAGTTCAGGTTGTTTTTGACCTGGAATAGATACACGTTTCCCATTCAGGTAATTAACTCATATGTACAAAGAACCTTCAGTTATTAACAGTACAGCTTGTAAAATTATACAAGTTGTAAATCTTTTTAATATTATTATTCTTTTAAGCCACAATGACAACGACAAACCAACCTTCAAAATTTTTTTTTAAATGTGATCAACATTTCATGCAATAATTTGTCAATTGTATATTTAACACAAATAATAAAAAGCTCTTTAAAATCTTAGTCATTTGTTTTGATGTTGCTTTGGTAGAAATATCCATTTCAAAAATGCAGTTTGAGGACTCATGCGGTATTGAGTAAATTCCATTCATTTCGATTAATTTGGTTTTATATTTTTTTTAAAAAAGCATCATTTTATCCATCTGTTTAAATTGAAATGTAATAAAAGGCTTAAATACAGGAATACCATGATAAAAATAAGGTAACATTCATAAAATATTTCAATGCTCTCTTTTGGTTTAAAGTTATAAACGAATACAGATCTTAAATTCATTACAAGGGCTAATCTTTGGCCAACTCTAATCAACATCATAAGATCTAAGAGCATATAAGAGCATCATAAGAGCAGGGATCTGTAGATCTGTAGAGCTGCGCATCGTTGGATTTGCCCTTCAATATTTGGACTCTCAGTACTGATTATTAAACCACACTGATCTGAGCTCAACTGAACTGAACTTAAACACTACGAACTGAACTACACTGTTCCTTGAACTACACTGTTCCTATTTGAACTACACTGTTCCTATTTACTGTGACATTTTATGTGAAGCTGCTTTGACACAATCTACATTTTATAAGCGCTATACAAATAAAGGTGAATTGAATTGAATCTACAGTATCTGCACTACATCACATGATTGCAGCCGTACCCTTTCTCGAGCCAGTTTCATCATTTCCTCTCGCAGTTTGTTGAGGATGTGAAGGTTTGGCTTGTTCTTTTTGGCATACTGCTGAAGCTCAATCACACTCTTATCAGAATTCTCCTAAAAACAATAAAGAATTCAACATTACAACCTCTGTCAACGGCAAAAACCACACTCTTCTAATGACAACACAATTGTGCACTGACCTTTTTAACCATTTTGTTGCTTTCTCTGCCATACATGCGCAGCAGTGAGCCCCAGTTCTTCACGTGAGGATGCAGCATCTGGAGAATCTTCTGTGAGGCCAGCTGCTTTCCAACTCGCTTATTTTTACCTGCAGTCATAAAGAGAAACAGTATTGGCAATGTGGAAAGTAGACCAGTATGACACAGCAAACTTTGTTTTTTTTTTATAGGCCCAAACGATTAAATCAAAGGTGATATTCATGCTCAATTTGTCAGCAAATCAGGTTCCAAACCTCCAGCAGATTCTTTTAGGTGGATTCTTTTTACACTAAGCCATAGTTCACAGACACATTAAAAATGTGCAGAAATTTGTTTGCCTTTTTTTGACAGCTGAACTATGGCTTGGTGTTGATCCAAAAGCATGTAAAAATACCACATTTAATATATATGTTTTTACTTCAAACTCATCCCATAAATTCAGTTGACTGATATAATATAGCGAAATTAAGAGTTATAGTGAAATAACCCATTATGTGAGATGATTCAGCAGTGTTAACTAGTCCCGATCAAAAGCAGTTAAATCTGCTGCTCTGTTTGATTTCCTGACCGTGGCTTTTTTGCAGTTTACTCTCGATCACAGAGCCATGTTACCCTGTCAACATGTGCATGAGAATCACAGCTTTTGCCGAATCACGATCTCAATTTCATTTCGAATAAATCGCACAGTTTTTACTTGTATCCTCAATCAAAATCCCTTTTTTTCCAGGTATGGATACTCACACCAGCCACGCACAGTGTGCTTGCCACAGGTCATGACATATTCACTCTTCTGGTTCTTTCCTGGAATCACCTCAAACTTGATACTGGTGTCTCCCATGCCATGGTTTCTGTGAAATAGACAACTAATCTTTAGTTGCTTTTCAGACATGATGGCACCCACAGATATTTGAGATGAATCAACAAATGCATTTTCTGTGAGAATGAATTGTCAGTGTGATCAAATGACTGATTATGCATAATTATAAGCACCTCTTAAGGCACTCATGAAGGATCTGATATGGTGAGAGTAAACCTGCTTTGTTGGTCAACTCGTACACCCTTGAATCTTCAATACTGATATGATTAAAATACTGTGGAAATGGAAAAAATAACAACCATAAGTACTGCAAATTCACTGAAACTCTAATCAAAAATAAAATATGATTAGGAAGAGCAGCACCTCCAGTTCATCTCCCTCCATGGGCTTCTCCTCAGACGTCTGCTTTACGAAGTCAGGAATGAGGATTTCCAGTGTTGCTCGAGCTTTAACAAAAGAGAACAATCGTAGTAAATTAATCGCTTGCAGTTATGTTGAAGCAAAAGGCATTCTTGCTGAGGTTAAAGTACTCTAATAAAAATGAGAAAGAGATACCAGCTTTGTTCTTGGCAAGTTTTTTACTACTTGCTGTTCCTGTGCCGTACGTAACACCGTCTATAATGACTGAGGCTCCGAAGGGTTCACTTGGGTTTTCTGGGAAAAAAAAAATTAAATTAATAAAAATAACAATAACAATAAAAATAAATAAATAAATAAAAATAATATATATATATATATATATATATATATATATATATATATATATATATATATATATATATATATATATATATATATATATATATATATATATATATATATAAAATGAAGACTTTTACATGTATACAAAAACATTGTGCCAAAAAACTGAACAAAAAACCCCACATGCATTACAGTAGATTTAAGAGACATTATATACAGATATGGCCCACAAGTAATTCAGTTTCTGAACAGATTAACTCTAAGGATGGCATATGCATTATCTATGGGTTTGTTGCTCAAGTAAAAATAAATTAAAACAATATGCAAGTAGTGTTTTTCCAAAATATTAGGACAACGATTTTACACAAGTTTAACAAAAAAGTTAATATAAGGCAAGTTACTTTTGCCCCCAACAAAAATAAAAAAGCCTGGGGCTAAAAATTTGTGCATTTTCCAATGAATTGGCTCTATCACTGTCTCTCCACTAAACCTATAGCTGGTGTGTGGTGAGCGCACTGGCGCAGTTGTCCTGTGGCTGCCGTCGCATCATCCAAGTGGATGCTGCACACTGGCGGTGGTGTGGAGAGACCCCCTTCATGATTGTAAAGCGCTTTGGGTGTAAGGCCATACACAATAAATGGGCTATAAATACACATTACATTTCAGAGTAAGATTGCAGTTACACTTCTGAATAAATCCATTTCTGATTCAATAATTTCAGCCAATGATTCAATAATTCATGCATAGACCATTTAGAATGAAAAAAAAGTGAAAAATTCAGTGAATCTCTCATTTAGAATATCAGGGATTAATTGATATTCTAGTGTCATTTTATCCATGAAAAAACTAAACTATTAAAGTTGTGCATTTTTTAAAATCACTCTTCAAACTGATGTCAATATCACAGCATTATGCTACTTACCACATTCAAAAAAGTTGTAAACTGGTCTCACTTTGAGTACTCTTTGCATATACTCATGTAAAATGCAGACTTCAGACTTCCCATTGGGATTGATGACAAACTCTGCAATATAAACATTGTCGTTCTTGTTGAAACAGCATGTTTTATTTGTTTTGAAATCCATAAAATGTATTAATTTCACAGGCACCTTTCTTTGTGGGGGCGTCTTGAACAGACAGCGTGATGAGCTTCTGATTGGCAGGTAGGATGGGCCTCTCAGACTCGGCCTGTTTCCTCTTCATGTCCCTGTTGAACTGTCTACGCTCGGCCCATGTGCGAAACTTCTTCACCGTCACTTGCTCAAAATCAAAGCACTTCTCTAGGTAGCTTCTAAAATCCTCAATGTCTGGGATACAAAACACAAAAGAGAAGCTTTACGTGCCAGGCATATTTTCATAGTGATATATACAATAGCCAACATTTGAAGTGGGGCAAGATTTCCAAAATTGTCTAAAGACAAAAATGTGTGTTGAATAGTTTTAGGACTACTTCGATGAAAGGTTTTGGACAACTTCAAATGAATAGTAAAAAAATTAAAAGTATGAAAACCACTAACCAATAGACTCATCTTTGCAGACCTCCACCTTGGCTTTGACCTGGCCTAGCGCTCCTTGTGCAGTCTCCCCAGTTTGCCCATCCTTCCCCTCTATAGAAGACCCTCCTGGCTCCATGAGGTCAAGATCCGGATCTTCTGATGTTGGTCTGCCAGTGGGTTCTTCAGTGGCAGTAGAGTCAGGCTCATCTGCCCGCTCAAGTGAGACGCCCTCCTCTCCAGATTTGACTGGAGAAACCTCCGCTGTCGGAGTCACCTCTCCATTCTGTTCCCTTTCTTCTTGTTCCTTCATTTTCTTGTAGTGCAGGCAGGGAATGCTACTGGTTGGTGCGTCATGTTTCTAGGGGAGAATAAGAGTATAGGGATGAGGAGTGTGAAAAAGATAAATTGAACATTGTAATTGTTTGATTGCAGTTTACAGAAAGTGTCATATCTTAGGCAAGTCAAAATGTTCACCCTAATGCTTCCTGTTCCAAGGAAGTAAGGTCTAGACCAGGTTACAACTCTGGTTTCCCGGTGGAGGTAGACTGGAATGCCGGAGTTATGGAATGTCATGATCCACCCATCAGGTAATGGCTCAGTTGGCGGACGACCACGACCTTTAATAAAATCATAGTAAACAATTACGTTAAACAATAATTACTAAATATTATAGCCAGCAAGAATCCTATATAGGGTTCTGGTTTCAGTGTGCTTTTGTCAAACAAAAAGCAATAAAAGTTGAAGATTTAAAAAATAAAAATACCAAAAATGCATTTTCCACCAAAAAAAAAAAAAAAAACAGGCAAAAAAAAATAAATTAAATAAATTTAAAAAAAAACTCAGTCTGATTCAAAACATCTACTAGCATTAAAAGACTGTTTTTCAGAAATTGCTGATTTATTCTGCATCCATGCATTAAATAGGCCAAAAAAGGTTATAGTGAAGACTACATTATTATAAAAAAAAAAAATAAAATAAAAATAATACACACAGATATACATATATATACACATACATACAGACTCACACATCCAATATTTGCCACTGCTTCAAACTATATCAGATTATGTTCTGAATGGTCACGTGACACAGAACATCACAATCCTTCTTTTTGTGTATAAAGCCTTACATGGCCTGGGCTCCCATTATTTATCTCAACTGATTGTGGCCTACACTCCATCCAGACACGTGCATTCCACTGATCAGTTTCTATTAAAAAGTCCCCAAGTCCCACCTCAAAAGCAGGGGCGAACATGCAGTAGCTACAGCCGGTCCTCGCCTTTAAAACGTGCTGCCGCAAAAGTTTAAAATCAGCATTGCAAATTACCAACTGTAAATTAAAGACTCATCTATTTCTAGGTCATTTGAAGCATAAGTCCCTTCCTTGGGGGGACCAACGGTCTCTTTTTTTAATCCTGTTTAATGTGGTCAAATGTGGTAGCATTTTTTAACTAGGCAGATTTAAAGGGTCAATTGCTTTTTTGTTTTAGGCATTGAAACCAAAGTGTTTTTGTATAATCTATTTTACATCTTTTATACGGTCTTTTACATTATGTGCCTATTGTTGTTTTGTTTATTATGTCTGTACTGCTTGTTTGTATCTTCTCTGTAAAGCCCTTTGTGCGGCCTTGTGGCTGCTTGGAAATGTGCTATATAAATAAATCAAACTTGATCACACATTTAAAGATCAATGAGCATTTAAACAGAAGTAATTTTAAATATTTACAGTTCAAAATATTGAACTGTAACAGTAGAGTGCATGATTGTAGCCCCAATTTTGACTCACCGACAGGTTTTGAGAAATCACCAACAAATGCCTGAAATCACAGGTAAAACTGTGCTCGTTCACACGAGTAACAATCACACAATGTGAATTATCAATAACGCCGTCTGAGAGAATCACAGATGAGTCACTGACGCCTGTGAGATATTTGGCATGCTAAATATCTGGAGCCGTCTGCGATTCAAATCATGCCGTGTGAAATGAGTTTTGACTGAATATAACATTAGTGATTAACTACAGCCAATGAGAGAGCAGCAATCACTAGAATGGGTACCCTCAGGCCAGCGGGAGGTTGGTGGAAAAGATAAAAGCGCTCATTTTCAGTTTATTTGGACCCAAGAAATGAAGGAAAAACTAGTGGAAATTTGGCAGGAGCACCCATGTCTGTTGATGAGTCATCTGAGCAATATCACAACCGGGTCGAAAGATAAAAAAATAAAAATAAATTGAGGAGAAATTGCTAATTCTCTTCAAAGCAAGGCGAGCAAAACAAGTACATTTTCTACCCCACTAAGGCCTTCTTTTTCCATTATATTGAAAGATATATTGCATGACCTCATGTTGTTTCCATGTCCCCTTCTCGCGCGTGTTTGGTTGTGAGATGTAGTTTGGACAACGTTGTGAGCAATTCTTCCTATTTTAAAGTCATGCAGTGTGAAACCCCCTGTCACTGATCCATTCTACAGTGTAAACACCGCACCGACGGAATGCTACCTCAAACAGCCATGCAGTGTGAAAGCATCTGTGACACGACTACTTCAAAAATCATGCAGTCTGAACTCGGCATTAGTTACAAAACTTCAAGGCACATTAAAGCAAACTTGAAAATCTAACCATTATAACAATGTAGCTAGCAAGAATGTTTGTTGACTTTTGAACCAAAGGTTTCTGAGGCTCACTCTTAAGAATGGTCTTAATTTTGGTCATCATAGGCTGAACACCGGCCTCCCCGTCTGAATGGTGGTCACTGTCTCCAGCATACTTGTCTTCAGCCACACGCCTCTTTTTGGGCATGGGCATGCCTTCCTCCAGCAGGGCATCTACATCATTGTCAAAGTCCTCCTGGAAGAGCAGATGGGTTAGTAACCAGCACTCACGAAAACATTAGCAGCTAGATATACATCAAGAAGCAGATTTGAATCAAGCCCACTTTATGAGCTGTGATTCAAATGTTCTTCAATGAGCCACCTTGTTACACTCCAGGATCCTTCTCGATGAATGAAAGACACATGATATCTGCATATGACGCACAATTCAGTACAGATTTTGATTGATGAACATCAGTGATATCTTTAATTAGTCTGCATTACTTACAATTTAAAGGGATAGTTCACCTAAAAAAGACAAACCTGTCATCATTTACATTTATTTCAAACCTTTTGAGTTTCTTCTGGTAAACACAAACAAGATATTTTGAAGAAAGCTGGATACCTGTAACCACGGACTTTCAAAGTAGCCATTTATTCTATTATGAAATCAATGGTTACAGGTCTTCAGTACTCAAAATACCTTCTTTAGTATTCAACAGTGTAAATGAACTCAAAAATTTGTAACCACTCGAGGCAGAGTAAATTATTATTTTTGAGTGAACTATCCATTTAATTAACAAAAAAAGAAAATATAGTCGTAACAAACCATGCATTTTACCTCATAGGAGTAACTCAGGTCCTCCTCGTGCACTTGCTCCTGCTGAACTATCATCTGAGACCTGAAAGCACTTGGCTCTCCATCTTCCAGAAAGTTCTCGCTGAAATCTTCCAGGTCATCCAGCACAGCAAACTCAACCTTGTTCTCCTGCTCTGTCTCCAGCTCTTCTCTAGTTCTAGCTAACCCTATGAAGCCAGCGCTCATGGCTGAACTGCCAGGCACACTTCTCATCATTAAAGAATCATGCAATTCTCCATTAATGCTCTGATCTTCATCGCTAACCTGCCCAAAACCAGTGTACAACACCTTCCTGTCTTTGCTCTTACTGCTGTCTGAAAAGCTGACACTGATCTTTACATCTCTGAGGAGTTTAAGATCAGGTAAAAACTTGGTAACAGGGGGAGCATGGCGAGCGGTTCTAGGGCAAGTAGTCATGGGGTCAGAACTATCTGATGGGCGGCTACTAACAGACAATGTGCGTTTGTTGAGGAGTAGCTGTTCATCCCTGTCCACTGCTGGGGTGTGTTGGTGTCCATCACCACCAGAGCTAACGTCCATTTCCTCTGCGTCACTGGACGTTTGCAGGGGAGGTGGTGGAGGTGCTTTACTGTAATCATTCCCCGCCAATACTGCGTCTGGTGGCTCCAATGGGAGGGGAGGTAAAAACTCATTTACATCCATATTTAATTTCTTAAAAAGAGCTTAATGTTAAAACTGATACAAGAACGCAATTGGGGAGGGGTGTGCCCAATTTAACTAAAACAATTGCAGCCCTAGCACATGCATGTATACATTATACAGCTTGAAACTCCTATTTAGTAATAGTCATGTACATGGTTGAATATGCTAAGCTGACTACATTGTTCTTTTCATTAATGTAGACAGCTTTTTAGAAATCACTGTCTCAATTATTGGAAATCACAATGCATTCAGCTTAAATGGTGCCCACATCTAAGCGCGGTCCATTCCCAGACGCCAGATCTTCTGTCAGTGCTGAAAAAAGAAAGGAAAGAGAAAAATCGAGACATTGAAAAAGTTATGACACATTAGAACTTACTTGTAATGAATAGTTACATTAGGTTCTGGAATTAAGTAAATGCGAACCATAATTTAAAGAACACAGAAACACTGAGGAAATACATTTAGTTTAAAAATAAAATCAAGCCATGAATTTATGCATAGATGCATTTTAGCTCTAATTACATTTACATTTGTAGGTCTTAAATGTTAATTTTATATTAGAAGAACGAATTGAGTGCTAAACTTTGCATTTTCAACGTTTAACTCATCACAACGCATAACGAAGAAGCCTCATATATTACCTCATATTAACTGTGCATTTATTTGCTATACTGTAGTGTGATGTAGCTATATGACAGCCTAGAAAATAAACACTGCATTTAAAACGTATCATACAGTAACAAGCTGAAGCCCCAAAGGCCCTTGCTGAATTGTTGGCTAAGCGAAGCTAAACAAAATGGCTGCAATTCCTCACGACATTAAAAACTACAATTTAACGTCACATTACTGGTCTATAAAACGAGTTTTGTTCAAGCTTTATATTTAGTTCTGCAGAAACCGATCTAAGACTCGATTAGTGCGAGTCCTTATACGGTATAAGAATGAATCGTACACGGCAACCGAACCTTTTCGACTAAAGCATGCGCGATATAGATTAACGTCGGTAGGAGTAAATCTCAGTGACGTTTGTGCAAACGATTTTCTTTTACTTACCCAATTAGACAAAGCGTCTACTGAAGCCAGCATGCAATCATAGGCGTTTTCTGCTGATTGGCTTCAGATGGCCGTGTCCTCTCTCCGCCATCTTCACTGCAGAGCTGAGCAGCATAGCAGCATCAGGAAATCTTTCTGAACACGCCTCTCAACTGGCGCCCACGCACATGTGATTGGGCCATCGAAACGATTCATATACTGAAACTTGCTTCCTTCAGATGTCGCTGAGTTTCATTTTAGGAAGTATTGATACTGTTTGTGGGGTTGTTGTGGAAATGAAATAAATAATACACCCCTGCATTACCCAACACACACAAAATTGCATTTACCAAGTGTGTAAGGCTGGATTGTGTGACTCTGTAATTTTATGTCGTGAAGTAGTTGTTAAATCATGAATACACCTATTACAAGTTTTTCAAACATGCCAAACTTTGTTGACGAATCGTTTACTTTTGAGTCGAATCTTTCCAATAAATCGGTTAACTTACAGAATGTGCTATTCAAGTCTAATATGCAAGTTACATATGTGATACATTGTAAAAGATGTACAACTTTGGATTTCATTTATTCATACTTTATTAATCTGTGGTCGCCACAGCAGAATGAACTGCCAACTTATCCAGCACATGTTTTACGCAGCGGAGGCCCTTCCAGCTGCAACCCATCACTGGGAAACATTCATTCATTTTCTTTTCGGCTTAGCCCCTTTATTAATCTGGTGTTGCCACAGTGGAATGAACTGCCAACTTATCCAGCATATGGATTACACAGTGGATGCCCTGCCATCTGTAACCCATCACTGGGAACCTCCATACACACTAATTCACACACATACTCTACGGACAATTTAGCTTACTCAATTCACCTATAGATAGCGCATCTTTGGACTTGTGGAGGAAACTGGAGCACCCGGAAGAAATCCACGCGAATGGGGAGAACATGCAAACTCCACACAGAAATGCCAACTGACCCAGCTGCCAACTGACCCGAGGCTCAGACCAGCGACATTCTTGCTGTGAGGCGATCGTGCTACCCACTGCTCCACCGTAACGTTCCTGTTTGGATTTCACATATATAAAATATATGTCGTATATGCAAACATGGCATACAATTATTTTGTCAACCAAAAGTTACAAATATGCAGGGGTGTAATCTCCAATAGTATCTGGATGCAGCCATGCAAGCTGGTGTGTGTGTGTGTGTGTGTTATAATGTTCAACACTTGCAATTACAACCCCCCAATATCTACTTGTAAGAATGGTACTTAAAAATAAATAAATCAAGAAAACTCGCACTTCAACCCGCCCCCCAATGTTAAAACCAAAACTACACCATTGTGCATGTTCTAATTAGACCTAATTTTGTATACTTATATATAAAGGCTATATCAGATTTCCATTGCTATTGGTTGCAGCAAGAGTCTGTGTTAACCCTCCGAAATTCACATAGAGTTTTATCCAAATTCATGTTTGTGATGCAGTATCTTATAATTTAATGAAGTTTTTCTATTTACCAAAACTATTGTCCTCATTTGTTTCAAACAAAATGACTTCCAAATCATCCAAGTTCACTCTGAAAATGTGGTGTCTTGTATATTCTAGAAACTATTGTGCTGTTGAACATACACCAGGGTAAACAGATGAGGCAGCAAACGGGTAATCAAATTCTGTCACCTCTTCTCTTTTGACAAAAGGCTCACATTTGCCTTGTGTCTTGTCCCCATGTATATTGTAGAAAGCATGAACACACACGTAGATTCAGAAGTTCACTGTTACAATCTGATTCACACAGAAACCAAACTGAGAAAGTAATGTAGGCTATATTTACTTCAGTTTAATGTAAATCCTTAAATATAGATTTCCTAAATGACTTTGTTTACAGCAGAATCTAACCTGGGACAGATCATATCACAATAAATACTGCAAAATAATAAAACTTAATCAGTGTACATATGACTTTATGGAACTTTGATCTTTATTATTAATAAACAACTGTATTTATAATGGCATTCGTGAATTCACATCTAAAAATGGGAGTAAACTATAGAAAACAATATAGTATTTCACCCTCTTTTAATAAACCATGTCTCTTATCAACTCAGCAAATTTCATAGATGTTTTAGTTTTCATACACTGCAGTACTGGAAAGAGGTAAGACAAATACTCTTTTAAACACAGAAAAATTGAATAATTTGTCCAGAATCAACATTACATTAATGAATAATTCTTAGACTTTTATCATCCAACTATACATTCAAAATATTTTAATATGTTTTCAAAAGGGGTCTATCTTTATTTCAAAACAATGAAACAGGCTCTGTGTTGACCTGTTCTAAACTAAACCAGTGTCTTGACAGCTATATAACAATGCATTTTTAAATAAAGTTTCTTTAGGAGCCATTGAAAACTCATTCATTCATTTTCTTTTCAACTTTATTCATCTGGGATCGTGCATATGTTTTACGCAGTGAGTTCTTCCAGCTGCAACCCATCACTGGGAAGCATCCGTGCACTCTCTTTCACACACTTACACTACTTACAATTTTACTTGCCCAACTCACCTATACCGCATCTTTGGACTGTGGGGGAAACTGGAGCACCCACAGGGAAACCCACACAAACACGAGGAGAACATGCAAACTCCACACAGAAACGCCAACTGACCCAGCAGAGGCTCGAACCAGCGACCTTCGTGCTACCCACTGCGCCACCATGACGCCCACCATTGAAAAACTTAGACATAGATTGGAAAACAGAATTGATTCACATTGTGAGCACGTGTCTTAAACCTGCAAAGTACAATTCGGATAAAAAAAAATAGGTAGTATAATATATAATTAAAGCAAAATCTGCATTTTCATGAGGTCATTACCAATAAGGTGATAGAATGGTAATGCTTTATAGAATACAAATCAAGTCATAATTTAGAAGAGTCGAAAGAACCGATTCGCTTAAATAATTGGGAGGTCGGGTTCAGCGTTTGATCTGATAGGGGGCAGTAGTCGATCTCTTCCGTCAAGAACATTCAGTAGCAGAAGAGGAACCCTGGCAACGTCATTTGATGACGTTTCACGAGTAACGTCAGAGGAAGTTATTCCAGTAAATTCGCGTTAACTAACAAGTTAAAACCTTAGAGGCTATACCTATTCAAACGTTAAAAACAGAGCAGTTTTTAAACAAATCGTCGACCTTTTCCCACCAGCACGATGATGATGGACGAGGACCAGCCGAGGACGTTGTAAGTGCTGCTGCAGTTTAGTCGGCCGCTTTACGAAGCCAAACTCGTGTTTAAACACGTTTGTTTAAGCGGCGCAGAGGTCGCAAGCACAGCACGCCAAACTTCACATAAGCAACTCGAGCACGAGTCTGTAAATGACTCTTTTTGTTATATGCGAAGTGCGATATGTGCGTCCAAGCTTTCAGTATCTACTGCACAAGCCGGTTAAACAACACCAAACTGGGGCAGCGGAACCGAGCCTAGCATGGGTGGCGGTGAAAAATACGGTGTTTGCCTCAACCCTCTATTAATTTATCCGGTTATATCCACATGGGTGAACTAATCAGTCGGCATCCCGAATAACGTAGCTACTTGCTACAGAGGCTTTAGCTGCAAGTTCCGTTTGTAGCGCAAGGTTTTCGTTACCCAAATAGCTAACTACTAACCGTTAAAACACCTAAAATTCTACTATTATATCCCTCTTAGGGCCCTCTTATGACTTCTGCTGTTGAAAGACTGTAATAAGTAAGACTATATGTATTTGCACGTGTATTTTCTCTCATGAATCAGCGTTGAGGCTTTTGAGTCGTGTTAGCTGCTCGCTCTCTAGCGCTGAAAACGTGGCAGAAATGAAACCCCGCGGAATGCACTGCTGGCGTGAGGGATGGAAGAAAAACTCAACGCGGTGACCGTGTTTCTCAGTCTCCCCTCTGCTCTCCTGTTTTTAGGTATGTCGGGAACCTCTCCAGGGACGTTACGGAGGCCCTCATCCTGCAAGTGTTCTCTCAGATCGGCCCCTGCAAGAGCTGTAAAATGATCCTTGATGTGAGTTAAAAGAATATCTGAGACACGAGGATTCCACTGTCATTTAAAACCTGGATTCTTTTATAAATGGGGTTTCTCAGGCCTGCATCTGTCCTTAATACGAGGAGAACCTTAAACGCCATCCACATTTCTCACGTTTCTTACCATGTTCCTGTCTAGTCAATGTCTGTGATTTATTTATTTATATATATATATATATATATATATATATATATATATATATATATATATATATATAAATACATTTATTTATTTTTGTTCATTTTAGTTTATGAAATGGTCTTATCACAATTATTTTAAAACCCATTACATACTCTAATCACAAACAACATGGGGTGGTTTACCCAAAATTAAAATGTAATGTAAATCTTTTTTTTTTTTGCTTTGTATAATGTCAGATGTTGGTAATCAATAAAATGTTTGTCTTTCTGATTGATATTGCACATGCAAACATATAGGTGTCAGTGTCCAGAATAAGCATGAGTGACTACCATTTTAGACAAAGAAAAAAATGTGCAAACTTCCTTACCGTTGCAAACAAATTGAGTCAGCTCGTGGGAGTTGGTGCCAAATTCCCAAATTTTCTTCTGAAAAATTAGTCAACCTCTTAGATTGTAGTGATTAAATGAACATCAGATTAAATGACCCATTCATTTTGGGTGAGCTATCTCTTTAAGGTCATGAAAATTATTTTATAAAGAAGAGTGGATATCCTTAATTGTTTCGCAAAATTTTTTTTTTTCACTCCAGACGACAGGAAATGACCCGTACTGCTTTGTGGAGTTCTATGAGAACAGACATGCTGCTGCAGCTCTGGCTGCCATGAATGGCAGGAAAATCTTAGGAAAGGTAAGATTAATTTTTAAAAAAATTGAGTCGACTGAATATGGTTTGAAATAAAGCAATACACTTAAATGTGTTATCAGAACTAACTAAATACACTGGCTGAAATTAGTTGGTACATTTATAGTGTTAACACACAGGCAAGTTCCTTTTTAACCTGTGCATCACTTTTTTTTTTATAAATCCATTCATGTCATCAGCATTTTGCTGTACCTTGTAAACGTTTTAAAACACATTTCAAATTGGAGTATTTCACAATGTGGCTGTTGTAATTGTATTTCATGATCAAAAAGCATACATAGATTTTACCATATAAAGGTTTATGGTTAGTTTGGATTAAATAAAAAAAAGAAATACTTGGTCAGTAAATTATTATTGTAGCACACACTGCTGCCTTTTACCTCTTGAAAAACCTAAGAAGCTGCACATATGACCATACACAAGTCAACACTAGGCATGTGACACTCCACATGCTCGTAACTTTACGTTTATCGTTTCATTAACGTATGAAGAGTTCAGATGCAAAAACCTCAAAAGTTTTTTCTAAAATTATCATTTTTCCTCAGGCTCCCATGTCTTGATTCAGTCATTTCACTTTTATGGCAAAGAATAGGTTATTTTCAGTGGTTTTTTTTTAGTTTTTTTTTTTTCATTAAATAACTGAACATGAGGCAGAGGAAATTGCTCATTTCGAGATGGCACTTAACTACTTCACATCTGAACTCTTCATATGTATTTACCTTTAGCTGAGAACACTGGCTCTATCAATAAACATTCATATGAAAACTATTTATTCCTTACAGCAAAACCCTACATTTGTTTTTTGGAGTCCCTCATTACTCTTGTCATGTTTTTAGTCATCATCTGAGCACTGGGTGACAATTTTATTTTTAATCTCTCCATGTACATTCCTTATCATATATACCTGCTGTACCAGGCCTTCAAATTTAGCAAAAGCCTTAGCAAAAAATATATTAAGTGCAAATATTTTATCCACAACAGGTAATGGACCATTTGAGGAGTAATACAAGTTGATAATATCACTCTGTTGTAAGTCTCTTGCTATTTAGACTTTTTTTTTCCATGTAGAAAATAAATCCAGCGTTTTATAACAGTCCTTGTTTCTTTTAAACTTGAGTATTTTTTATTTTATTTTTTTTTACTTTTGCTGTCAGATTATTTCTTCTGCGTTTGGAGGCTCATCATATTATGTGGTTAAGTAAGAAGAAGGTTATGTTTTATGGTGGCATTTGTCTTAACCTACCGGCCTCTGCTTTCTCATAGGATATGAAAGTCAACTGGGCCTCGACGCCAAGCAGTCAAAAGAAAGACACAAGCAGTGAGTGCACTTAAGCAAACCATACATTTATAAGATCTAAAGAAATAATGCACAACTTCATTTTACATAATTACTACCATGATTATGAGATATTTAAGTAACCTCAACTATATTGCAGATCATTTCCACGTCTTTGTTGGTGACCTGAGCCCAGAAATCTCGACAGATGATGTCAGAGCAGCGTTTGCTCCATTTGGAAAGATATCGTAAGGGGAATATTGTGTAATTCAAATGCTATTTTAAATTGTCACAAGAGGTTGTTTCACCCAAAATAATAACACTGTTCCAAACCCATAAGAAAATAATTTACTCACACATTTGATCATTCTGGTAGACTTCTGTCGCTCCACTGAAAATATGCTCAACAAACTATTTTACATTTGGTAAGAGATCAAAACACAGATCCCTATGAATAGTGGATTAATTTTAGCATAGTGAAGGCATGCACTTTATACAAGCAGATTTAATTTAGGTTTTTACTTGTATTCATCAGCACACAATGTTTCTAGCATCATTATTTACAAGTAAAGAATAATTTATTTTACAATACATTTTTTTTATTCTTTACAAATAAAACATATTAAAGCATGAAGACACTTTAAGTGGAGGGACAAAAGTCTCAGATTTTATTTAAAAAAAAAAATCTTGTGGGTTTTAAATGACGTGAGGATGAGTAAATGTTGAAAATGTTAATTTTGAGGAGAACTAATCCTTTATCATTCAGATTCTTACCAAGTTTGTGTTTTATGTAGTGATGCCCGTGTGGTGAAGGATCTGGCTACAGGAAAATCTAAAGGATATGGTTTCATCTCCTTCATTAATAAATGGGTATGTGTTTTAATGTTGTTTTTGAATGGCAAAGCTTTATGCAACATGATTTGAATGTCATCTGTTTCTTTGTGGCTTTTTTTAATAGGATGCAGAAAGTGCTATTCAGCAAATGAATGGCCAGTGGCTGGGAGGCAGACAGATCAGAACAAACTGGGCCACAAGGAAGCCATCAGCTCCCAAATCAAACAATGAAGGTAAGTCTGTTTAAACCATAGAAATGAACAGCTTCTGTAAATGATTATCTTATGTAGTTCACCTTTTATGTGAACTGCCTATATTGGTCTAGTTGATTTGTAGTCATGCCATCTTTTTGTGTTGTACTACTATCAAACAAGCTTTATTTCTTTCATTTTAAGGAGCCAGCAGCAAACACTTGTCCTACGAGGAGGTTCTGAACCAGTCGAGTCCTAGTAACTGCACCGTTTATTGTGGTGGCATAGCTTCTGGCCTTTCAGGTTTGTACAGCTGTCTAAAGGTTGTAAATGTACAATGATATCTTGCAAAACCAGGTTTTACACATCTTGTAATTAAATAATCTGCAATTAAAAGTTTTAGATGGTTGTGGTGTTTTAATGTTTTTCTCATTCACTGCAGATCAGCTCATGAGACAGACTTTCTCTCCGTTTGGCCAGATAATGGAGATCAGGGTTTTCCCAGAGAAAGGATACTCCTTTGTGAGGTATGTGTTAAAACTGTTCAGTTTAGACTTGATCACTTAAATGCGAGTGTACACTGGTTGAAAAAATGTTTTGAGCTTGACAGTTTGTCAACTTTGAGCCACTTCCAGAGGCAAACACATTTGACTGGATTGCTGTTAGTGTAAATTTGTATGGTTGATGGTTAATCATTAGAATGAGATGTACTGTCAGAAGTATACTTGCTGACACATGGATGTTGACATAAAATAAGAGGGAAATGTCAAAATGAAAGCTCAATAACATTAGTGGACTGCTTGTGATCAGATCATTGAAATGCAAGTTAATATCAGGTGGAAACAGGTCTGGGATTTGAAATCATTTATGTATTAAAAAAAAAAATCCTGTTTGTTTTACAGGTTTGATTCTCATGAGGGTGCTGCTCATGCCATAGTGTCTGTAAATGGGACATGCATCGAGGGCCACACTGTGAAGTGCTACTGGGGCAAAGAAACAGCAGATATGAGATCCATGCAACAAATGCCAATGCCCCAGGTACCCTTTTAGACGTGATTTGTGTATAATTTGCCATTCTTATGAAATATTGCAAATTCTAATGACTCCATTTTCTCTATTCCACAGCAGAATAAACCCGCTTATGCTGCCCAGCCCTACGGACAGTGGGGACAGTCATATGGCAACGGTCAGCAGATGGGTCAGTATGTGCCCAACGGCTGGCAGATGCCCACTTATGGTGTCTACGGGCAGGCCTGGAATCAGCAGGGATATAAATAAGTACAAATTTGGCTGATTAATCCCTCAGTCCAATCATTAAACCCCACTTCAGTGTGGCATCTGCCCAATGGGACTCACCATTACACCAGTTCAGGGGTTGTTGAAAGGGCTGTATTCAGCCCACTGTACATTATACTCAGACCATTAATTTGGAAGGAATCCTGTCTTTTGTCCTTTTTTGTTTGTTTTTAGGCCCCAGGATTATTCTTTTTTTCTTTCCCTTTTAAAAAGTACTGCATTTCGGGGACTTTAATTGTCTAGTTTTGCAACAGATGGAATGTCTTTTCAATATGTTGAATCTGCAGGTTCAATTTAGCTCACATCTCAAACGGTGTAGAACGTTTGAGGTCTAATATACTGCACTCTTTTTATGGAGTTCTTGTCTCTAAACCTGATTTGTTCACAAATTCTTTTCATTTTTGTTCTGTCAGTGCGGCTATGCTTTACCTTTATTTTTTACTAGAAATGTTTCAAACTTGAGACGTGTGATCTTGTTGATCAAATATATATATAATATTTTATCTCGTGACACCTATTGATAAATCCAACATATTCTGCATATACAGAGGAGATCAATCTGTGGCCTTGAACACTTGAGGTTTCAAGAACTTCTTGATGATAAAGTTTTGGACTATTACTAAAGCTTTTAACAAGTTGTATTAACAGAGGTGCAGAAAACATGCTTCCTTTTTGTTCGATTAAGACTATTCATTTTGTAACATGGAATTGTCCGCTCAATTTTTAAAACCTTTTTGTTTTGTGTTTTTACAAAATCACATTTGCTCGGATCAGTTGAGGGTGAGACGGCACAGCAGCCAGTCATTGGCAACGGCAGTGCTGTAGCATCTGTGTAAAGACTTTTTGTAATTGTGTAAAATGAAGTTGTGAATTATTTCTTTAAATCTTGTAAATTCAGGGTTTGTTGAACATCTGTAATGTAATAATGTTGCATGGACATTCTGAGCTCTGTTCTTGTTACAATCTCTTATAAAATCCGTAAAAAGGTGTTAGTTACTGAGATGCAATTTCATTTTTAATGCTCCCTCCCCATGATTTACTCTCGAGAGTCACTGCTGAATATACAAGCCAAAGACATTGACCACAACGAAGTGAGATCTTGCATGCTTCCACCTTGTTGTATTGAGATTGCAATGTCAGTGTTTGCTAGAGGTGTAATATGGAAAGGTGAAGAAATTCGAGATGCTCCTGCGTTTCAGCCACATGCTCTCGACTTAATCACAGCCAAATTTACTGGATAATGTTTTTCTGACCATTTTGTTTTTTCCTTACTGGGCCCCAAAACTGAGTCATGATAAAGCAGACCAAATTAAGAAATGAGCAACTTTTTTTTTTTTTTAATTTCCTTTTCTTTCCTTTGGTTTCTTTTGTCATGTAAATTTATCAGCGTAGTTATTTAATGTCACCTTTTTTCTATCTAACTAGGATTTTGTTTTTTAATTTGTAAAAAAATCTAGAGATTATTTTGAACCCCCCAATTATATGCTTCCATCTAATGTTGTTCCATTTACTCTGTGTAAAAACACTTAATAATAACCATTCAAAACTACCTTTGGTTGTCTTGAGTGTTTCATGTTGGAATATTCAACTATTTCTTTACAATTGTGATATTCCATGATGCTTTTGAGGGGGAATTTGGGCTTCATTTTGCTTGCAGGCACACACACACACAACTGTTTAGAGTAATATTCTTAACATTCTGAAGAATCATTTATTACTATACAGTGCTCAGCATAATTGATCACCCCATTTTGAAAATGAATGTTTGTACTCATTTCTCAATGAATATAGGCAGTGTAATTTGGTGCATTTAAACAAAACAGATTTCTTAAATAGATATATTTATTAAAATAATATTTAGTCACCAAACATATTTAGAAATTGAAAGATAATACAATTAAATCCAAGAAAAATATTGCAAAAAATTACAACCTACAAAATTTCAACTAAAGTTTTCAAATCTCTCCCCACCCCCCTCCCCTTTTAAAAAAATTGTATTTAATATTTTTTTTTACATAAATTTGGGCGTACTAGTTTTTGGACCGTTATCGTAAGTTATTTTGTTAGGTAAGATCCAGATTTGACTTCAGTACTGACTGGTATAATGTATGTGCACAAATATAATATCGTATAGCTTATTAAAAATATGAAATTAAACGATAGGTTTGTGAGGGGTGTACCTGTATATGCTGAGCACTGTATTTAGTTTTTGTATTGCCATGTTTTAATACGTAGTCTTTAGTAATAATATTAAGACTAGTTCATTCTGCTTTGGTTGATGTCTTGCTCTGTTAAAGAGATCTCGGCCAGGGGTCACCAATCTCGTTTCTAGAGGTCCGGTGCCCTGCAGGGTTTAGCTCCAACTTGCCTCAACACACCTGCCTGGTAAGACCTTGATTAGCTTGTTCCGATGTGTTTGATTAGGATTGGAGCTAAAATCTGCAGGACACCGTACCTCCAGAAACAAGTTTGGTGAGTCCTGCTCTAGTCTAATGCATAATATTGCTGTTTGAATATGAAAAAGCTACAATGTGCAAAGTCCAATCCAAAGAGAGCTATTTTGGAGGACAGCAAGCACTGTTTCTGAACTTCCCTAAACGTTTTCTTCCAGGAACATGCATGACACATTTGTAGCAGTAAAAAGGCTGCCTTGTTTTCTTGAGTCATTTGAAGAAGAATTGTTGCTGCAAGCCTCAGTTCCTCACTGTGTATGTCAATAGACTTCATTAGTGTTGCCTAAGTCAACTTTATTCCATTTCTCCTGCAGTGATCGATTTAAACAGACGTTTATCTAACTGGCCTTTACAAATGACGTTCTCACTACTTGGCATGGGCTGGTATAAGATTCTGACAGTATGATAACCTTGGATAAAAACAAAAAAAAAACGTTTTTTATTTTTTATGGTGTTGCAATTACTGCTCTTTTAAATAGCAACTTCCCCCAATATAAAACAATATTTTATTTTAAGAAACAATTCAAATATTTTGGAACCGTAAACATGTCACACTAAATAATGACAAAAAAAACATTGACTTCTGCTGTCTTTATGAGTTTCAAAAACAGATTATTTGTACAAATTGAAAAAGGCATCTTTGGATATCTTTTCTTTGGATATAAAGTAAGCCTCTGCACTGTTCAGCTCTATAGCATGCTTGGATGTTGGCTGAAAAGGTATTTGTTTTTCAGATGAATCATGGGCTGACAAGTAGCTGTACATGGTTGTAACTTACATGCGTAGGAATGATAACCGTGGTAAACCTTGAAACTGGTTATCGTTTCATACCTACTCACTACAGATACAAGAGTATTAGAGTGTGTGTCTTAGATTTCATAATCTTACAACAGAGACTGAGCGCTAAAATGTAGAGAAAAAAAAAAAGGGACTACAACTTGTACAATTGCAAATTTTATTGTAAACACCATGATTGAACTAATTTGTGGTTACCACAGGTCATTTCTTTAAGTAATGCTTTGCTGTGGAAGAGTGTGATGCTAAGATTTACGTATATATGCCAACGTATACGTATATATTTAGAACAATTTGTTGTATAAATTCTATTATTCGACACCATTTAGTACTACTACACACAAAGAAATGCCGCAAGTGTACTTATTTATCCAATGAACAAATAAATAAAGGCTGTAATTTTAGACGCTTATTGACTTAGCTTATTAAATAGTGGAAGAGGATCTCAAATTGTAATGATTACATATAAATTGATATATATTTTTTAATTTACGTGTAAATGGCTGAAGTGTTTTTAGCAATAAGGGAATGACGTCAAGTACTACTTGTAGCCTATTAGGAAATCAGAAAAGCAATTACCTTTAATTTTACAGAGTAGGTTGTTGAGGCCTACGGTTTTAAATGTCAGTTTTTGAAAAAAGTAAGCCATGTGAAAATGTGACCCTGATGTGATTTAACATTTAAAAAAGGTTTATTAAAAACTACCTAAAATTGAAAAAATAGCATTTCTTTTGCTTATTACCAGGCTCTAACACACCTAAAAATCTATATATTTTTTTCGCATTGTTGTGTAACTCCATTTCCAACCATAGCCTCAAATACATTTATTTAAAAAAAGATATAACACCTTGGATAAAAAACAAGTTTAAGTCGTGTCCCGATCATTTTAGTCCTGTCCTAGCCCATCCACCCCTCTGAAAAGCTGATGAATATCCATAATAGTTTTAAACAGTAAGTTGCATCATTTGGATCTTTGGAAGGCCACGGGAAGAGTAATATATCTTGTTTTATGTTTTAAATATTTGATTATATTACAATGAAATCTGAATGCGTCATTTTAAAAATACTATCCTGTTACCTAAATTATTTCATTCATTCATTCATTTTCTTTTCGGCTTAGTCCATTTATTAATCTGGGGTCGCCACAGCGGAATGAACCACCAGCCTGTTTTATGCAGCGGATGCACTTCCAGCTGCAACCCATCACTGGGAAACATCCATACACATCAATTCACTCACACACACACTATACGGACAATTTTAACCTACCCAATTCACCTATATCACGTCTTTACACAGACACAGATATTCCTCCTTTTCTGACACACACATACATAACCGTTACCCAGTGCTCTTTCTAGTTACTTGGAAATTGTTTTTTTTTTTTTTTTTTTTACAATTTACTCAATTATATATATATATATATATATATATATATATATATATACAGTTGAAATCATAATTATTAAACCCCCTTTGAATTTTTTTTTTTCGTTTTTAAATATTTCCCAAATGATGTTTAACAGAAAAAGGAAATTTTCACAGTATGTCTGATAATATTTTTTCTTCTGGAGAAAGTCTTATTTGTTTTATATCGGCTAGAATAAAAGCAGTTTAAAATTAAAAAAAAAAAAAAACCCTTTAAGCTCAAAATTATTAGCTATACTTAAGATATACTTGCCTAATTCCCCTAACCTGCCTAGTTAACCTAATTAACCTAGTTAAGCCTTTAAATGTCACTTTAAGCTGTATAGAAGTGTCTTAAAAAATATCTAGTAAAATATTATTTACTGTCATCATGGCAAAGATAAAATAAATCAGTTATTAGAGATGAATTATTAAAACTATTATGTTTAGAAATGTGTTGAAAAAGTTTCTCTCCGTTAAACAGAAATTGGGGAAAAAGATAAACAGTGGGCTAATAATTCTGACTTTAAATATAAAAAGGGAAAATACTCCTTGCATGCATATATAGTGATTTTTATTTACAAATTGTTTGAAAATGTAACAAACCATATTTAAAATGAAAAGGACTTACTTAAGGGGAAAACAAAGCTTTTTAAAAGACTCACTCATTTTGGTAACAGGACTGGAAAAAATGCATCCATCTACCACTTAGTAAAACCATACTTTGTAACAACTTAAATTATTTTACATGGACCAATACAGATTTAGAAAGGTTGTGTATTAGATTCTGCTTTGAAAAAATAATACGTTTAATTTTGAAATGTTACAAGCAAAAGGCACCCATTCGGGAGAATGGCCCATGCAACATCACATTACATCTTTGCTGTTGCAAGTTAGCTGTGACGGATGAGCTGCTAATGTATAAATACAGTAAGTCACTTTTCTTACTTTATAAATTTAGCTTTGAATATTCGTCTATAGCTCGAGTCTCATTCACTAATTGCAAACTAGTATTTTCTTATAGCATTTTTATTTGACGTACTATCATAAACACAGTTGTTTGTAAAGTAAATCGCTTGATCATTAACTGCCGTTCATTTCTAGTCAGACGTTCTAAAACAATCGCAGAAAAGATCGAACTTCCACATTGCAGAATAATATGAGGTGCCTTCAATTTTAAACTCACAGGCTGTTAAACCAAAACCGGCCACTAGATGGAAATCTCCCCCTACAATTCAGCATTATCCTAGATATTTCCTGAATTTATCACAATAAAAGCACTTTCACTGGGCAAGAGCATCTTGGGAGAAAACAAACACAATCAATATTTCCACAACTGTGTTGCTAACAACAGAATGTACTGTGCAATAAACATTCAATTTGGGCCGCGTAGGGCCCGGTTTCCAGTCACATTCTTGAATAGTCTTAGATCGGAAAGGCTGCAATAACACCGGAATAACATTTATATGTTTGAGAAGATAGTGAGATGGAGGCAGTAAAAGAATGAGAGAGAAAGAGAAATAGCAAGGTGTCTTTGCTTTGAAACATCATTTGTCAGTCTTTCAGTGTGAATCAGTAGAAGTGTGTGTGCGTGTGTGTGTGTGTGTGTGTGTGTGTGTGTGTGTGTGTGTGTGTGTGTGTGTGTGTGAGAGAGAGAGAGAGATATACGGAGAACAAGGTGTCTTTAGTGCGAGCCATCATTAGTCAGTGTGTCAGAGCAGTGGTGTGCAGTAGAGGCTGGATTGACAGTCTGATAAATGAGGGCAGCTCCACTCTCAACAGCACTGCTAAAAACAGACAGAGAGAGAGAGAGAAATGTCAGCAGATGAGTTACTGAGCAGATCAGAACTGACATAAATCAAATCTGTCCATGACTTGCTCCATCTTCTCTCTCTCTCTGTCTAACATCAGCTCTAAAATTCTCAATGCATCATAGCAATCAAACGTCAGAAAATGTGTATGAAAGATCTTGACAGATCGCTTGTAATGTAGAACTAAACCAGCTCAGTTCTGTGCATAGCAGATCGTTATTGTTGGAATATCCACTAAACCTAACCCACGCGGAAACCTTTTTCATTCTCAACAATTATTTATCAGATAAAAATACAGTCATGTGAAACAATTAGGACACCCTATGACAGCCTGAGTATTTTATATGTTTTTTAATATATGGTTATTTATTCAGAATTTTAACAATAGTGAAAGATTAAGGTAGCTAAACAATTAAAACTGAAGAAATGACCTGAGGAAATAGTTAGGACACCTCATTTATTCACACAAAATGGCTCAAATCACAGACCGGTGTACCACAACAGGTTACTCATCATTTCTCACATGACTGTTTGCTAATTTGTTAGTTATAATAATTAGTATGTTGCAAAACAGTTTGCTGAAAGACCTCCACACACTTGTAAACTATCCTAATGTGCCATCACAGATAAAACAATCCAACAATTACCAAACAACATTCATTCATTCATTTTCTTTTCAGTTAAGTCCCTTTATTAATCTGGGATTGCCACAGCGGAATGAACCGCAAACTTCCAGCTGCAACCCATCACTGGGAAACATTCACACACATCCAGTACAGACAATTTAGCTCACCCAATTCACCTATAGTGCATGTCTTTGGACCGGAGCACCCAGAGGAAACCCACGCGAACACGGGGAGAATATGCAAACTCCACACAGAAATGCCAACTGACCCAGTCGAGGCTCGAACCAGAGACCTCCTTCTGTGAGGTGAACGTGCTAACTACTGCTCCACCATGCAGCCTACAAAACAACATTCATATTATAATTATGATTAAATAATTTATTATGAAAAATGTCTAAATAATGCAATTCTTAAATAATGAACAAAACAATTGTTTTGAATATGATTTTGTTATTATGTGCCTATTTAATTCAAATTCATTGATTCATTCATAATTTATCTAACAGCAAAAAATAAATAAAACAAGTAATATAAAGAATGAAATGAGTAATAAAATAACTGTTAGTGATCATAATATTTATAATAGAAATGAATTTACATAAATGTAAAAATGAATAAATAATCCATTTGACAATGTAATATAATATATATAATGCATTAATTAATATGGGTAAAGTAATGTTTTCTATTTATTTTGTATATTTACCTCGATCAAGTTTGGTTTTTGGCCCTTCATAAGTAAAAGTTTGGGCACCCGTGATATAGATAATGCTCATCATAAACATAAAAATGAATTTAAAGATGAATTGTTTGTGAAAAGAGATTTATATGATTGCTATATATAAATATATGTCTATATATAAATACATAAACTCTGATGAGTCACGTGAGTACCTCAAGCAAGATGGCAGCTCCTTAGATAAGCTCCTATCCACTTGCTAATTAAAGCATAATTTATGATAAAACAATTGACTTTTTGTTGAAAAAAATTATCTAAGACCATTTATTACCTGGAATTGAGTGACTTAATCACTTTTTTGACTACATAATGATGCCAACAACGTCCAAATATTTCAAGGAAGCAAATCGCATGGCGACGAGACAGACTTCACCCCCCACAGAGGCGAAGGCAGCCTCAAGCTTGCCCGGAAAACAGGCTGACGCAAAAAAAATATAGAGAAACTGTTTGCTGAAGTTACTAAAATAAGTAAGAAGTAGTCGTAACCGACACAAGCGCCATCAAAGAGACAACGAAGGAACTAAAGGACCTGGTGAATGGGCTGCGGGTCAGAGTGGAAGAAGCGATTGGCCGAATCTCACAGCTGGAAGATGTGACAGAGGGATTGGTGACTGACAATGTTAAAGAAAATAAATATATCAATTCTCTCTGTGTGCTCCATCCAACAGACATTGTTCACGCACTTACGGCTGTCATGTGTTCCACTCCACATCTGATAATGTTAACCATTTTAATTCTGCTTTATGCTGTTTCTGCCAGATAACAACTGACAACCTCATAAAAGCTGTCCCTCCAACACTCACTGCAGATGTGTAAATGAGAATATGAGCAGATTAAAGAGGTCATTGTATGTGTTTCTGCTCTCCATGTAGCAGTGTGTTTGAAGACTGAATCTGCACGTTTGTGTGAAAGCTCACAGCAGAGCCTGACACCAAATAAACACGTTACAGTAATTAACCTTGACAGCCTCAATGCGGCCGCCAGCAGCAACTTACTCCTAATGATACAATTAATTTATAATTAAGGCACACTGTCTTACCACATACACACACACACACACACACACACACAAACACACAGAGAGAAAGTGTGAAGTCTTATATTAGAAAATATTCTGTTTCATTCATAGAGCATTCATTCATAGAGTACAGCATCAGGACGGCCATATTAACTAACATGCTTGACCCTTAAAGATACACTCTCAGAAATAAAAGTATGCGAGTTGTCACCGGGGTGGTACCTTTTCAAAAGATACAAATTTGTACCTAAAAGGTCCATATCAATATCTCAAGGGTACATATTATAACCTAAAAAGTACAAAAGTGTTCCTCTTAAAATTTTCAGGTACTAATATATACTTTTGACGAACCAATATGGACCCTTTAGGTACAAATGTGTACCTTTTAAAAAGGTACCACCTTAGTGACAGCTCGTGTTCCTTCATTTCCTTCAATCGAAATTCTGTCATCACATGATACACCTTCTGCTTGTTCCAAACCTCTTTAAGGCATAGTTCACCCAAAAATGAAAGTATACTCAATATTCACTCCCCATCAATGATTTTCTTCATTCTATTGAACGCTAAAGAAGATATTGTGAAGAAACTATTTTCAGTTTTGGGTGAACTATCTCTTTGGGCTTTTATTTAAACAAAATATATACATTTATTCATTTATTATATCATTTATATATAAATTGCTGCTTGTTCCAACTACTTATTTAAAATGAGCTGAAACAACATAATTCTTGAGATTTTTTTGGGGACAACTTAATTGTTTTATGTTCAATCCACTTAAATTTGTTAAGCTAACTTAATAAATTTGTGTTGGGGCATGAATAAATTGTGTGCAACCCTGCATTTTTTACAGTGTATATATAGGTTGCCATTGACTTCCATACTATTTGTTTGCACTATTAAAATGCAATCGTTACTGTTTTCAACATTCTTCTAAATATAATTTTTTGTGTGTTCAAGTGGAATTCCTTCCTTCCTTGGTACTACAAAAATGACACATAAGACAAAAAAGTTTTTCATCTCATGCTGTTACACTGTTATCTTTACTCCAATAGTGTAGTAGTGTATTTGATACGTGTGTCCCTCTGCTGGTCAAAGAAGGCATTACACTGGACTGAATGACGTCTCATTTGAGATGCGATGTGTTTTCTGTCAGCTGTTCTTGCTTTACTTTTTAAACTATTTTTCCTTAAGACTCAAAGCAACCCAACAGCACTTTCCCCAGGCTCTCACTCTGTTACCCACTATTATCCCTTTACCGAACTCACTGCTCCAACCTATAATTTCTACCTTTCTTATGATCAGTTCACAGATGAGTTTTTGACTGTGTAAAGGCCAAGAACACAGTTTATCATATCTGTTTTATACATGTAATATTTATTGTGGAGCATAAGGATTCATTAGTAGTCTTCAGAGAAGACAGTTTTATCAGACCATATGGCCCTGTCTGCAGAACACATTCCATCTGCGGGATGCCTGCAAAGCACACACACACACACAGATGCAGACTGCACACACACACATTCTGTCTAAAAGACACATGGTCAGCGTCAGGTTAACACAAGGTACTTTCCGAGACAAGGACTCTTTTTTTTTTATTATTTGTTTTTTTTATTAAATATTAATAGTTTTATGAGAGGTTGTGTTATGTATTACCACGTTCACATCTACGGGGAAAACATACACTCAAAAAATGGCTTACATTTTTGGGGGACAACTTGATTGTTATATGTTCAATCCATTTAAATTTGTAAAAACAATTATGTTAACGTAATAAATTTGTGTTTGGACAACATGAAGAACCCAGCATTTTTTACAGTGCAGTTTATATTGAAATTTGCTTATATTAACCATCCCTTATCCAGCAACTCCTTTTTAGAACAAAATCTTCAATTAACGCAAACAAGATGTGATTAAGTGTATTCAAATGCTATAAGACATAATCTATAAGTGATCTATTATAGCCCCTCATGCCCTCTACGCTCCATTAATTTTGGACAATTGATTATTCCCAGAATATCAAAATCAACTGTAGGCGGTAGATCTTTCTCATACCTAGCACCTAAACTCTAGAACAGCCTTCCAAGCACAGTTCGGGAAGCAGACACTCTGTCAGTTTAAAACTAGATTAAAGACACATCTCTTTGCATTAGCATACACATAAAACACAAACGCTTTTGAAATCTAAGGTTGTGTCCGAAACCGCATACTTCCATACTATACAGTAAGCTAAAATCAGTATGCGAGCCGAGTAGCATGTCGGAATTGATAGAAATCGAAAATCAGCATGCAAGATGTACCCGGATGACGTACTACTTCCGGCGAGATTCTGAAGTGCGCATCCCATGCATGCTGCGCTATCCCATGATGCCCTGTGAGCGAATTCATGAATGGGAGTGAAGCTACGCAACTGACGCAGGTAGGTCACATGACCATGACAAAATGGCGGATGTAGTATGTCCGAATTCCATTCATACTTTTCACATAGAACATACTTTTCTAAAGGCCAAGTAGTATGTTTAAATTCAAATGCACTACCTACTGAGTTGTAGGCGGTTTCAAACGTAGCCTAAATCCTTTAAAGGATTGTTAGAGCATACTCACATTAGGTACAGTTACCTTGAACCATGCCAAAGCCCGATTGTCCCCCATCCACTCTCCCCCTCGGCCTGCACTCACATTGTATTTTTACCTACCAGACCTGAGCACGCTTACATCATCGATGATGCGACTGTTCAGTTTAACAGGAAGAGAAGGGCTCTCACTCAGCACAGTGGAGATTGCTTTAGTTGTGTTGTTTTCAACTGAACTGCGCCTGGGCCCGATTCAGAGCACTCACACTTCTCAAACGAAGCGGAAAACATGCCTGGGCATGGTTTGGATAGCATAGTGTGAGTGCTCCCTTAGTCTGCATTATTTAGGGCAACTGGAGACGGGAACCCAAAAGACATTATAATTTGAACGGCATCTGCGCTTATGTTGGTCTGTTTTTATTATTCTCAAGGTTTCCATAATCCAGGACCAGGCCGTATCTTGAGCTGCTGCTGTGGTGGTCATGGAGGAGTGGAGAGCATGAGACTGATTCCTGTAAGACCTCAGTGACAGACGAGTCTTCGCATTGATCCTGAAGGCCCAGCCTATACACCAGTCGGTGAACACTCCCACCTGCAGCTTCTCCACGATGGACGTCCAGCGCTTTCCAGCCTCCAGCGCCTAGACTGCAGCTCTGCACAAGAAATTTGGCCAGAGGACAAATGGTCTTGCCCAACTGAGCCTGGTTTCTCTCAAGGTTTTTCCTTTACTTTCGTCAATTGGTGAAGTTTGCTCCTCGCCACTGTCGCCACTGGCTTGCTTGGTTCGGGACTTGTGGAGCTGCGCATCGTTGGATTTGCTCTTCAGTGTTTGGACTTTCAGCAGTGAAAATTAAACCACACTGAAATGAATCAAACTGAACTTCAACTCTGAAAACTAGACTGACAGTTTCAGTTTACTAGAACTTCTATATTAAGCTGCTTTGACACAATCTACATTGTAAAACCGCTATAGAAATAAAGATGAATTGAATTGAATTGAATCTGCATGATCATTTGTGATTTTCAAAACATATTTGCAAATCAAATAAATCCATTCACATTAAGTGTTTTAATAGTGGTTGTATTGTATTCATGTTTTAAAAGAGCTTTCATTTGCATTTTTTTCTGATTAACTGAAGTAAAAAAAATTATGTTTATGTTTTTAAAAATGTTTTTAATTTTGTCCTTGTTATTAGATATTGTTTTTATTTTAGAAATAGCATATTTATTTCCAATCAGCATTCTCAGTACTTCTGCTTAGAGAAGTTTTAGGTGGCAAGGTTTCAAAAGTACTTTTATTTGATTTATTTTTATTTTTTTCCATGTTAATGATAACAACATTTTCGTGGATATATTGTTTTTCTTTCTGCCACATCATTCACAAATCCAGTTCACATAATCCTTGATAATAATTGATATTACTATATGGCCTTCATTATTTCTGTTCCGACAAATATTGATGAATGTGTATCCTAACAGGAGACCTTTTCAGTTATATATATATATTCCCAAAATGCCCTCAGAGCTCATTAATTAAGGTACTGTTCGGCCTGAGATACAAAAATTGGCAATGAGAAGGGCAACAAACAGGCTTTTTTCTTCATATACTTCCACCTTCCCAAAACAGAAGTGAAGATTTTCCATAAAACAGTGCCGATAAGAAAGATCGGATTTCTGCTTAAGTACCGCAGAGACAGATCTAGTTTAGCTCCTGCTTTTCTTTGCCTTTTAACATAAGAAATTTCACTGAGTCCTAGAGATGAAAAGCAGGAAGCGGGAATTGGGAGTGAGAGAGACCATGACAGAGAGAAAGAGAGAGAGATGTGTGTGTGTCTGTCAGTGTGAGGAGGCTCAGCTCTGACAGGTGTGTCAAGCAGTCAGTCACCTGTCAGCACTATAAAGAAATGAAAGCCAGAGAAGGACAGAGGCGTCTGCCTTTCAGCCTGACCCATTTACCACACACACACACATGCACACACACCTGTCCTCTCCATCTGAGTCCACCTATGTAGGTCAAAGGCGGCCTGGGGCTCTCCCTCAGATGAGGAAAGAGTGGAAATCTTTCTTCATTTTGTTGCGTTCTGATCAATTTGCATCCTGTCATCCTCACCTTGTCAGCAGGAGCAAGGCAAAATTAGAGAGTGTGGATGTCACGGCAGACACGCTCTGCTCTGAGTTTATGTGCAAATGAAGCCAAATAAACGCATCTTCTGTGACAGGCCTTTGTGCTGGAGCTCTCCTCTCCAACAGCACAAGAGAGGGCCCGCTGACAGCTTTATGGCTTTATAGAAGAGGAAAGAGAATGATAGAGGAGGAGCGGAAGAAGGAAGTGGCGCCAAAACGCTGGATGAAGCTTATAAATGTGACTGAACCAAAGACAGCTGTAAATATCAGTCATTTACAATGATTCACACAGGCACTTGCTGTGTCCCAGTTTGAATACTATCCATCCTAAATAGTGTTCAGAAAAATAGTTAATGTGTAATAAAATGTTAAAGTTACCTTGGTGTACTATTAGAACTATAAGAATTTCTACTTCAGAAATTGCATGTCCAATATTGCTCAAAACACACTGCACATTGAGTGAGGTTTTGATTTTCGGTGGCCGAGAGAGCTTAACACGCTGCAATTTAAGAAAGCACATGCAATTACAAAAAAACACCAGCAAATAAAGAAATGATCTTCATCAATTTGACAGCACACGTGTTGCAAATACAACACAAACAACAGAAGAAATGCGCAGGAAATTGGTCACAACACAAACAACCGAAGAAACGCACAGAAATTGGTCACAACACAAACAACTGAAGAAACGCACAGAAATTGGTCACAACACAAACAACTGAAGAAACGCGCAAAAAATTGGTCACAACACAAACAACTGAGGAAACGCACAGAAATTGGTCACAACACAAACAACTAAAGAAACACGCAGCAAATTGGTCACAACACAAACAACTGAAGAAACGCACAGAAATTGGTCACAACACAAACAACTGAAGAAACGTACAGAAATTGGTCACAACACAAACAACTGAAGAAACGTACAGAAATTGGTCACAACACAAACAACTGAAGAAACGCACAGCAATTGGTCACAACACAAACAACTAAAGAAACACGCAGCAAATTGGTCACAACACAAACAACTAAAGAAACACGCAGCAAATTGGTCACAACACAAACAACTAAAGAAACACGCAACAAATTGGTCACAACACAAACAACTAAAGAAACACGCAGCAAATTGGTCACAACACAAACAACTAAAGAAACACGCAACAAATTGGTCACAACACAAACAACTAAAGAAACACGCAGCAAATTGGTCACAACACAAACAACTGAAGAAACGCACAGAAATTGGTCACAACACAAACAACTGAAGAAACGCACAGAAATTGGTCACAACACAAACAACTGAAGAAACGCACAGAAATTGGTCACAACACAAACAACTGAAGAAATGCACAGAAATTGGTCACAACACAAACAACTGAAGAAACGCACAGAAATTGGTCACAACACAAACAACTGAAGAAACGCACAGAAATTGGTCACAACACAAACAACTGAAGAAACGCACAGAAATTGGTCACAACACAAACAACTGAAGAAACGCACAGAAATTGGTCACAACACAAACAACTGAAGAAATGCACAGAAATTGGTCACAACACAAACAACTGAAGAAACGCACAGCAATTGGTCACAACACAAACAACTAAAGAAACACGCAGCAAATTGGTCACAACACAAACAACTAAAGAAACACGCAGCAAATTGGTCACAACACAAACAACTGAAGAAACGCACAGCAGTTGGTCACAACACAAACAACTGAAGAAACGCACAGAAATTGGTCACAACACAAACAACTGAAGAAACGCACAGAAATTGGTCACAACACAAACAACTGAAGAAACGCACAGAAATTGGTCACAACACAAACAACTGAAGAAACGCACAGAAATTGGTCACAACACAAACAACTGAAGAAACGCACAGCAATTGGTCACAACACTTGCAAATATCCACATAACACAATGGAAATGTTTCAAGGGGACCTAAAATCATGACAGACCCTGCTGAGATATGGAAGTTTTATTATGTCTTGTAATCAGGATATTTAAATAAACGAAAAACAACTCACCTTTCAAAGATCACCAATCACTTCCTTGAGCAACAGTCACGGCATAATAACACATCCATATCTCAGCAGGGTCTGTCATGGTGGCCCTGGAGGGCCGGTGTCCTGCATAGTTTAGTTCCAACACCAATTAGACACAACTGAACCAGCTAATCAAGCTTTTTCTGTATACTTGAAACTTCCAGGCAGGTGTATTTGAAGGAAGTTGGAGCTAAACTATGCAAGACACAGGCCCTCCAGATATCCAGCATTTTGGGTTTCGCTGAGCTGTAAACAGAGTAGAAGCATGGCTGCCACCATTTTAAAAAACGAAAGTGAGTATGCAGTGGGGCAGCACGGTGGCGCAGTGGGTAGCACAATCGCCTCACAGAAAGAAAGTAGCTGGTTCGAGCCCCGGCTGGGTCAGTTGGCATTTCTGTTTGGAGTTTGCATGTTCTCCCTGTGTTCATGTGGGTTTCCTCCAGGTCCACAAGTCCAGAAACATGTGTAGGTGAATTGGGTATGCTAAATTGTCTGTACTGTATGTGTGAATACGTTTGTATGGATGCTTCCCAGTGATGGTTGCAGCTGGAAGGGCATCCGCTGCTTAAAACTTATGCTGGATAACCTGGCAGTTTATTCCGCTGTGGCGACCCCCAGGTTAATAGAGGAACTAAGATGAAAAGAAAATGAATGAATGGGTATGCAGTGGGAAGAAACCCGGAAGTAGAGGACCAGCACTGTAAACATTGCAACAACATGCTGTGGACTACAAACCTCCAGCTGTTGCAGCGTTTTCAAAGTGCAGATGTGGTGTTAACATCATTTTAATATCATTCAGTTCAATATCATTGAACAATTAAAAGCATTTTAGGCATCAAACAAAATCATAATCTCTTTAAGAGTAATACACTTAAGTGTGCTCCTAGGCTTTAGTTCATGGCACAAGGTAAACACCGTGAGGACACTTCCCTGCTCAGCCTATGTAACCTGGTGAGTGATATAACAGTGCAGTCTTCTGTAGCACACCCTCGTGTTGTCTGTTATAGTGTTGTCCCGGTACTGATTTTTAAAAACATCCATTTACCACTAACATTTAAGTGCTGTTGAGCATGTTCTTAAACACCGCTGATTTGAAGGAGGATGGAGGAGTGGAGAACATGAGACTGATTCCTGAAAGATTGCAGTGACAGATGAGCCTTCATATTGATCCCGTGGGCCAGCCTAAACACCCTCCAGTGACCTACTCACACCTGCAGTTCTTCACGATGCACGTCTAGTGTTCTCCAGCCTCCGGTACCTAGACTGCAGCTCTGCACAAGAAGTTTGGCCAGAGGTTGTGCCCAACAGAGCCTGGTTTCTCTCGAAACTTTTTTCCCTTCACTTTCGTCAATTGGTGAAGTTTGTTCCTCGCCACTGTCGCCACTGGCTTACTTGGTTTGGAAATTGTGGAGCTGCGCATCAATAGATTTGCTCTTCAGTGTTTGGACTTTCAGCAGTGAAATTTAAACTAGACTGAACTGAACTAAACTAAACTTCAACTCTGAAAATTGGACTGACACAGTTTCAATTTACTATAACTTCTATGTTAAGCTGGTTTGACACAATCTACATTGTAAAAGAGCTATAGAACTAAACATGATTTTTCTAAGGGCGTGATGTGCCATAGTATTCACCAGTGCTCAACAGAAATGACTATGATTGGCCATGAAGGTCATCAGTTCACGGCTCCTCACTGAGTGCAAACACAGATACAAGGACACTGGAGCGTTTTAAAGCCTCAAAGATCAGTCAATTCATCAGCTGATGTCTGTGTTTGCACTAGGTAAACATTGGTAAAGAGCGGTGAACTAATGACCTTCATGGCTAATCACAGTCATATCTGTTGAGCACTGGTGAATACTATGACACATCAGCAATGTTTATGAACTCGCTCAACAGCACTTAAATGTTAGCGGTGAATTGCTTTTTTTTTTCAGTACCGATTGGTGCCGATATTCAGTATGATGACAAGTCTAATATAGTGAAATAATTAGTTCATTAACTTGAGCTTGATAAATGGCATCTAAAATGTGTGTTTGGGAAATATAACGTTATCTAACTGGTGCCATTTCCCTTTACTTAGCTGAAAATGAGGTCTGATATCTCTTTTTATTTTCACTATCCATTCAGAACGGACCTTCAAGTCACTTGGAGGGCGGTGAAATGATAAATTTGTGTCACTTTGGCCCAATCCTAATTCTACCCCTTAGCTCTTCCCCTTACCAATTCTCTTTAGCTTGAAGATGTAGGGCTAAGGGGAAGGGGTAGATACCCCTTCGAACTGAGATTTTTCAGCACCACATTCGAAACCAAGAGGTAAGAAAATTTCCCAGAATACACCAGCCACAACGGCAGTATAGCTGCACCCGGAAGTTAGGAGATCCACAAATTAGTATTTTTGTCATTATTACAAATTTTTACAACAAACAAGGAAATGTTTTAATATATTCATAACCGCCTTCGTGTTTTACCATCATGCATTTAAAGAAACCGCTAAAATAAAAACCACTAAATTTCGCGATCTATAATCCATTATAATAACTCCTGTATAGCAGTCCCACAACATTCAGTCACTCGATGACACTCGAATCCCCTGTCAGAAAAGTCTAGTGGCTGAATTAGCTTTTTTACAGTGTCTGCTATAATGTTAAATTTGTTTTCAAGTGTTTACATAAATGAATATGGCCACGGTGTAAATGTACAGTACAGATACGATCTTATTGCCACATTATATCGTTATGATAACATAATATATGCTTTCAGTAATTTCCTGAAGATAAATACCAAAAAAAACCACAACTGGAATAACTACAGCAGTCGCAATAGTCTGATCTCATATGAAGCAAGAGATGGCGATGACATATGATAATGTGTGCAGGTGCTGTAGTGGAGTCTCATTTCTTAGGGGTAAATTTTGTAGCCCTTCCCCTTCACACTCGGTTTTAAGGGTTAAGGGGTAGGGGTACAAAAATAGTATTGGGATTGGGCCTTTCTCTTTGCTCATGAGATATACAGCCAGGTACACAACATTCTTGTGTGACTCCAGGTGATACTTCTGGGTTTCTACCCACCGCAGCCTCGATTTCGCTTTCAAAATGGCGGTCACGTGAAATCAGTCTATTTCACAGAAGAGTCCCACACAAAAAGTAATTTTGACAAAATAATTCATCACAGGAAGCAAAGCACACATTCAATACCTTCTGTATACATCTCCAAAAAAATCATGGCCTAAGCATCTCGATGTGTCTCCCACTGTTCAACTTCTGGCATTCCAGACCGTACAACATCTCCTTCACATTAGCAGGAGTTGCTAATCGTCTAACGGTGTCTCCTGGAAGTCAGCGACTGTGTGGGAGTGTTTCTCTCGGTGGCCGTGCGGCTGTCCTTGTTCCTCAGAGAGTCTGCCACTCACACTGACGTCCCCGGGTCTGACAGCACCCGCTTACACATGTCACTTGACATTACACACACACACATGCCGGCACACACTCACACACACTGACTGCCAGGAGGATCGGGAGGGGTGCCCACATCCTGCCGAGAGCCCACACATAGACGCACACACTGTCTGCTTTCTGAGAAAATGCCTTTACCCTTGTGATCCGACCAAAATCGCATTCCCTATTTTAGTCCACAGACCACTGAAACTAATAGGACATGGTTTGGGTAGAGAAAGACAAGCATTGACGATCACATGACGAACTGGATGCCACAGCACCCTACGGTCAATCAGACTGGCATCAGAGCGATCAGACGTGTGTTTGATGGAGCGAGGATGCGTTTACGCCGGTGGGTGGTGGTAAGATGGCAGATGGAGACAGGTGTGAAAGTGTGTTTAAGGAGAAGTAGGCAAGCAAGTTAATTTGTGTTGAGAGTCTGCGTTCGTGTGGGTGAGGGAAGCGAGGGAAAGGGATGATGGGATTGATACCCGTAGGAGAGAGAAATCAGCTATGAGATAACGCACTGTTTTTCTTAGACAGCAATGCGATTAAATGGAGATCAAATCAAGAGTAAAGTCTCTTGCCTCTCTGATTTTTCTTGTGGAAAATAGATCTCATTGTGTATATGAGAGAGATTGGGTCTCCAATTGAGTTTAGTTTGCGAAGGAACTAAAACCTGAAATCAAAGTTATGAATTTAAGTAAAACCTACTCAACTTTTTGATACTGGTGATCCCATGTTTTCCCGGTCTTACTGCTTTTCTTGTAAGATGTTGTAACATTATTGAACTATTTTTTTGTGTTCAGTTGGGTACTTTATTAACTAGATTGTGTTGATATGATTTCCAATGAAAAGTCCAAACACTGAAAAGCAAATCTATTGATGCGCAGCTCTACAAGTCCAAAACCAAGCAAGCCAGTGGTGACAGTGGCGAGGAACAAAACTTGACCATTTGACGAAAGTAAAGGAAAAACCTTGAGAGAAACCAGGCTCAGTTGGGCACAGCCATTTCTCTTCTGGCCAAACTTCTTGTGCTGAGCTACGGTCTAGGCAGCAGGGGCTAGAGAACGCTGGATGTCCATCGTGGAGAAGCTGCAGGTGTGAATATAATGTGACAAGGCCTAACTTAAGCTTGTCATTCTTAAAAGAAATCTTACAAAAACAAGAATAAAATCATACAATTCAATGATAGAAAGCATCCTTGATCACTGTCATCTTCTCCTCCATCAAATGATGTTACTTTCGAGTAAGGTGTATGGAACGCAACTTTTTATTTATTTATTTATTTATTTATTTATTTATTTATTTATTTATTTATTTATTTATTTATTTTCAGAACAACCTCTTCCCCAACAATTTAACCCCTTACAGATGAGGTAATAAAAAAAAAAAGATAATATAACAATTTTAAAATAAAATAAAAAAAAAAATAAGAAAAGAAAAGTAATACAAAATAGATAAATAAATAAAAAAGTACTGCCATCATACTTTTTAGGGGATACATTTGTATATCAAGTTATATTGTTACCTCAGATTACATTGGTGATAGGTTAATTTACCTAATAATATACATATCTGAATACGCTGTAATACTTTTCCACCTCTTCAGAAAAATATCAATCTTCATTTGTAGACATGCAGTAATTTTTTCCAATACATAGACCTGTTTAAGTCTCTGAATCCACTGAGCCATCTTTGAAGAGCCTTCTTCCATCCAATGTACTGTTATCATTTTTTTTTTTGCAACCACCAGTAATAATTATTGCATGCATTTTATGTTAAATTCAATGCAAATGTGACAGGACTGACAGAAACACGAGGACATTTGTAAAATAGTATTTATTTGCAGAATTTATTATAGTTCCATGTTTTTAATCAATTGATGTGAATGATAACAACTAAAACTTGCTATTTATGAAGTTTTTTTTAATAAATAACAGTTTTTAGCATAACAAAACTATTAAAGCTGTGGGTTCAATTGGGCTGAGGACAAGGACAATGACAGGATTTGTGTAAAGTGTTTTTAATAAAGAACAAAAATCGGAGAATCAAATGAAAGACGTACTCCTTTACACAACAACTTACAGAAATCAACAATCAGCCATTTTAGGAATTTTTGGTGCGAAATACTTTTTATTCACTGTATTTTTTTATTTATTTCAGGGGCAGATAAAGTATGTTTCTGGTAGAATGTCCCAAATTTCTTTCAGTAAAAATAAACAAAAAGTTCTTCAAATAAACTTCAAATGACTAAGCAGAAATTATTCAAGTACGGGTCTTGCTTGGGCCATTTTACAAAACAGTTTCCATAATAATACTTGACTTATTTCCATACATGTGAAATTTACTTGCAATGGGACAATTATAAATTTTTTTGTGTAATAGACATTAATTTTGGAGCTTGTAACTTTTACAACTTTTATGATTTTGTTTTTTAGCTTAGCTTAAATCTTTTATTTGGAAAGGATGTAGTCAGCAATATTCATATTATGACTTTTACTTAAACATACAAAATATAAAAGTATAAGTGATTATACAAAATTTTATTGTTTAAATAAAATTTTAAAAGATTGAAAATATCTTTCAAAAAGGTATTTTTAAAATAAATCTATCTATCTATCTATCTATCTATCTATCTATCTATCTATCTATCTATCTATCTATCTATCTATCTATCTGTCTATCTGTCTGTCTGTCTGTCTGTCTGTCTGTCTGTCTGTCTGTCTGTCTGTCTGTCTGTCTGTCCATCTATGAAGAAACACCTGAGACAACGTTCACATAAGCATCTCAGATCACATTATGTCTCCTGAGCATTGACAGAATGACCTCTGGGTAATAACATTCTCCTCTCAATAGAGCTGTGACTATTCCCGACACTCTGTTTGTTTAGGTGTGTACGGTTGGCTTATGCAGGGTGGGCTGCTCTATGATTGGTTAAAGTGGGTCTCTGCAGTGAGTCTGTGGTCTGCGAGGAGGAGGTCGCTCAATCAACAGCTCTGTCCACTGCTAAAACACCTGACTGGTATATTTAGAGGAAAACTGGATGAAAGACAAAATGAAACTTTAAGCAGGCCCAAGTGCAGGTGTGGATATAGGGCTTTGCTTGTGTTTGTACAGGTTTGGCCATATTTGTGAGAAAACAGACTTTTGAAGTGGTTTATAAAGACTCATAAATCACCTCTGGCCTAAATCGAATCATGGTTTTGCATTAAATCTAAAGCTGTCAACAAGTTTCAGGACGGTTATGTTTAGAGGTAAAGTACAGTAAACATCATCATCGTCGTCATATAGAAGCCAGTGTCAACGAGGCGTCCTCACTAACATTAACACGTGTGCTTGATGAAAGAGAGAGAGAGGATCGAGAGCGAACTCTTGAAAGATCGATGTGTGTGTGTTTGCGTTTTATCCAAACACACATATTCCCCAACCTCTGCAACCACAGAGTGAGAAGGAGATGATATCAGAATAAAGAGGTATGCTGAAAGCAGCGAGAGAGACACTGAACACAGACATCACCCATCACAAACACTCCTTCACCCACAGCAGCCTGACAGACACAAAGAGAGGGAGGTGAAGATGAGAAACAAGTGATAGACGGAGAGAGAGAGTGAGTGAAAGAGTCATCACCAGGGATCACTCCATTGCATACCGTGAAAAATGTGTCTCTTTTTGTTGGCAGAGGGCTGAGATTAGGCTGTAGCCCGTGGCCATAACAGTGCCGACAGAGACGCGAGGGTATTCTCTTTAACTAATGAAGAGCTGCAGACCGTATGATTGTCTGTCTGACACTCTGAGATGAGTCCTCACTTGTTGGCACAGCTTTTAAACCTTGCCTGAATGTCTTCGGAGAGAGCGTCAGTGTCTCAGCTATTAACGTCTCAGTAAAGCCTGTATGATTTCCTTCTTTGAACTTCGGAGAGGGTTTTTTTTTTCAGCGCTGAAGACACAGATTGACAGTTTTGGTTTGAAGGCCTTGAAAGAGGGAAGACACTGTCTCCTCCTGGCAGCCTATCAAACTTATCTGTAGCTCTGTGACAGGCGGAGTCTACTAAGGGATTATGACTGTGAGGATGTAAAGTGGGCTGATCGCTGTGATTGGCAGCTGCTTCTCTGAGAATGGCACAATCTGGACATCGCTTTTTCACGCCGACGCTTCTGCATAGAAGACCTCAGATCAGACTGACCGCTCATTAATATCTGTCATAACGCCCTCTTCCTGTCTTACAATGGTGTCATTCAGCACTGGACTTGCAAACACAGCACTGTGAGAGTACCCCTCGGCTCATGAAATGAAATAGGCTCAACATGCTTGCCCAGAGGAAACAGAAATCGCAGAAGAGATCTCTGCAATGTCGCAATAGTTTCTCCCAACCTGAAATTAGATTAAATGAGGAGCGAATGGAGACTCCTAGCTGTCTGATTTCAGACAGTCTCCTGCAGACACAGACTCAACTATGTTTCATGCTGTGCTCATCTGTTTGTAGTGTCCTTTAACATTTTTACTGAAAACAAGGCCATCGTGACATCACGACACTCCATGCCCTGCCCCGCCCGGTCCACACTTTCATCCGCGACACCCCAACCCCCCCATTTCACAAACCGATCACTTTCGTTTTGACTTTCGGGTTGAGGGCGGTGTGATCGTCGTTTGCCTAGAGCGCCAGTACAGCTTGCTTCGGCCCTGGGCACACCCAGTAGAAAACGTCTCATGCTGTAGCGGTGAGAGTTGTGCCTGGCTTTGTGCAATGTGAACAAAAGATATAGACGAATTATTACAAATTATTAAAATGAATATGTATGTATGAACGCAGATGATAACAACTGTTCATTTAAATACTTACCTAATATAAAGCTTAAATTTACATTAGACGTGATAACCGTGAAACCATGATTTTTCTTCAGACTATATAATCGTACAACCAGAATCTATAATTGTTGCATCCCTAATTGTTATGCAGTTCACAACATAACATATGAATGTGTCTGAATGTAAAAGAAGCCTATTTAACAATGCACTGCTGTTGTTGTGCTTTGAGATACAACATTTTAATGTTTGTAAAAAAAAAAAAACCCTATTGTGTAATGCATTGATATTATGTAGTTTCAAAATACAATATTTTAACATTTTAATGTAGAAAAATACAACGTGGGTGTCTTAAGGAGCAAAAATACAGCATATGGGCTCTTATATGCAGTTGTGTCCTCACTCATATTGCAAGCTAAATCTTTCTGGCCCCTCGTGCTTTTCATGAACAGGCCCCCATGACAAACTAATGAAGTAGCCCTGGTATAGACATTAACAACTGTTATGGTTGGGTTTAGGTGTGGAGTAGGTGTGGACGTTAATAACTGATGTACAGCGCCATCTTGCCGACAACATATTTTTGACATGTGGGTCTCCATAACATCATGTTAACTACACCCTTCATGTTACACCCCTGTCTTGAATGTAGTGTTCACATGAATGTTAAAAGTGATGTCACATGCTACAGATCAGAGTCTTTAGTCATATGCACATTACATGAATATCCCACTGTTTTCTCATACACCAGGGGTGTCCAAACCTGGTCCTGGAGGGCCACTCTCCATCCTGCCTCAACACACCTGTCTGGAAGTTTATTGCATGCTTAGTAAGACAGCAGCCATTCAGTATCAGGATTGGACCTGGCAAATGCTATAAGAATGTAGGGATATTCCAAGCCAAATTTGGGTAAAATATGGACAATTCCAACCACTGGGTTATAAATTCATTTAATAATTATCTAACTCAGCTGTTATTCTATAATTTAACCAAATTTGTGTTGAATGAGTGCACTATTTTCCTTCAATCACCTAATTGTCTTTGTTTTAAATAGCAGATTTAACATTAATCATTAACAATGTTAACGTTAACATTATTTTGGTCCTAATTAGGAGCACATGAAGCTTTGTGCCTGCAGTTTATATTTATCAAGCAGTAAAACTGCCCATTTCTGTGGCCAAAACAAGCTGTGGCTGAGAGGACTGATGAGACATTGTTTTGCTCCACTTCACAAGTGAAAGGACAATTTTACAATTTCATGACGTTCATTTATGACTGCCCTCTCCATTGCATTAGAATGGTTCTACAACTCCCCTTCCAACCTGATCAAAATTTCATCAGATCAAGCTTAGTTGGATCATCTGATGTGCTAGCCAAAAAGTGCATTTTATGAACCATGAACTGAATTTACAGGTGAAGTTTACGACTTATGACATGCAATTAGGCATGGGTCGGTATAAGATTCTGACGGTATGATAACCTTGGATAAAAATATCATGGTATTGGGATTACTGCTCTACAATATAGATTTTTAAATGTCTGGGTTAAATACAAAAACTTTTTCCCTTTTGAACACAATATATTTTATTTCGAGAAACATTTAAAATATTTTTAACAATTTAAAACAGCATCTTTACATATCTTTTCTGCTAGAGGTACTGTTGTCCTAAAAAAGACATAAATAAAAAATCTTAAACATGCCTCAGGAACGGTATAGCAGAAAATTTTGGCAGTTCTAAAACCTTGACTTTTCTAAACCGCGGTATACCTTGAAAATGGTTATCGTCCCATACCTACACACAATGCGCTCTTCTTTTATAGTAGGGACACCGACTTTACATTTTCACTCTCCTAAACATTATACTAAACAAAATTATGTGATTGAGTGCTTTAGATGTCAGTCAGGTGGCCTCTTAGCCAGTCCTTGACCAATAAAATTGCATAAGAATCCTTCTGCTGTCAGTCTGAAAGTCTTGCCCAATAACACAAAAGTATGAGTCTTCTCATTGTTCGATACTTCTCTTCAAATTCTTCAGTGACCAACCACCTAATATGTGCAACATGCATTACATGAATAGCTTTAAAAAGTCCAACATAAGATAACTCATGTCCTACTAGAAAATAGGAACTCTTTGAGCTTTTCTAATTTAAGAAGTGTTTTTGCACTGCATTTTGTTTCTGTTATATCTATTTTAATGATCTAGGTCCATCGTCTAAAGCCCATGGCACAAAATCATTAAAGGCTCTATTTTAACGATCTAGGTGCAAAGTCTGAAGCGCAGGGCGCTAAAGCATTAAGAGCGTATCCGAATCCAGTTTTGCTATTTTAAGGACGGAAAAATATGCTCTGCGCCGCCGCGCATGGTCTAACAGGGTTGAGCTTATTCTCTTAATGAGTTATGGGTGTGTTTTGAGAATAAACGAATCAGAGTCTCATCTCCCATTCCCTTTAAGAGCCAGATGCGTCGCGCCATGGCGCATTTGCTATTTACATGGCGGATTTTGTAAGTGGAAAAACTGAACGCTTCACTTGCGAGAAAACAGTTAAACAGCATCTGCAGCGCGAGAATGAGCCTCCTCCAAATCGGCCTTTACTTTCTCTTTCACTTTCTCTCTTTCATGGATAAGGAGATGTGTTGTACGCACAGACATCGATTAGCCTAAATATTTAATTTAGTTTGTTAAGCACAAAGATTTGTTTCAAAACTATTTCTAACTTCTCTCTTATTTACCACACCTGATTCAGATAGTAAGCTCATCAAAAGAGCTCCATGCATGATCTGTGTTCCAACTGACACAGTGAGCATTGCTCCCTTCTGCTTTATTGTTCTCTACCTGAGCATGAGAAACCTTATTTTACTTCGGAACCTTCATTCACATCTTTGCAGAACAGCACTGCCTGCAGCATCTTACTAGAGTAGCATAAGGTGTAAGAACAAATGTCTGAAGTAAAAAAAGAAATCTACAAATGTGCAGAGCTGTGGGGCACGAGGACCAGGTTTGAGAAACATTGTTGTAACTTGTGGTACAGTACAAAAAAAGTAATTTTAGACTAAAAATATTAAGATTTAATTAAGTTTAACACAACTGCTTTATGTGTCTTTGTATACACTTGCAATCCCTTTTATATTGGTGATAACAGGTGTTATAATGCACATCTGCATTCTTTGCAGTGTGTGTGTGTGTGTGTGTGTCATGTATCAAACATGTGTTGTGTCTTGATGAGCGAGCATGTGTGATGCAGTGTGCAAGACATAATATGTCTTCAGTGTCTGTGTTTCAGTGTGTGTGTGTGTGTGTGTGAGATTGTGGGCAGCTTGTGTACATCTACCACCAGAAGAGATCAAACATACGGCTCAGCACCCCAGCAGCTGCCAGAGCCTGCCTTTTATCTCTCTCTCTCTCCTCCATACTTTCTGAATTAACCGTCTCTGGTTCACTTACCATGAGCGCATGTCTCCACCCATATCTGTCTTTCTCTCCTTATTCTTTTCTTCGCTATCAATCTTTCTTGGCTTTCCTCAGTCTCTCATCCCTGTTTCGCCGTCTCGATCCTTCATAAACCCCCCCTCCTTTCATCCTACATCACAATTTATCTCTCCCCACTGTCTCCCCACTCACTCCCTCCCTTAATCTCTCTCTCTCTCTCTCGCTCTTAATCTCTGCGCGTCCCATCCTTCTTCTCTCTCTCTCTGGTGTTAATGTGGGGGTGATTGAGGAGTGCTGGATGTGTGCTGTGACAGGGCTCATCTCTTGCAGTGATGCATGGTCCGCCCGCTCCTCCCTGTAGCCCCATTACACCCTGATTAATCGCCCCTGTTTAACTCAATAATTCATCCCTTAAAAAACAAAACCTCCACTGGGAGCGATGCTGGGAAGAGGGGGCTGAGGAGAAAACAGGCAACAACAGGAAGAAAAAAAAAACAGATCAGGCAAAGAGCGAGAGATATGGGCGAAGGAAAACGAGGGAAGCAAAAGGAATTTGTCCTTGTTCCTTTACGTGATGAACTCGAACAAAATAAAACATGTTATGATGTCACTGAGGTGAAAATGGAACCTCAGATTTGATATGCTGACAGTGTGAGTCAGGCGTGATTTGTCATGCCGCGTATCGCGTACAATCTCAGTTCCAGTAATTATGCAATACGAGGAACAAGCAGAAGCAAGTTTTCTTCAAGCTCGTTTTAAGGTATTTCTGTTCCCACTGGCTGGACGCTTGGTTATTTTTATGTGTTGATAAAAAATTATATGATTATGTTTGTAATGATCCTAAATTAGATATCATTCACAAACTTCATTCCTCTTTCTTCAACTTAGTCTCTATTTCAGAGGTCGCCACAGTGGAAAGAACCGCCGAGAGGGGTCTGGCTGCAGACTCGGTGCAGATGCAATCTGAGCTGTATCCAATGCTTTTTCATGTGCTCACCTAGCCCCACCCCTAATGCTACCCCTCACAGTGACGTCACTAGCTCCACTGAGTGCTTTGTGTCTGCATTGCATCTCTGAGCGATGCAATCATTAAGGCTGCATCCAGATCCTATTGGAACCGCCAACTATTCCAGCATATATTTTACGCATCGCATGCCATTCCAGTTGCAACCCAACATTGGGAAACACCCATTCACACTCATATATTATGGACCATTTAATTTTTCAGGGCAAGTCTTAGGACTGTAGGGAACACCAGAGCACCCGGATGAAACCCAAATGAATACAGGGAGAACATGCAAACAGAAATGCCAACTGGTCCAGCCAGGACTCGAACGAGCAACCTTCTTGTTGTGCGGCGACAGTGCTAACAACTGAGCCACCGTGCCGCCTTACAAAATTTTGTACTATGCTATTTTGCAATTTTTAAAAGACTTTCTCATCTATCATAATCTGCTGTGTGTTTCAAACTATTCAATTCATTAAATTCATTTTTACAATTATGTTCAAAACAGCAGTGTTAGGGGCTGATCACACAGAACGTGCTTTTTGCGTTGAGAGGTGCCTTTTTAAAAATGATTTACCAACGGCCGCGAGCGTTTTGCGTGCTGCTTATGTGCTCTGCGTGCCTCATATTTGAACCGCCTGCTGCACCTCGTGTTTTTGCTGTTGCATGCTGTGTGATCGCTGTTAAAAAAGTCAATTCTGAGCGGATAAAGTACGCTATGTCAGTCGCGTCTTTTTCATTCTCCAATCAAATGAAAGCAGAGGCGGAGTTTCTGTTGAGGTGCCTGCAGTGTTTGTGTTGTCAAGACGACTATACTGAGACTTTTAAAGATAGTTTTGAGTTATCTGGAGCTGTATGACTCACAAATCTTGAATATCACAATATTATTAAATATTAGAATTTGATAAAATCAACACCAACCAAAATCAACACCAACACTCGTGCACAATAAGCAGCTGATTCATTTGTTGCCTAGTGATATAAAAAGCTTAACATTTTAGTGGTTTTTCCCTTTTATTGGGACAAAACAATGGAGAGCATTGAAAAGGCAATTTTGGGGACCAGAGGCAGAATGGAAGGATTGGCAAAGGAACTCATGTTGGAAATCATATTTAGACCACAATTAGCACATTAGTCCCATATGTTGTGTGCTCTAAACACAAAGTTATTGGTTTCTGTGTGTTCGATAGCTTTTATCATTTTAACTACATTTCAGTCTTGTCTTTTTTCAAGAACAATATTCATTAGATGAGCGCGCATTCCTATATTTCAATCATATTACTAACACAAAGGACCTGTCAAATTTCTGTTTGTGTCAAGCCATAGGGAATGAATATTTTTCACCCTTTTTATTATTATTAACAATGCAAAACAGAAGGTGACAGTTAACAGGTTAAAATGATTATTTACTGACTTTTATGCTGTTTCAAGTCTGTATGATTTCTGTTCTGCTGAAAAGAAAACATTAGGGCAAGTGCAAACTGTTTCTCTCTCAATAATAGAGACCACAGTTGTCAAGCGTGTCAAAACTGACATGAAGAGTCCATAAAAGCATCATAAATCTAGCCCATACAACTGCTACTCTATTATTTCAAATCTTCTGAAGTCACGTGATAGCTTTGTGTAAGAAAAACTAATCGCTAAATTGTTATTTTCTGGCAATCATACTATCTGTAGCAGTCCTCAAATCTGATTTCAATCTTTTAATTCATGATTAAGAACAAACTGCACAACCACATGACCTTTCTAAAGTTTAGGCTCAGTGTGATACTTGGCTTTTCATTCATTCATTTTCCTTTGGCATAGTCCCTTATTTATCAGGAGTTGCACACACACACACACGCACACACCCACACACACACACACACACACACACACACACACACACACACACACACACACACACACACATGCACACACACACGCAAACGCAAACATGCAAACACACTCTGTGCCCAAATTTAACCCATAAACAGCAAAATAAGTAAGAAACAGACGTTATTGGAAAGTTTCTTTGCTAAGGGGAAAAGGCCCAGTGAGGTTTCCATTTCCAATGGAGGTGCGTGGCGTGATGCGCACCCAGTTGAATGAATGCCATGAGGAGTGACACATTTCGGTAGACTACTTGTCTCAGACAAACACAGAACACCTAAACACTGCAGAGCTTTGTAATTTTCTCCAAAAATAAAACTTTCAGCGTGACAGCTTGTCATCCTCTGAGAAAATGATTGATGGTCGCCTAGTAACCTATGAACCTCTGACACCCTCCAACATCCCCCCACCACCCCTCCCACCCCTTAACCTAAAGGTTGAGGACCACTGCTTTAAGGTTTATAATGTAAATCCAATGAATGGGTTGGTAAACAAAACTACATAAGGTCTTTCATACTACCCAGGTTGCAAAAATTCTCACCCAGATTTGGCATAAAGCTGGCACAGCAGCATTCATCTGGCTCTAGGATACAGCATGTGGGCCAAACATGGCTCAGGTTTGACAGAGGTGGTACCATCTTTAAAGCGGCACACAAGACATAGGCCAGATGTCAAATAAAGTATTTGGCTCAGATGTTAAAAATGTATATGTGGGCCACGTTAGTTTGGCCTGTCTTGACCCACATTTAAAATACATTTAAATTATTTTTGAGTAAAGAAATATTTTGATGCACAATTTCCATTTCCATCTTCCTGCTTGCATCTTCTAGTGCCTTCATTTTAATCTAGGAAACAATCAAGTTTAATTGATCTATTGATTCCTGTATGTTGCAAAAAAACTGAATTTAACCTACATTACATATGATTTATTAATCAAATTATTATTTTACAAATTATATTATTATTAACCATTACTAACCATTTTTATTATTAACGTGCCTAAAGCGCAATGCTTCATGGATTGCAGTCGTGACACACCAAATATGGCTTCCAGACAATAGCCAAACATGGTCCATATCTGGCCCAGTTCAGGCCGAGTTATGGGTTATTAACCTGGCTGAGACTAGGCCCAGATATGGTCCATGTTTGGCCCTTATATGGAAGCCAGATTGGACCAGTCATGTACCGTAATTCACTGCGACATGTGGGCCAAGCAAAAGGTGATTGTGTAAGCCAGAGCTGGGCCAAAGAAATTTAGCTATGTGGGTATATAATACATCCACAGAAAATACAATAGTACTTTACAAATTGTACACAAATCATCGAAAGATTTGGATTATATTTAACAGTATAACTTTAATATAAATAAAAAACAATAACAACAGCCAATAACTCAACAATCTGTGGTCTACATTTAATAGGCTTAACAAAAAAGAAAATTCTGTAGATTTCCACAGGTGCAGATCTCATGTGTGTCTATCTATGACTGATCTAAAGTGTTGAAAAATAACAGCGTCAAGTCAAATTTACAGTTGTTTTGTTGTGCTTTTTGCCCTTTTTGGAGAATGCCAACTTAGTGATCCCCATTCAGAGAACAACAACAGTGAGCATTCAGCTAAACTGCTTCTTGTATTCAACAGATAAAAGTCAGTCATACAGGTTTAGCACAGCATGAGGGTGATAACAGAATGCTCACTTTGGATGTACTGTAGCTTTAAGGGAATCATTTGTTCTCAGGATTGTGTAACAACAGTTTGCAGTGAAATGTAACTAACCTCGTCCTCCCCGCTCCATGTTTATCTCTACCAATTTCTCACCAACATTCTTGCCTCCACTGCTCGGCGCTGATAACCTTTCCCCAAAAGTGCTCTGAGGTAAAAACCTGAGCGATCAAATGAGGTCATGAGCTGATGGCGGGAAGGAAAAGGGCCTGGTGCCAATCACCCAATCCAGCCGAGGGAAGGTAAACACAGGCAGGTTAGACATAAAAGAGCTCATAGAGTTTTGTTATGGCTCATGTGCCTCGGACTGACGTGTTTGACAAGTGCACTGGCTAGTAGCGATGTTAGGACATGTCCAGCTCTATCTACAACTGGGACTTGTTTTGCAAGGTGTTCAGATGTGTTAGTGCTTCACTAAGAGGACTGAAGTTCAGAAATGTACTTATCAGGTGTAGATTTGGTGGGAATTGTTCAAAAGGGAAGTGAATGCCTGCCCTAATTATGCATCAGAATATTTTTTAATCAACATCAAAAGGAATTTTATATGCAATGCTGGTGAGTTAAGCATTGAAAGGGCTCCTAAAAAGAGTCACGCATGGGATGTTCAACTATTAATGACTGCTCATCAAAGGCTTAATACTGGACAAGTACATCATTTTCTAAATTAATAAACAGAATATACGTGAATCTGTAGGTCCCACTAAGTATCACAGCATGTAAATAAACATCAGACTGAATATTATATCACTGTACAGCAAACAATTTCTCAAATACACATTATCGTTCAAATGGTTGGATTGTTTTTTACACTGCAAAATATGTAATGACAATAAGTTAATCATTTTTTAAAAAGTTATATAAAGTTTAACACAATATTTATAGTCAGTTTGATTGATGTAAGTTGAGATGACTAGAAAAGTTCATTTGATTCAACTAAAGTTGAAGACAGCATGAATTTTTTTACAGTGTATGTCTTAAGAAAATAATGGTTACCAAAGGTGCACTTATTATCAATAAATGTGTTAAAATAACATCAATAAATGTGTAAAAACAGTAATATTTGTTGCATTTTTCGTTTATGTTCTAATATATTTTAAAAAGTATGTGTTTTATCAATACTTAGATTTTTTTTATTTAATATTTTTAATATTTTGTGTGACCCATAACAGATTTTTTCTACAATTCTTTGCAACATAAAGGCTCATTCTAAATACGTAGCCCTCTATACATTTCTGGAGAGGGCAAATTATGTAGAAGTACATATGGCTGCATTTCCTCTTTAAAACGAACGCTATGGGGCGGTATGACACTGTTCCTTTTCACGTTTACCAGCTGACCCCTTACCTTATAGCTTTCCTGCTGTTACCAGTTTGTCCAGTTAGCTTGCCTTGTACGTCGGTGGACTTGAAATGCAGAAAGGAGTTGACCACAACGATGGGGTTCGAGTCTGATGAAGAACAGTTCCAGAAAGGGGGCTAAGACAAAAACAAAAAAAAATAAAAATAACAGGGAGAGAATGTGGTAAAGTCTGACAACGTGGTAAGAAGTGGGTGGACAAGTTAATCTGTGCTTTGGAAAACACTATTGGCTGGGTTTAAAGAAGGAGGAGGGTGGGTCAGTCGATCAGGCAGTCAGTCAGTCCACCTCTGGTGGATTTAGAACAGCAGGCGCAAATGGCACTTGCGAGAGAAATTTGAGATCTGAAAAAGCGCACACAGTGGCCTCTGGTGGACTCGCGAAAATGAAAACTGCAAAAAGCATAGCTCCTGAGAAGTGTTTGGTGCTCTCCAGAAATGTATATAGAGGTACGCTTTCAGAATGAGCCTGGGTTGATTCTTTGATGAATAGAAAGTTCGAAAGGAAAGCTTTTATTTAAAACAGTTTGTTTTTTTGCTTTTAATTTTCTCATTTTAATTACTTTTAATCTATTTAAAATTCAGCCCAAAATGAGAACGACTTCAAAAGTTGTATTTTTCAATCTTCTATAGAAGTCAATGGCTACCGGCTTCCAACAATCTTAAAAAACATCTTCTTTTGTAATCAAATACAACAAAAACTAAAAAGTTTGGAGTTACTCAAGGGTGAGTACATTTGATTTTTGGGAAAACTTATCTCTTTATGTTTATTAACATTTTGTTGACCCAAAGTTTTAAACAACAGTGTAAACATGGCTTTGAGTCATGTTTAGAAAATACCTGCCATTTTAATCTCTCAGGGGGTGAAAGCTGCACCACTGATTTGACTATGATTCTGAGCGTCTATAAACACACAAGACAATGACAGTAAATGTGTATTCTGTCTGTCTGAGAAAGCAGTGATGGTATCTGCAGTACTCATGCTGTACGTCTGCTGATAACGGCTAGACTCTGGCTCCTTCCTCTCGCAGATAAACACGGCCTCCATACCAAACTGTGAGTGCATGTGAGTGATAGGCCATGTGTGTGTTTGTTGTGTGAGTGTATACGAGTGAAGTGTGAGGTGCGCTGCACAGATTATCCAGCTGGAGTTCATCTCTCAGATGTACATCACACAGATATACACAGCTATCTCTTCATTTGCTGAGAGACACGTCTATCTCTGCTGGAAACAACAGACCAGTGTTTGCTGTAAGGTTTGTTTGGTTTCATATTAAAATATTAAAAAAAAACATGGTACAGATAGCATCATGGTGCATCCCGAGTTTAAATGGTTCTTTCTCCAGCTTTGTGTCCTGTATTGCGACTGTTCTATCACATTAAATACCCAAAAAAAACCTAAATAAATCTTTAAGAGGGGCGTCACGGTGGCGCAGTGGGTAACATGATCGCCTCACAGCAAGAAGTTTGCTGAGTTGAGCCCTGGCCGGGTCAGTTGGCATTTCTGTGTGGCGTTTGCATGTTCTCCCTGTGTTTGCTTATAAGCTTACCAAAATGCTACCAGTTCGTCAGCCACAAGTTTGTAATTATTACAAACAACAACATATAAAATAATTAAGTGCGATCAATTATTGTTGTTATATTTCACATGTTAGAATTAGTATGTTGTTTGTTGTTGTTTATTTCACATATTCTGTCATGTTAAACAATGACGGAACAGTTTTTTACCCACATTTATGCATTTTATTTTTATTTATTTTTATTTTTCAAAACTATCTATTTATAAACCCTATAACAATATAGCAATGTTAATGAAAATAACAATAACAACAATGACATATGACAATATGACAATGACATATATATATATATATATATATATATATATATATATATATATATATATATATATATATATATATATATATATATTGCAATCAGAATTAGTTAACCCCCCTTAATTATTAGCCACCCTGTTTATTTTTTACCCCAATTTCTGTTTTCAATGCAAGATTTTTTCAACACATTTCTAAACATAATAGTTTTAATAACTCATTTCTAATAACTGATTTATTTTATCTTTGCCGAGATGACAGTAAATAATATTTTACTAGATATTTTTCAGCACACTTCTATACAGATTAAAGGCTTAACTAGGTTAATTAGGTTAACTAGGGGGGTTAGGGTAATAAGGAAAGTTATTGTACAACGATGGTTTGTTTTGTAGAAAAAATAACTATAGCTCAGAGGGGCTAATAATATGGAAAAAAGCTTTTATTCTAGCCAAAATAAAACAAATAAGACTTTCTCCAGATGAAAAAATATTATCAGATATGCTGTGAAAATTTCCTTGCTCTGTTAAACATCATTTGGGAAATATTTTAAAAAGAAACAAATATTCAAAGGGGGGTTAATAATCCTGATTGCAACTGTACATATACACATACAGTTGAAGTCAGAATTATTAGCCCCCTTTGAATTTTTTTTCTTTTTTAAATATTTTCCAAATGATGTTTAACAGAGCAAGGACATTTTCACAGTATTTGTTTTATTTCGGCTAGAATGAAAGCAGTTTTAATTTTTTAAAATCCATTTTAGGGTCAAAATTATTAGCCCCTTTAAGCTATATTGTTTTTCCGATAGTCTACAGAACAAACCATCGTTATACAATAACTTGCCTAATCACCATAACCTGCCTAGTTAACCTAATTAACCTAGTTAAGCCTTTAAATGTCACTTTAAGCTGTATAGAAGTGTCTTGAAAAATATCTAGTCAAATATTATTTACTGTCATCATGACAAAGATAAAATAAATCAGTTATTAGAGATGAGTTATTAAAACTATTGTGTTTAGAAATGTGTTGAAAAAAATTCAACACTTCCTTCCATTAAACAGAAATTGGGGAAAAAAATAAACAGGGGGGCTAATAATTCAAGGGGGCTAATAATTCTGACTTCAACTGTATATACTTGTAGGGGACGACATGGTGGTTAATTAGGTAAGATAAATTTTCCATGGTGTATGTGCGTATGTCCTAGTCCTCCAGGCTGCGGGTTGAGCATTGGGCTAACAACCCTTACCCACCTCATAAAAACTAGATGTTAAGAAACACCAATATGGTCTGTATGAATGTAATGAGTGTGTATGAACTTTTCCCAGTGATGGTTGCAGCTGGAAGGGCATCCGCTGCGTAAAACATATGCTGGATAAGTTGGCGGTTCATTTCGCTGTGGTGACCCCAGATTAATAAACGGACTAAGCTGAAAAGAAAATTAATGAATGTTATACACTGTTGTTGTATGAGCTTACTGTAGGTCACATGACGTTGTCAGATTAAATAGCTGATTTTAGAATAGCATGTTTGCACTATTGTTTATGCTAATATGCAGTCCTGAATTCATGTATAGAATGTTTTTAAAAATGACTTCCAGTTGAATCATTAAGGAATCCAGAAAGAAATCGCCAGTGATATATCAGCACAACTCCAAAATAAGTTCTGTTACGCACGACCATTCCGAGAAGTATACCTATCTACTATCACGGCAGTAAAAGCAGCATATATTGATGTGTGCTATTCTGAACATGTTGTGTGAAAGGCATTCATGCACGTGATAATGTTCAGGGGTGCAGATTTGTCAGCCTCTCTTTTTCTATCTATCTTTACTTGTCAAACTGAGTGGAGCTGTCATGGCATACATCAGGAGTGCTACATGGCCTGGGGAAACACAGGGCAATTATGCTAATAAATAATAATAGGATTGGCTACATGACATCATGAGTGATGGGGCCTCTCAGAACTCATTTACATGACTTTGTGCAGCAATCATCGGCCCCACTAATGTAACGCTAAGCAAATGAGCCCTTTCTGAATATTGTGCAATTTATGGCAAGTCGACTGGCACGGAGAGCGAGTCTATAAATCATGTTGAAACACATGCCCCCAATGACAGCTAAATCAACATAGAGTAATTGCTTTGAAATGTGCTGGAACAGTGCTGGCTGGACAGAAAGAGAGAGAGAGAAGGAGAAGGAGAGGGAGAGAGTGAAAAATAGAGGGAAGCAGGCTTTGACTGAGTGTACTGTGCTTCTGACCTCCCCGTGACACTTTACATACATATTCGTTTTTTAGGAACAGGCTGCTTTTTCAGTTTTAAATCTCATAATGTACAGAAAATACAGCCTTATAGCAGAGAGAATGGATAATATATATCAAGCATGCTAATGTAAACTCAATTCAACTTAAACTTTAGGTAGTTTGACAACAGTTTGTTCAGTTGTAACTCTTTTATGTATTGGAAAGTATCAGAAAATTATCAAATTAAATAACATGATTTCATTTTTACAAAAATATTAGATTTTTATGGAGCCAGATCAGTCTCAGAAGTAATACATTTACAAAATAAAATTCATACATCCACAAAACAATTCACATTTACAAAATCCAATTCGTAAAATTTAAAACACAATTCATAAATACGCTAATCCAATTCATAAATTCAAAACAAGATTCACAAATATGCTAATACAATTCATAAATTCAAAACATGATTCATAAATATGCTAATACAATTCATAAATTCAAAACATGATTCATAAATATGCTAATCCAATTCGTAAATTCAAAACAATATTCATAAATATGCTAATCCAATTCGTAAATTCAAAACATGATTCTTAAATATGCTAATCCAGTTCATAAATTCAAAACATGATTCATAAATATGCTAATCCAGTTCATAAATTCAAAACAATATTCATAAATATGCTAATACAATTCGTAAATTCAAAACATGATTCATAAATATGCTAATCCAATTCATAAATTCAAAACAAGATTCACAAATATGCTAATACAATTCATAAATTCAAAACAAGATTCATAAATATGCTAATCCAATTCGTAAATTCAAAACATGATTCTTAAATATGCTAATCCAGTTCATAAATTCAAAACATGATTCTTAAATATGCTAATCCAGTTCATAAATTCAAAACATGATTCATAAATATGCTAATACATTTCGTAAATTCAAAACATGATTCATAAATATGCTAATCCAATTCGTAAATTCAAAACATGATTCATAAATATGCTAATACAATTCGTAAATTCAAATCAGAATTCATAAATATGCTAATCCAATTCGTAAATTCAAAACAAGATTCATAAATATGCTAATCCAATTCGTAAATTCAAAACAAGATTCATAAATATGCTAATCCAATTCGTAAATTCAAAACAAGATTCATAAATATGCTAATCCAATTCATAAATTCAAAACAAGATTCATAAATATGCTAATCCAATTCGTAAATTCAAAACATGATTCATAAATATGCTAATACAATCCGTAAATTCAAATCATGATTCATAAATATGCTAATACAATTCGTGAATTCAAATCATGATTCATAAATATGCTAATACAATTCGTAAATTCAAAGCAAGATTAAAAAAAAAACAGTCCAATTGATTTGGTGAAAATATTTCAGATTTTTACTTGTGAATTCACGAATTGTGTGATTACAAGTTTACAAATTGGATTTTGTAAATGTGAATTGTGCTGTGCATGTACTGTCTGAACTGTCATTTTGTAAATGTGTTATTTTTGACACTGATCTGGCTCCACAGATTTTTAAAAAGTGGCATGCCCCCAAATCCCACTCTTAAACCTAACTGTCATTGGAGGCTGAGCAAATCAAAGTTAATTGATTTAACAAATTTATATGACTTAGCAAATCAATCAAAAAGTAACTAATTGCTGTGAGATTGTGTTAGATGATTTATGTAAATGTATTGATTTATAAATTAACATTAATAATAATAGTAATGATAAGTTTCACCCTGATGAAGGCAAGTTTGCTGAAACACGCAGGTGCAGATGATTGTAGTAACGAGTAATCAAATGAATTACTGTTTCCCCCATTCGATGCCATTACTGTTACTGACAATAAAATATGCGTTACTATAAGTGAGAACACTGAAGTGGTTTTCATTCAAGCAGCGTCTCTCCCAGCTATAGGACATCTCTTTCTCTGGGGTGGGTGTGCATGTGTGTTCAGGGCTGGGGCGGGACACATAATCAACCAGTGATGATGATTGGTGTGTCTGTGAATGTGATGTAACAGAGAACATGATGATTGGCTTAGATAGAGCACATTTTCATTGTTTGCCAATCAGAGGCAGGAGTAGTGCAGGTGTTCACAAACAAGCACATGTACAGTCAGTGGCACACACCAATGACCAGGAGTCTGAAAAAAGAGTCTCTCTGCCTCACGTCATCACATGCCGCCACAAAATTAGTAGCTACCTACGCAGGTAATAACATGAGCTCTGCAACCAATAGAGGAAACGAAGCCATGAAGTCAGAGCAAATTAAATTAAACTTTTCTCCACCTCAAACACTTATTACTCAGACAGAAGTCAACCAAATTATATATAGATATATATAGTTGAAGACATGCTGCCGTTGACTCCCACATTGTCCCTCAACAACATTAAAATAGTGTAGATTTGTGTGCATTTATTTTATAGTCATCTGACAGTAACGCAGTAGTTACTTTCCTTGGTAATTAGTTACTTTTATAATTATGTAACTCAGTTACTATTTCTGAGAAGTAACTATAACTAATTATTTTTTTAAAGAAATGTGCCCAACATTCATAATAGCCATGTCAGTAGTTTTTTTAACTTTTCACTTTTTTCCACAAGTGTCTTAGACTGATTATTTTTTGTAATGTTAAGTTTCATTTATATCAGGGGTGTCCAAACTCAATCCTGGAGGGCCGGTGTCCAGGAGAGTTTAGCTCCAACCCTAAATAAACACACCTGAACCAGCTAATCAAGCTCTTAAGCTGCAGTCACACTGGGCTTTTCCTTCCATAGACTTCCATTGATACGCACGCGAATGCGTCAGACTGGAAACGCAGGGTCATGCGTTAGGTTTCGCAGTTTGCTAAAGTGCAAAGTTCAAGCTTGGTGAACTCTGACCTGCGAAATCGCATCACTTGACTGCGTGAGACCAACCGAGGATCAAAACAGGACCTCTCTGGACAGAAATTTAAAACATGAAGCAATCGCTTGCTTTTTTTAATGTCTTATCATCTTGTTTAATCCCGCCCCTTTTCGCAGCGCCATACGACAGAATTTCGCACACACAAAGCCCAGTGTGACCGTAGCTTTAGATATACTAGAAACTTCCTGGCAGGTGTGTTGAAGCAAGTTGGAGCTAAACGCAGCAGGACACCGGCCCTCCACGACCGAGTTTGGTCACCCCAGATTTATATTATAAAGAAGAATTCCAAATTTCATGATCACTTGCAAGGAAACTTAAACAAACACAAGCTCAACCATACTTGCTTGACGTGATAACAAACCTTACTGGTTCCTTCATTTGCTGCTTGAAACACAAGAATGAGCCTCATTGGTTCTCATGCATTAAGCAAGCATGATTATGTTTCCGTGACTGAATACTGTAATCTCATTACCTTTTAAATGTGAATAAAGCCTAAATCTGTGCATCTTATAAAATGATCCAATGTCTTCTTCTCTTAATCAATGGTTTGAAGGCTCTGAAGATGAACAAATTTCAGTCACCCTTTATTTTGATGGTCCGTTTGTTGAATTTAAGTTATGTTGCATCTACTGTACATACCAACTAATTCTCATTAGATTAGAAGTAGACTGTTAGGTTGGGGTTAGGGTTGGTGTAAGTTGACATGTACTTGCAAAGTTTCTTATAGTCAGTTAAATGTGGGTTGAAGGAGCAGTATCAACAGATATTAAGCAGACAGTCTACTAATACTCAAATTGACCATCAAAATAAAGTGTTACCCAAATTTCTTATAGAATGACACATGGGTAAATGATAACAGAATTTTCTATTTGAAGTGAACTACCCCTTTAAATGTAGGCAGAGCATATCCAAATATGAAAACACAAAAGAGAGTCATGGTCTGGACTGTCACAGCGCTCAGGATTATCTCAAGCCACAGAATGAAAGGTTATAATGTTTGGTTCTTGCACTGACTGATAGTTTCACTTCATAAGCCTCCAATACTCCATCAATAGGGTTTTAATTTAGTTTTTATTTTACAGTATATGTTGTTTTGACTCTTAAAATGCAGCTACTTGCAGTTCATGAATCCCCAAAGAGCATGTTTGATGTTTTAATGTACTGCTGAAGTAAAAATAAAAGTCAGTTTTTAAAATTTGAAGTTGTTAAAACTTGGGTGAAATATTTTTCACCTAAACTTGAAGTTTTACTTTTGAAGTAATTTTATAATCATTCTTTTCAAAACTACATAATGTGATCATTTACAGAGATGCTGATGTAATAGTCAAGAGTCCACCATTGGCCGAACTGCCCTGCTCCACCAGCAGAGGGGGCGACTGAGACCCAGGCAACAGCGTTAGTCTGTATGTGCCACAGTGAGTTAGCAGAGCTCCATACAATGACCATGCTGTATCACAGAAAAGGGGCTTACTGCTAACACTTCACCTCTACACCACACTTCCACAAACACACACACTTCAACATCACACACACACTGAGCGCAGATTTAGCATCAAGCCACTGACTGATTGCTTCAGACACTGTCAACTACTGAATGACTGAGTGTGTGTGTGTTTGTGTGTGTGTGTGTGTGTGTGTGTGTGTGTGTGTGTGGAGCTGTCAGTGGGGCACCAAGAGTGTTTTTTAGAGTATGTGTGCAGTGATACGTAGCAAACACTGGCTTGTCCATCATCATCCATTACCCTGACAAGGAGAGAGATTAATGACCACGGGGTCAGCAAGGGGCGCCTGCTCGCCTCACTCCCTCCCACACACACACAGTCTTTAAAGCAAAGCAGGGTGTGCTGCACACACAAAACCAATAATGTATACAGTATAAACTAAGTACAGCAGAAAAGGGAGAGAGAAAGATCTGGATTAATCGTCATTTTCCCAGGGAAGTATTGTGGTTATTCTTTTGCAATTCCACGTCCTTTCCATTTACTCATGGTAGCATATTGAGTTACGCAGCGCTGTCAGGTCTTTCAGCAGTGTTAAGTCGCCGTTTGAGCTTGAGGGCAGGTTTTCATTCCAGCTCTGGACTTTCTCCGGCTTTCAATTCTTTCCCTATGTCTATCCTCGGCTCACTGTGGACATTACAGACCCTGAGCCACACGGAAATGATTTTAAGTTGATTAATATTAACCCTACAGTCAATCGACTGCTCATATGGATAGAAAATGAGCCTTTTTGTGAATGCTGGAGATTTTAATTAAGCAGAGTGAAGTTAGAAAAGTGTGAGTACGTTGTTAGCATGAAGTTAGCAATGCCAAGGTCACGAGATTGAGTCCAAGAAAACATAGCTACTAATAAAACCGCTTGAATTTGTCAGGTTGAAATGAAGCATCTTCCAAATATCTTGGATAATCTCCCCTGTGTACAAAAAATAATTTATCCTGGTACTAGCATGTTAGCATCTTGTTTCTGAAACTCAATAAAGCCCCTGGATTATAAACCTATTTAGTAAACCTGTTGTTATTTACATCATCCTTGGGTCTTGGTCCAAACTCTGCCCTTCAGAACCACCTTTAACATAAATCTCGTCATTGTCATGAGTGTGGTGAGGCGATACAAAAGCTCTGCTAGATCCATTAAACAAAACTTGGCAGCCACTTCAGTTATTAATTTCTATGCTGCTTGATGATCTTTATTATATTTGCATAATGACGGAGACTGCTGATAAGCAACATATCATGGCTAATGCAGTGGGCCTTAATTAAAAACAGCTCGTTAAGATGAGTGTGTTCATTACTGGGACAGATGGCTTCTATTAGTTCTTCTGCCATCACTCATCCTCATGTAATCACACACAGTGGCCATTTTGAAATGTCCTCCTCAATGAGCCTGAAGGTCTCGCGAAGATTGAAGGAAGGTTTACTATACTACACTTAATGCTCATTGCTTGTTTTAGTGTTGGCACTTTGTTCTTTGTTCATTAACGAAATCCTTGATGGTGTAACATGATGCCATGTAGGCTCAGCTTCATATGCATACATTCCTATACTGATTTTTAACCATAGTTTAACCCATTGCCATATTATTAAAGTAACCTGCTAAAACATCTTAGGGTACAGCCATAGGCCATGTTATTATGATGATTCTATAATTAATTATATTTATTTTAATTTACTTTACTTTGGTTCTTTTGTTTGTGTACAGTATGCATTATATATTTAGTCTAGCATTCAGTCTAAGCATTTAATCAAATATAATTCTACAACTTTGTAAGTGTACATATTTGGAAAATACATGTTTTTAAAATTAGTTTTAGTAAGCATCAAATATAACAGTGTTATAAAATGCAGCATTAACCATTAAGCATCGATTAATAATATAATATAATATAATATAATATAATATAATATAATATAATATAATATAATATAATATAATATAATATAATATAATATAATATAAACCATACAAAGTAAACAGTCAGTGTTAATCATGACAAATTGCTTACAAAAAAGTTTCAATTTACTTAATATATGTGCGTTTATTGTGTATATGAGCAATACCATATGAGTAGCATATGAATAGTATATGGCTGTATATCGGCACTGGTGGGAGGTGTGCATTGCCGAGTGTGCAGGCCAAGTGCTTAGGTATCCCACCAGTGATGGTATACAGCCATATCGCACTGATACGAGTGTGATATTGCGTTTATACAACAGTTTGACGGCATAATCATGTATATAAAAATGAAAATCAAACATGGAGAGACTCAAAATCCTTTTTATGAGGAACTACTTTCCTCAGCCATTCCTTCAAATCTGCAGCTGACGTCAGAACAGCAGAAACTGTTGCTAATTCACCAACGTCACTTTTGAGCTGGTATTTGAATGATTCTCTAGCATAATATCTAAAGTGATGACAAAACAGGTGAATTTGCTCACATTTTAAAATTATAAGGCTGAACGGCATGAAATGCCATCAGTCTAGAGGCATTTCCCAGTATTTCTTTGTTGCAATCAGGATATCACAATAATTAACACCGTAAAAGCCAAAGCAAAGCAAACACTACCAGATTACCATGGTATACATACAGCACTACAACATACAAAGATGAGAGATCGACTTAGAGTGTCACTTCCATGTTTTATTATGATTTGATCAGCTGTAATTTGAAGTTTTTCTCTTCTAAGGGTTTATTACGAGGTCTTTGCCACCATCTTGTGGCAGAGCATCAACCATCTATGCTCTGCTCAATGACAAGCTGACGGATGTCGACGCACTGTATCTCCGAAAAAATAAGTATTTAAAAAAGGCACTATCCTTATAAATAAACTGCATAGTTGCAATCTAAACCACTACATTCTCCCCTAAAAACGCCTCAAAAGTACATTATGGTGTCCAACAGCTGCAATATTTGTCAAACTGTAGAGTGTCAATTGATCTGCTGTCACTATGTGGGTGGAGTAATACAGAATGGTGAGGAGGCTGTGCTAATATTGCAGAATATCGCACGGCTATCAGATTCGTCACACACATACTTTTGTTAATATTTACATAGAATTTTGTAATATATATAAATACTTTTATATAAATATTAGCATTTTTAATAAATGTATATACATGGATGTGAGTATTTACATAAAAATATACAAAGTACACACAGTTATTACATAAACGCAAGCTTTTATTTGTATGCAATTAGTTGCGATTACCCGTTTAACAGCATTGTAATATAATATAATATAATATAATATAATATAATATAATATAATATAATATAATATAATATAACATAACATAACATAATATGATTGTCAATTATGTGCGCTAGTGCTAAAGTTGTACATGAAGTTAAGTTTGTACAACAAGTTCAAGTTTTAGTAAGTATGATGTTTTAGCTAAAACTATGATTGCCAAGGTCACTGTATAATGGAATTTCAACTATTAGTGTGTGTGCTAATATAAGCTAAGCTAACAGCACAAGCCGAAGCTAACAGCAGTGACAGCAGCGCTAGGGCCTACAGGCCTGGACTCTCAGCCTAGAACGGTGACTCTGTAGGACAAATCACGTTCAGCGGCCCCGAGAGAGATATTACATCAGGTTAACTGGAAAGCAGTGTGTGTGTGTGTGTGTGTGTGTGTGTGTGTGTGTGTTACTGCGGAACATTATTATCCTCTGAGTGTTACGTAGTAATTGTGCCTCGTGCTGTTCAATCGAACTGTCGCTTTAGCTTAGCCCTCTGCTCCCTGGCCTGACAGGTTCATACACACACACATTCGCTCAAGTACCCGAAGGCTGAGTAGACTTGACATAGGAGTCCTTGGAGCTTGGCAGTAGCGACTAGCCAATGCTGACTATGAGCTCTAATTATCCACTCTTCGTCCTCATCTTCCTCGTCATCGTTAGTGCCCGCTCGCCTTGTCAGAAGTAATCGGGCAGCCGTCACCTCTCCCCGCTGCCCACAGGGTTGTCAAGGCGACCGTGGAAAGGTCAACGCCACGCAATTAAATCTCCCTGCGGTGGGCAGGAGAGAGAGGAGAGGAAGACGACGCTGACTGTGACACCAGGCCCCTAATGCCTTGCACTGTAGCCTACTTATGCTGCTCATCACAAGAACACACACACACACACACTCCAGTCCCTTCATTTATCCCCAGCCTCCTCCTATTTTCACCTCTTCACTTTTTCTCTTTCATTGTGAAGGAATGGATGTGTTTGTTTGCCTTTCTCTGAGTTGAAAACGGACCGTATTCTAGATTACTACAAGATTAGACACAGTGTTCATTTGTTCAAAACTGTTTGCTTTCGCTTTGTTTTGTTTGGATCTGCTTTAGCCAAGAGATTTGGGTTTCTCTCATTCTTTCTTTTATTTTCTCATTCTTCTCACCCTCTTTCCTCTAGTCGTTCATTTGTCTTCGAAGGCTTCTTTTTGTTAAAAGGACTGTTCACCCAAAAATAACAATTCTGTCATTGTTTACTCACATCAATTTTGTTCCAGTAATGTATACATTTGTATTCCTCATACTTTGAGGAGTTTTTTTATTTTATTAATCTGAGCAATAGTTGACAGCGCTGTTTAACTCCAACACACAGAAGAGGACAAATAGAGTAGTTAATTTAATCACGTACAAAAAAAGTATCTGTTCAGTAACTGTTGCCTATAGTTTCCCACAGGGAATCTGTGTCAGATTTCCACAGATTTCTCAGCCCATCACTTCATCTATTTATGTCCTTATGTAAATATATTTATTCCAACTTTATATTAATTTCAGTAATATTATAGACTAATATTAAAATCCGTTTAAAGCAAGTCATTTCACTCGGTTGTCATCTTTGAAATACCTCTCGGGCAATATGCCCAGCCATTCTGTAGCTTAGTCAGGCAGGCAATGGTCAAAGGGAAATAACAGAAGCATGAGGACAATCCAAAAGCGTAGTCAGGTCACCGGCAAATGGTCGATACAGGTGGCAGACAACGTAAACAAGAAAACAAGGCAAGGGCCAAACAGATAGACTAGACACAGGAAATGCTTAGAAATGTTACAGGGTATAACCAAAAAGACTCAGCAGTGTGCGTGTGTGTGTGTGTGTGCGTGTGTGCGTGCGTGCGTGCGTGCGTGCGTGCGTGCGTGTGTGCGTGTGTGTGTGTGTGTGTGTGTGTTTGAGAGGTGTATAAATAGTTGTAATTTTTTGTAATTAGTTCTGAACAGCTTCAGCTGTATCTGTTTGAAATCATGGGGGATCCAGGCCAGGTGTGTGAGTTAAGTGCAGGATAGGATTTGTAGTGCAGTTGATTGTGAGTGTTCTCCAGCAGCCTGCAAGAGCAACATATCATAACATGGTGAAATTTCATATTCGGAATCACCAATAAAGTTAAACATCAACCATTTCAAGTTTCATTTATGAATGTTAAAATCAAACTAAATCAGCATTTTTTTCAAGTTGCACAAGCTAATACGCAGTCGAAAGGAATGAGATCACGCTGCAGCAGAACAACAGCAGGTATATTGCAAAGATCACCTCAGGTACAGATTATGTGCTTTATTTAGTGTGAAATGCTCCCAATGTGAATTTAAATACCATTTTACATGACATTTACTGTCATACTACTTAAAGCAGTTCAAGATATTATCAGATCTTGAAAATAAAGTAACTAGCAGATGGTTTGAAAATGAAAGTCAGAACAGTGATTCAGTGCAAACCAACAACATCAGCCACTCAGTAGCAAATTAATAATGTTAATGACGTTTAATATTTTAATTAGGTTAAAAGCCTTTACCATTTCATTGGCAGTGCAGTGGCTGGTGTTTAAATGCTTGTCACTGGAATTTCTAGTTGAGTATTGTTAGGTGTTACACATTCCCTATTCAAAACTATACAATTGACATGTCTTGTGTATTCTATAGTCTTGGCTAATATGCAAACATTTAGATGATTTATATCCATATCCAGCTATATCATCCTGCAGCCCAAGACCGGTTACTGACTGAAGCTAAGCAGGGTTGAGCCTGGTCAGTACCTGGATGTGAGACCACATGGGAAAACTAGGTTGCTGTTGGAAGTGGTGTTAGAGAAAAAAAAAAAGAAAAGGAAGTGGTGTTAGAGAGGCCAGCAGGGGGTGCTCAACCTGTAGTCTGTGTGAGTCCTAATGCCCCAGTAAAGTAAGGGGAACACTATACTGTCAGTAGGTGCTGTCTTTCAGTAGAGACGCTAAACCGAGGTCCTGCCTCTCTGTGGTCATTAAAAATCCCACTGCACTTCTTGTAAAGAGTTGGAGTGTAACCCCGGTGTCCTGGCCAAATTCCCTCCATTGGCCCTTACCAATCATGGCCTCTCAATCCTCCCCATCCACAGAATAGGCTGTATGATTGTCTCTCCACTACATCTATAGCTAGTGTTTGGCGAGCGCATTGGCGCTATTGTCCTGTGGCTGCTGTCGCATCATCCAAGTAGATGCTGCACACTGGTGGTGGTGTGGAGAGACCCCCTCGTGATTTTGAAGCACTTTGGGTATATGGCTATACACGATAAATGCGCTATAAATACACATCACATTTGTGTTTAATTTGTAAAGTAATATTTTCACGTTTTAGTGGATGTATTCTTTAAAAGAGCTGCTGTAGCTTTGTTTATCAAACAAGTGGCTCTAATAGGATTTGCATTTTAAACCTGAAATAAAAGTTAAGAAGTTATTTCAGCTTTAAAGTATGCAACATTTTTAAGCTCCTATATTTTCAAAATCTTTCTGCATAAAACAACGGTTTTCTGTCCATTTTTCCATTGAAATGCATTATAAGCCATTGATTTCTGCTCTAATAAGTTTTGGTGTTGAAAATGTAACTTTTAATGACGTTAAAAGCTAATGAAACTGTAACTTTAGTGGTCTGAAAATGCATATTGTGTAAATAATGTATAATGATGCTTGAAAACCCCTTCTTGTCTCTGACCCATATACAACTTAAACTTGAGCACAAATGAGATGTTATAATTCTTTAAGTTCCTCTCTTAAACCTTTCATCTTTTTAGTCCTCGTAACAACAAAAATAACAGCATGCAAGTTCAGAATGACATGAGGATGATCAAGCAGTGACAGAATCTCAACTATTCATTTAACCTTCTGTCATGTCAGCAGCACACACGTCTTCCAGTCCATCTTTATTGCATGTAACCGAACACACACCTCTTCCTTTGATCAAAATCTCCCCTCTGACCTTCTTCTGCACACACACTTTCTTGTGACCTTGTTGGCTTTCTCTCCTCCCCTTTCCTGTGTGTGTGTGTGTGTGCGCAGCAGTGACTAGCCTGACTAATGTGCGTGCGGCCCCCACCCTCAGAGAGTGTGTGTGAGTGTGTGTCAGTGGCCAGCCTGACTAATGTGTGTCCTGGCCCCCACCCTTCCCATCCATCAGGCCCTGCACATTGTTTTGACGTCTAGTTAATTCTCGCCTGATGATTTATCAAACTCTTATTACGGCCCGCTGAAAGCCTCATTTATTGTCTTGATGTATGGTAATGATAGGCCTACTGCAGCCCTCCTGAATCTTAACTAACTCCTCTACTTCTCTGCCTCTCTCTTTCTTTTTCTCTCTGCTTTTATCATCCCTTGCTCTCTCTCTCGCTCTCCCCCATCTCTTCTGTTCACATTAGGTCATTGCCAAGTGCTTTATCACTTTCTAAGTCATTGTTTCTACAGTAATCTCTCTCTAGTTCTAATATCCTCTCTCTCTCTCTGTTTTAGTCGAATGTCTCACCACAGGAAATTATGTGCAAGATTATTCTGTTCCACCTGTGAGTGAAACGGCTCCTCCATCTTTAGCCTATTACACCCAGTAAACGCCATAGATTTCCTCGCATAGATCTGGCCACATCGCATTAGCTTTATGTTAGTCTGTAAGGTCTATAGGCCATTGGTTTCCGTTTGGCCTGATCGCCGCTGACAGAGGATCAGAGAACTGCTGGTGTGTGCGACTCTTTGGGAGCATCGGATATCAGCTACAATAAATCCACAATGACTTTGTTACTGACACATAACAAAACACTCTGTTTAATAATTCACCATAGAGCAGGAATGCGAGGCTATTAGCTATTTGCTGCAATGCAATAAAAAGGCTTGTGAGAAATCAATACAGCCAGACTATTTCCTGGACAGTCGTTCGACCACGTTCCTAATGGATGTGCGATCATTATCGTTGTGCGCATGGTACTGTACAACGTGCCTGCATTTTGCATTTTTTCATGTTTAAGGTTCAAATCTGCGTGTAGGATGTCCCGTTTGATGATTTACTTGAAGAAGCCTCAGTGAATTATCTGCTAGTTGTTGTGTTCTCAATTTCACATCCACTGTATAAACTTGCTTTTATACAACATACACGATAAAGGTATAGTTTACCCCTCAATTTACTTATAATTAACCCTCAAGTTGTTCCAAACCCATAAGAGATTTGATTGTTCATTGACTGTGTGTAAATATGCATACTTCTCTACAAAGTTGGTGAAATACAGCATGTAAAACAGCTACTGTAGAGCTATTGACCTTATTTTTGTAAGATTGGAATCTTATTGGCTCAAGGCTTCTGGTCTCATTCACTTCCATTGATTTTGTATTGATGCTGTAAACTTATATTTTCTTATCATATTATTTTTGTGTTTTTTATGTATTGTCCAGCCTGATCTCACAAGGAAGCGTAGCTGTTTTACATTTTGTCAGTTTAGTGGCTAATTCAGTTCAGTCATATGAAAATGTACGATTTTAAAAAGGACGCATGGCACCCAACCCCACCACTTAAGCCAATCGTCATTGGGGGATAAGCAAACATAGGGTATTCGAGTGTCATCGAGTGACTGAATGTTGTGGGACTGCTATACAGGAGTTATTATTATGGATTATAGATCGTGACATTTAGCGGTTTTTATTTTAGTGTTTTTGTTTAAAAGCATGACGGTAAAACACAAACGTGGTTATGAATCTATTCAAACATGTGCTTGTTTGTTTTAAAAATTCATAATAATGACAAAAAATAGTAATTTGTGGATCTCCTTACTTCTGGGTTCAGCAATACTGCCGTTGTGGCTGGTGTATTCTGGGAAATTTTCTTACCCCTTGGTTTCGAGTGTGGTCGTGAAAAATCTTCGTTTGAAGGGATATTCACCCGTTCCCTTAGCCCTACGCCTTCAAGTTAAAGAGAATTGGGACACTCCTACCCCTTCACAGGAACGCACAAAACGAGGGGTAGGGGTAAGGGGAAGGGCTAAGGGGTAGAATCGGGACAGGGCCTTAATAAAGTGCTTTTTGTCCTTTTTAATGCTTTGATAAAAAAACAGTCCAGTTCGATGTTTGTTGTAAGACTTTTAAAACTTTTGAACATTATTTAACATAACTTGTTTCATTTCATGTTTAGTTTAGGAGTAAAAGTCACATAAGAATGAATAAACAATGACATGGTTTTGGTGGTGAACTGTCCCTTTAAAGTGATAAAGATTACTAACGCCATATATTATCCCTGTTACTTTTTTGCTATTATTTTAAACTGAGAACAAACGCATGGCCATGCAAAGATAGAAATTGAGATAATCAAGGTCCTGTAGCACGACTATCCTTCTCTTTCACTGTTTCCATCTCTTTCCATTTGTTCCTCAGTCCCCATGAGAGCGTGCCCCTGGGGGTCTTTAAATACTTTATTGGGCTGTAACATTACCTTAATGTCTCTCAGCATTTCATCTGCCTACAGCCTAATGGGAAGTGATGGCAGCCATGTTTCTCTGCAGCAATGGCCTGAAACACATGGCTTCAGTTTCTGTTTCACAGGTGTGTGTGTGTGTGTGTTTTCTTTTAGGTAATGGGAAACATGATGATGTCACTTACCGTTTGGAGTATCCAGTGTTCCTTTATGTGCAGGATAATTATATGACTTCTCTATCCTGCTCAGACTGTGCACACTTACGTAATCTGGATTTACGTCTAATCTAGACAGGAAAAGAAATTGAAGCAACTTGTTTTTCTCCTTTCATCATCACATCTTTCTCCGCTCTCTCACCTTCCCTCTTTCTACAGATGAGCGATGAGAAGAACAGTGAAAGAGGTCAGACATTAGCAGGGCTATCTAATGACTGTTGCAGCTAGGCATTATGGGATGGGTGATCTGTCAGCGCCTGTCAGAGACGGGCCTTCCATTAGGGTTGCACCTGAGTGATGGGACACACATACCCTGGTGCGCGCACACACACACAGAGCTCCAGACACCTCACAATATAACGGTTCCACCGCTGCTATGCATCATGTGTCATTCTAGAGCCCTCTATTTAATGACCCTGTCCATCCACACGCACACATCGCTCAATGTAAATTACACCTGACCCAAGGGGACAGACAGGAGGACAGCGAGAAGACTAGAGTGAGACAGCGTGAAAAGAGGAGATGTCTTTATTAAACTGAACATGAGACGCAGGTTATCAGACATGCACGCGTGTGAATCCACGTTATCAGTCATATGCATCTATTCGTGTCCTCTGAGGGCTGAACAGCGCTTATTCTGCTACTGATATGCACATGTTGTTCTGTGTGAATCAGTCAACGCTGCCATTATAACTGGATTGTTGAGCTACTAGAACGTTTAGCTACATTCATTTCTATCAGTACAAATCCTAGTGAGCTGATTTTACTCCAAATACCTACACAGTAAAAACTGCTAATTAACAGTTCCTATATTTATCATTCATAAGTGTTTCTCATTTATTTATAGGTGTGAATTGTATTATGGGATGTTGATCTCTGCTACAGTTTAACAAAGAGTCTTTCATTGAAATAATATAATGTATAAAAGAAATAAGTCTGTAAAAAAAAAAAAATCACAGAAAATGTTCAGGCAGTTTATTACAAGGTTTTTGTTTCATAATATTCAAGACCAACCCAAACAATATATCACTTTAAGCTATTAAAAATGAAAATAAAAGCCACTTTTTCAAACTTTTAAGGTTAAAATTTGTTGGAAGATCCCAAAATGCAATTCAAATATATAATTAAAAATAAAATTATTCTATCTAATAACACATCTATCTATCTATCTATCTATCTATCTATCTATCTATCTATCTATCTATCTATCTATCTATCTATCTATCTATCTATCTATCCATCCATCCATCCATCCATCCATCCATCCATCCATCCATCGAACTATCTATCCATCCATCCATCCATCTATCTATCTATCTATCTATCTATCTATCTATCTATCTATCTATCTATCTATCTATCTATCTATCTATCTATCTATCTATCTATCTATCTATCTATCTATCTATCTATCTATCTATCTATCCATCCATCCATCCATCCATCCATCCATCCATCCATCCATCCATCGAACTATCCATCCATCCATCCATCCATCCATCTATCCATCTATCTATCTATCCATCCATCCATCCATCGAACTATCTATCTATCTATCTATCTATCCATCCATCCATCCATCCATCCATCCATCCATCCATCCATCCATCCATCCATCCATCCATCGAACTATCTATCTATCTATCTATCTATCTATCTATCTATCTATCTATCTATCTATCTATCTATCTATCTATCTATCTATCTATCTATCTATCTATCTATCTATCTATCTATCTATCTATCTATCTATTCAAACAAGAACTGAAGTTCGTCCATCCATCCATCCATCCATCCATCCATCTATTCAAACAATAATTGAAGTATATCTATCTATCTATCTATCCATCCATCCATCCATCGAACTATCTATCTATCTATCCATCCATCCATCCATCCATCCATCTATCTATCTATACATCTATACATTCAAACAATAATTGGTCTATCCATCCATCCATCCATCTATCTATCTATGTCTATAAAGGTCTCCCTATCTGCCCCTCAACCATCAGTCTATCCCTCCGTCTTTCTATTAATGTTATGACGAGATCATCGCCCTTTCTTTCCCGTAGGCCTCTCAGTCCTTGATTCTTGACGAGAATGAATCACCTTTTCTTTCATCCGTCTCTCTCGTCTTCCCTGGCCCTCTCCTTCACTGTCACCCCATCCGTCATCTTATCCCCGGTTATAATACAGCCCATATGAGCTGATTGGCCCGAGATGGTCTCCACACACTTTCATTTAGGCTCTCTCCCCCTCACACATACACTCCGTCTCTGTCCCTCTCCTCTATCCTTATTCCATCTCTCTCCCTCTCCGTCCCTCCTTCCTCGCCCCAGCTCCTTATTGCTCTATCAATCTCTCCCAGCAGAAGATCAATACATGCTTGCTTGCTTTCCTTCTCTGTCTCTCTTTTCTCGCTCACTCTTTGTCTACCTCCTCACCCGAGGGGACTCTATTGGTAAAAAGAGAAAATATTGATTTTGGACTGCCATTATCATTAAGAACAACTGTTTTTTGCACCGTAGAAATCTCTTAATTAAATTTTAAATTGTGTATGATGTTTAATCAGTCTGCACTGATTGACAAACGATGATGCTTTTACCAAATTGGTGTTTAAACTACATTTTGTACTGATTGTGACTAGGACAGAGATTGAGGGGGGTTCCCCTAGCATTCAGATTAGTGGCCAAGCAAAATTTTAAAGTGATTATAGTAATATACATACATGTATATACACCCACTGACTACTTTATTACGCTGTAAAAAATGCTGGGTTCCACACAATTCCTTCATGTTGTCCCATCACAGACCGATCAAGTTAAATAGAGCATTTATACACATTTTAGAAGATTGAACATAAAACAAATAAATTGTCCCAAAAACATCTTAAGAACTGTGTTGTTTCAGCTCATTTTAAATAAGTTCTTTGAACAACCAGCAAAAATCCTATTTTGAGTGTAGGTACATGTTCAGCTGCTCCTTAATCTAACTACAATAGTCAGCCAATCACATGACAGCAACATGCAGCCATGTACATAGGTGTCTTGTAATATTCTCGATTCAGAATGATAACATTAAACATGGCATGGCTGTTGGTGCCAGACGGGCTGGTCTGGTTATTCCAGAAAGTGCTGATGGACTGGAATTTTCATTTGCAACCATCCCTAGGGTTTACAGAGAAAAGTCTGACAAAGAATAATATAAAATATCCAGTGAGTTCCATTTCTGTGGGCTAAAGTGACTTACTAGCTTAGAGGAGAGTCACCAGATTGATAGAAAGGCAAATTTAACTCAAATAACCACTCATTATAACTGTGTGTGATGGCAGAAGAGCATCTCTGAACTCACAACACATCAAACTTTGAAGCAGATGAGCTACAGCAGCAGAAAAGCACACTGTTGTCAGTTAAGAACAGGGACTGAGCCTACACTTCACACAGACTTCCCAAAATCCGACAATAGATGATTGGAAAAAGCCTTGTTTCCATCCAAAAAATTTTATTCACTTTTGCTATATTAAAGATGCTAAATGGAAACACCAAGATGTGGATACAGATTTTAAAAAAAAGGTCTATAACAAACATTTAAATACAAAAATTGCATTTCAAAATACATTGGCTTCTCCTATGGTAGGAAATTCCCTTTTCTTGTTTTTGATACTTGCCTCCAGTTTACTAAGAACTGACAGTTTTATTCTATTTGACTCATTGTGTGGAAACCAGGGGTGCCCAAAGTTTTTCTTTTGAAGGGGGCAAAAACTAAACTTGATTGAGGGTGGTGGGTCGAAGGTAAATATACCAAACATTAAAGTTGTCAATGTAATTTCCTAATTTATTATTATAATTCATCCATTCATTTTCTTTTCGGCTTAGTAATCTGGGGTCACCACAGCGGAATGAACCACCAAATTCATTATATAATTTAATTAATACTATAATTTATTACATTTAAAATACTTTAATTGTATTAATAATTATACATTTTTGTACATTTTATAATGAACATCTTACAATAATAAACATGAACAATCCCATTTATAACACTAAAAAATACACTTTGCCTTGATTCGTTTGCTGATGTAAGTCCTCTACCTATCAAGTGACTGTATTTAATTTTTTTCTATCTGATTCATTCACAACATTTAATTAAAACGTTTAATTTCAGTTTGCTTTTTTGTAGATCAACAATTAAAAAACAAAAGTTATGTTAAATAAGAAATGACAAGCTCTGTTAAAGGCATTCCCCCGAAAATTCCCCATCATTTTCCTTCTCTCCTCAGATGGGATGGAGGGCCAAATCAAAGGTTACAGTGGGCCCTAGTTTGGGCATCTCTGATGGAAATGGTGCTTTATTTACTAATGTCTATGCGAAATTCCAGTTTTGCACATACATTTAATTTGCACCTTTGGATAAAAACATAGCTAATGGCAGGACTGACAAGTTACAAAACAAAACAAAGCACAAAATAGATCTGCACACAATTATTTTTAATTAGAAAACGTGCACAAATCCAAAACATTGCAACAGAATAGGTTTAAGATTAATAGCAGAATTTGAAACACAAAGAAATGGTTCAAGCTGCTGCTGGTGGTGTGATGGTGTGGGGAATAGTCTCTTGGCACACTTTGTTTCTTCAAAATGACATTGACCTCACAATACTCAAACACACTCTATAGTCATTACATCCAGCACAGCTTCATGAATGTAAAGCCTACAAATCTGCAACAAGTGTGTGATGCAATCATGTGCATATAGACTCAAACTCTGAAGACAATGTGGGGGACAATATGGTAATAGCAATGTGTACCTAATAAAGTGACCAGTGAGAGAATATTATGATGATAAATGATTATATCTTAATCATTTTATAGGCTGAGCTTAGCATTATAAAACCAAGTTAATTTCTTAAGATCAAGTGTTAAAAGGGTGAATAGGTTCAATTTTGATTATGTATTGATTAAAAAAAAGGAAACAAACAGCTATTTTCTCTCAGGCTTGTCATTATGTCATTACTAATCACACACACAAAAAAGCGAGCCCGTGGCTAACAGGACCTTGACATAAAAGCCTCGCATTAAAATTAGCTTTGGTGACATCTCTGCAAAGATAGGACACACATGACAGCCCAGCGGCAGACAGACAGGCCTGCCAGCTCTCCAATTACAAAAGGCCTACAAACACACACACACAGGAAGGCAACACACACACAGCCTAATTTGACAAGCTGAAATGATGCCCATTCATATCATTTTACTCCAGCAGCCCAAGGTAAATATTTCCACTACCCTAGTATAAATAGCACACCAATATTTGAACAGCTGAGAAAGAGAGTGACAGAGACAAAGGGAGAGAGAGAGAGAGAGAGAGAGATCTTTATCCTTTATACATGTTTATACATATTCATAAACTGTCACTCTTAACAAGACACCGAGGCTGGAATATTGACTCACTGGCCCCTTAGTACGTGTCTCTCCGGCTTTGGAGGAGAACGAGATAATGAAAAAGTATCAGTAGATTTTGAGCCGCTTGTCTAGAGGGCTGAATAGTTGTCTGACAGCTTTTGTTGTAAGGTGCAGAGGATCTGAAAGTAATTCATCAAACCCTGATCAGTAATGAATGCACACTAATCCCTATAGCAGTGTTAGAAGGCCTGAGGGATAATGGGGATTCCTGTCCAGAAATGACAATGGCCTGTCAATCAAACGCGCCCATTAGGTGCCACTTGCGCTGCCTGTGTAAAACTTCATAAAGGCAAAACGGTCCTGACACTGCGCCGCCAGAGAGTGTGGGAAAGAATTTTAAGTGGGCGAGTGATTCCGTTTGCTTTCTGCATGCCGACATGGGACGCTTCCAACGGTTCCATCACAGGGACGTACAACACAGCAAAATCCAGAACAAAGCATCTCGCACCAGCCTTCCAGTTCACTTTTCTCTGAGTCATGCGTCCCGCTGAGAGAAGAATTCCAGCTCTCTTCTCGCTGGCTTTCTGTATGAAGTGGAATTTGGCGGTGCGGCCCGAGCTCATTGTTGTGGAGAGGCCGCGATTGATTCTGTCAGTCAGGTGACTGCCTTACCAGCTCACTGAACCACAAGGCTATTGATTGAGAGTGATGGATACACAGTTAAATGGTCAAACACTAAGAGAGAAAGAGGTGCTTGTCAAACTGTTATTGATACGCCACACCATGCACACACACACACACACACACACACTAAAACACACTCAAGTTTTTTCAGAGCTTGAAAGATTTCTTCTCTATCAGACCCCCCCACAGGCCACACCTAAACAGATGCCTCTCACATAGCAAACTACTCAGTTATTATGAATAATTACTGGTCATACGTTAGACGTTACAAAATAAACAACATAGGCTCATTCTAAAACAGTAGCCCTATATACATTTATGGAGAACACAAATTATGTAACCAGGGCGACGTATGGCTGCATTTCATCTTTAAAACGAACGGATGGGTATGATGCCGTTCCCATGATGCCTGGGTTGAAAGTAAACTGTTGAAGGACAGGCTTCTCAGCTGAGTAATTACACGTTAATCAAACATTGACTACTCTTTCATAGTTTACTGTTTAAAATTAGTAATCAGTAAGATTTTCTTTAGCAAGGGTGACAGGTACATGTAAATAAAAATAAATTCTACTAAATCCTGATCTTTTGAACTTTTTATTCATCAAAGAATCCTGAAAAAATATATCCCGCTTCCTGAAAAACCTTATGCAGGATAACTCTTCAACATCGATAATAAAAAATGTCTCTTTTCAGTGGCACCGATCCAGCATATTTTAATGAATTCTGAAAGGTCACATGACACTGGAGACTAGAGTAATGATGCTGAAAATTCTGCTTTGCCAGCACAGGAATAAATTATATTTTAAAATATATTAAAATAGACTTTCACAATATTATTAAGAATATCATTCATTTCAATGGGGCCTATCTTTGCTGGACATTTTATGTATGGAACTTTCAACAGCGCACATACATGGAGCTCAGTCAAAAACTGCTAAATCCTGGATTATAGCTTTTGATATTGTCAAATCTTTTGTTTCTACCTCCTGATTTACAGCTTTTCTGTTTATATGTACTTTATGTGTCTCATGATGTAAGTTATTTATTTGTACTGTTTTAACTTCTACTCTTTATTTGGTTTAACATTATTCTTGTTTTTTTACAACAATGTTTTAACTTTTAGTCATTCTAGAATAAGTCTACATAGGTGGGAGGTGGGGATTCAGGGTTGTTTTACTTCTATATGTATTCTTTCTATATTAATCAAAATCTGAAATAATAAATTATTAATTTACCTTCGGCTTAGTCCCTGATTTATTAGGGGTCACCACAGCGGAATGAACCTCCAACTATTTTAGAATATGTTTTAAGCAGTGGATGCCCTTCGAGCCACAATCCAGGTGTGGGAAACACCCATACAATTTCACACTCATAAACTACGGTCAATTAATTTAATCCAATTCACCAGTCATGCATGTCTTTGGACTGTGGGAGAAACCAGAGCACCCGGAGGACACCCACGGCAACATAAGGAGAACATGCAAACTCCACACAGAAATGCCAACAGACCCAGCCAGGACTCTAACCAGTGATTTTCTTGCTGTGAGGCGACAATGCTAACTATTGAGCCACCGTTCCGCATAGAATATTATTATTATAAAAAAACAAAGTGACCTAAAAAACAAAAACATACTGACCCCAGTTTAAATAGAAAAATTCTATAAATTAAACATTAAAATTACATTTAAAGTATGTCTTACAAAACAGCAACTTGTTTTGTATTGTCAAATTTAGACACACTCTTAAAAATAAAGCTTCTTAATTGGCGTCAAGAGCATCCAAAAAACATTCACATTCTACAAAAGGCTCTTTATAGTGAAAATAAATATTTTAAAGAATTATTCAGGGGTGGCACGGTGGCTCAGTGGTTAGCACAGTCACCTCACAGCAACAAAGTCACTGGTTCAAGTCCCAGCTCGGTCAGCTGGCATTTCTGTGTGGAGTTTGCATGTTCTCCCCGTGTTCACGTGGGTTTCCTCCGGGTGCTCCAGTTTCACCGACAGTCCAAAGACATGCCCTATAGGTGAATTGTGCATAAACTAAAACATATGCTTGAATAGTTGGTGGTTCATTCCACTGTGGTAACCTCTAAAATAAATAAAGCCGAAGGAAAATGAATTTCACTATTCACTGAAGTTCAATAAAGAAAGTTTTCTGTCTTGGAAACTTTATTTTAAAGTGCTATATTTCTGTGTTCTTTGACTAAACGGATATCTCAGCTACTGTATTTTAAGTGTATTCACTTTTTCTCAGATTGTCCCCTAAAAATATTCTAGGTTCTACACCAACACCAGCATCATTTAGGAAAACTGGGGAATTTAAAATATGAAGCATTCAACTAGAACAGGGGTGCCCAAACTTTTTCCTAAAAGGGCCAAAACCAAACTTAATTGAGGGCTGTGAGGCAAGTTGAAGATACCAAATTGTATTACATTAAATTTGCTATTTGTAATTTCCTAATTTATCTGCTAATATTAAGAAACAACTACAAAACGGTGCTTTTAAAACATATTTATTAATGATGCTGTATCATTTTTTACTTTTTATAATGAACTTTTTATAGTAAAAACATAAACAATCCCTTTTATAACACAATGGAGTTCAATGCAGAATACACTAGTCAAGCTGCTCCTGCCTTTGCCCTTAATTTGCTCGCCGATGTCAAGTGACAGTATTTACATTTTAAAAGTCTGATTTATTTACAGCATTTAAATAAAACATTTAATTTTAGTTGGGTTTTTTTGTAGCTCCCCAGTTAAACAAAGAAACAAATGGTTGTTAAAATCGAAATGGTGATCCTTCTCAAAGGCATTTGCCACAACCAACTGCCCATCATTCTCTCTATTTTTCAGATGGGATGGTGGTCCAAACCAAAGGTTACCATGGGCCAACTTTGGCCTGTGGGCCCTACTTTGGTCACCTCTGAACTAGATAAAGCTATGTGACAATGAAGTCCTGTCTCTCAACAGAAACCTCTGAGAATCAGAAGACCACAGTCCCAATATGCTCTCTGTGTCATCTTGCTATGTCTAAGAGAAAGAATTGAGATGTTAAAGAAACTGTTGAATTTTTACATAATACAATAATAAATAAATGTCCCTTCAAGTAAATTCCTTATGTACAACTGGAAAAGCAGATGTCCTTTGAATGCGGCAGTGTGTTGAAGTTCAGCGGCAGGGCCAGAATGAGAGTGAGAGACAAAAGGAATAAGAGAAGTGTGGAAGAATAGAGCGGAGGGGGATGAGAGGAGGGATAATAGAGACGTAGCAGCCTGTCAGATGCTGTTAGACAGCCATGAGGATGGAAATGATGGATGATCTCCCTCTGGACCACCGACCTCCAACTCCACTTCTGATGGCTACAATATGTCAGCATTTGTCAGGTTATAGCCAAACACACACACGCACATTAACACTCCTATTGGAGCTCAGCTGGACTCTTAATGTAAATGAGTTCCCGTGTAAACATGTTGGTATGGGGATCAACACAAGTGCTTGGTGTTTATATGCTCATTATTATGTATTATTAACACAAATTATGTCTTGAGTGGTTTATTTGCACACTCTGAGATCAAAAAAGTTGCTATTAGTGCAGATGCTAAGACGTTGTGTATGTGTGTGTGTGGTGTAAGTGGATGTTTATGCATGGTTTAGACACCGCTAGTCTAACTGATGTTGATTGGCAGGTCACACCCACCTGTAACTCACCTGGCGTGACACATGTCATAGCTGTCGTCCTCGTCTCACTGTCTCCTGTCACCTGTCATCTCATACGCCACACAGTTTCCACCGAGCGTGCGTGTGTGTGTGGGTGTGTGTGTTATGAACAGGGAGGAAGTCTGCTTTATATCTGCGGATTAGATGACAGAGAGGGTCTGGGATGAAGCGAGTCTGTGTGTGTGCGTGACATTACAGTGCATGTGAGCGCAGAAAAATGGGTTCCTGCTGTCAGGTGATCTGTGCGTTTGTGTAAACTGCTACAAACGGAAACGTCCTGGTGAGAAACACCATGCGGCAGATTTAGATATACACAAACACTCTATGGTCAGCAGCCATTTGAAAGAAGAAAGATTAATGTGAGGCAGATAATTGGCCACATGTGTGTATTTTAAGATTGAAGTCGCAATGCTTTTTAAAGTCTGAATTCATATACATATATATCAGTGGGACAGTGTGTACTTTATTGGTCATGGGAAGTACAGCGGGGTCTGATTTACTCACAATGAAGAGATTTTTGGTCATCATTTAAAGGTATAAAGAAGTTTAAAAATGCTGAGATGTAGTATAGTGTATAGTGTTACCAAACACTTTGAGTGATTGTGAAAGCTCAAAGTTGTCGTATAGTATTAGCAAACATCCTGATGGCATCCACACTGTTGATAGTGCTGGGTTATGATTAGCCAATTAAGATCGCAAGTTCTGTCATTACAAGTATGGCGATTCTGGGTGTCCCGATTCTGTCGTTCAAACAAACATTCGCAATCAGCAACTCTAGATCTGTAGTTAGAGTAAGTTTCTGAAGTTAGTAGTCTTTGTTAACCCCCATAATACTTTTCGAACACTTCACCATCCACTTTGAGTGATTTTGAAAGCTTAATTTTGTTGTATAGTATTAGCAAACATCCTGATGGCATCCACACTGTTTCCCAAAACCATGGTTAGCCAAATAAGATGGCGTTTTTGTCATTACAAATATAGCTTGGCGATTCATCGTTCGATCGTTCCAACAAACATTAGCAAACAGCAATTCTAGATCTGTTGTTATAGAAGGTAGTTCCTGAAGTTAGTAGACTTTGTTAACCCCCATATTCCTTTTTAAACTGTTCACCATTTACTTTGAGTGATTTTGAAAGCTTAAAGTTGTGGTATAGTGTTAGCAAACTTCATCCACACTGCTGAGAGTGTTGGGTTAAGTTTCCCAAATCCATGGTTAGCCAAATAAGATGGCAAATTCTGTCATTACAAGCATAGTTTGGCAATTCATCGTTTCCCGAATTCATCCTTCCAACAAACATTCGCAAACAGCAACTCTAGACCTGTTGTTAGAAGTTAGTTCCTGAAGTTAGTAGTTTTTGTTAAGCCCAATAATCCATTTTGAACACTTCAGCATCCACTTTGAGTGATTTTGAAAGCTTAATGTTGTGGTGTTAGCAAACATCCTGATGGCATCCACACTGCTGAGAGTGTTGGGTTATGTTTCCCAAAACCAAGGTTAGCCAAATAAGATGGCATTTCTGTCATTAAAAGCATAGTTTGGCGATTCAGTGTTTCCCGAATCCATCCTTCCAACAAACATTAGTAAACAGCAACTCTAGATCTGTAGTTAGAAGTTCCTAAAGTTAGTAGTCTTTGTTAACCCCCATAATCCTTTTGGACACTTCACCATCCACTTTGAGTGATTTTATAGCTCAAAGTTATCTTGATCACCTTTTATGTACAGTTATTTGCTTCCAAAGCTACTTATTTTTAATACAGTTCAATTTTAGTGTGCAGCCATTTTGAATGCAGACATCCCTTACAAAAAAACTGCAGTAAACTGAGGTAAAACTGCATTACAACAGAAGTATATAGAAGTATAACTACAGTAAAATTAAGTACAATTGCAATACAATGAAGTATAAACGCAGTTCAAATACAGTACAATAAAGTTCAACAGCAGTATAAGTTGCCGTAACTGGAGTAAAAACACGAAAACTCTGTCTGCACTTGTGCTGCTGTAGTCTAATATGCCAATGGTGTGGTAAGAACTGTGCTGCACTTATGTTACAAGGTGTTTGTTCTTCAACATATTCCATTAATATTTTGTACTTTTTTCAGGGATGTTTTTTGGATTCAAGTAATTTTCTAATTAGAATTTTAAGAGTTTATTTGCAAAAACGAATAATAAAAATACCTGCAGTGAACTGAACAGTACAACAGCAGTAGCCTTTATACAAGGATAACGGTGGCAAAATTCAACGCAACTGCAAAATTGCTGTATGATGAGGTATAAACACTGTTCAACTATAATGCAATAAAGTTCAACAGCAGTAAAATCTGCAGCACAACTGAAGTCACATTAAATAAACTGAGAGTGCTATATAGTGATATGTTATATAATTTATTGCACAAAGTATTAAAAGTGCACTTTCATTTTATTATGTATTGCCGTTTTGTAGATGTATAAAATAAACAGTTTACTGGCCCATCAAGTTAAAAAAACCATAGAACAAGAGAATAATTAAATCAACGAAGACCTCAAATGGGTCTTTTACATATGATGCTGCTTCAATTAATACATTATTTAGAAACTCAAGACCAAGGAAAGCAAACAAGCTAATTACATATTACTACTACAGCATAGCTTATAATATAACACATATTGGATTAGAAAATTAATTAAATAAATAAATAAATAAATAAATAAATAAATAAATCAATTAATTAATTAATTAATTAATTAATAAACATATTAATATAATGTTTATAAATACAGCTGAAATAAGAATTATTCACCCTCCTGAATTATCAGCCCCCTTGTATAATTTTTCCCTAATTTCTGTTTAACGAAGAGAATAATTAACACATTTCTAATCATAATAGTTTTAATAACTCATTTTTAATAACTGATTTATTTTATCTTTGCCATAATGTCAGTACATAATATTTTACTAGATATTTTTTCAACACAGTATTCAGCATAAATCGCAATTTAACGGTTTACCTAAGTTAATTCGGTTAACTAGGCAGGTTAGGGTAATTAGGCCATTTATTGTATAACAGTGGTTTGTTCTGTAGACCAGCGTTTCCCAACCCTGTTCCTGAAGGCACACCAACAGTACACATTTTCAACCTCTCCCTAATCAAACACACCTGAATCAACTAATCATAACATCAGAAGAGACTCCAACACCTGAAGTTAATGGGTCAGAAAAGGGAGACATCCAAAATATGTACTGTTGGTGTGCCTCCAGGAACAGGGTTGGGAAACACTGCTGTAGACTATTAAAAAAAAATTGCTTAAGAGGGCTAATAATATTCACCTTAAAATGGTTTTAAAAAATTTAAAACTGCTTTTATTCTAGCCAAAATAAAGACTTTCTCCATAAGAAAAAATACCCTTGCTCTGTTAAACATCATTTGGGAAATATTTGGAGAAAAAAAAATTCTAAATCACAGGAGGGCTGATAAATTCGACTTTAACTCTATACAGTTGAAGTAAAAATTATTAGCCCCCTGAATTATTAGCCCCTAGTTTATTTTATTAGTTTATTTTTCCCCAATATTTGTTTAACGGAGAGCAGATTTTTTCAGCACATTTCTAAACATAATAGTTTTAATAACTCATTTCTAATAACTAATTTCTTTTATCTTTGCCATGATGACAGTAAATAATATTTGACTAGATATTTTTCAAGACACTTCTATACAGCTTAAAGTGACATTTAAAGGCTTAACTAGGTTTATTAGGTTAACTAGGCAGGATAGGGTAATTAGGCAAGTTATTGTATAACCATGGTTTGTTCTGTAGACAGTTTAAATAAATTAGCTTAAAGGGGCTAATAATTTTGACCTTAAAATGGTTTTTGAAAAATTAAAAACTGCTTTCATTCTAGCAAAAATAAAACAAATAAGACTTTCTGCAGAAGAAAAAATATTACCAGATGTACTGTGAAAATTTCCTTGCTCTGTTAAACATCATTTGCACTGTTTTCTTTTATTTATTTTTTAAAATTGATTATTTTCTAATCCAATATGGGATATACCATAGTGTAAAAATCTGAGATTTTAAACCTAATTTAAAAAATATAGGTCAATTCAAAAAATAAAACAAAACAAAATGCTAGAAATGATTCTACACACACTATATTCTATCACTCAACACATGAATTCTCTTATTTGTTCCAGTAAAAGCACAGGATGCTCTTTTACGAATTCCTAATAAACACAAATCATACAAAGATAACATCTCATCGGGTTTTGCACAAACTTTCAAGCCAGCTTAAGCACACGCTGACATTAAAGCACAAGAGGGAGATAAAAAATACTGAGACATTACAAGCCATTACAGAGTCGTATACCACCGTTATAAAATTGTACTTTGACAGTACAAGCTATCTTGCTATACTAAGGCAGGGCATTCGTCCATGACTGAGGAGGACACAGAATTTTATATTATTTTTTTAATGCTCTTATAGAGAAATATATAACAAGAAAATATGTACATACTGTAAATATTAAGAAGCACAACTATTTTTAACATTAATAATAATTAGTCATATGATGATTTATGAAGGGCGACGCAGTGGCGCAGTAGGTAGTGCTGTCGCCTCACAGCAAGAAGGTCACTGGTTCAAGTCTCGGCTGAGTCAGTTGTTGTTTCTGTGTGGAGTTGCATGATCTCCCTGCGTTTGCGTGGGTTTCCTCCGGGTGCTCCGGTTTCCCCCACAGTCCAAAAACATACGGTACAGGTGAATTGGGTAGGCTAAATTGTCCGTAGTGTATGAGTGTGAGTGAGTGTGTATGGATGTTTCCCAGAGATAGGTTGTGGCTGGAAGGGCATCCGCTGTGTAAAACATGTTGGTGGTTCATTCCACTGTGGTGACCCCGGATTGATGAAGGGACTAAGCCGAAAAGAAAATGAATGAATGAATGATTTATGAAGAATAATGTGATGCTGGAGACTTGAGTAATGCCTGCAGAAAAATTCAGCTTTAAGTCACTGGTTTAATAAAATTATTTTGCACACTTTGTGTTTTTACTGTAAATAAAAATGACTATTTTTAGAAAAAACTTTCTATAACACTTAAGTGGCAAATATCAAACAAATTAAATTAAATTAAATTAAATTAAATTAAATTAAATTAAATTAAATTAAATTAAATTAAATTAAATTAAATTAAATTAAATTAAATTAAATTAAATTAAATTAAATTAAATTAAAAATGTAATTCCACATTATTTTAAATTTTTACCATCATATGTTTATTAACCACACTGACACAACTAAAATGAACGAACTCTTCTTTCTCTGCAGTGCAATATTACTCTTTTAAATCTCTTATTCTAACATGGTCATGATCCTGAAACATCCCAGCACTACCCATTTTGGACGTGTCTCTTATCTGACACACCCGCTTAGCTTTAGGAGTCTCTATTAATGAGCTGATAAATGAGGTGTGCTAAATAAAGGAATCCTCCAAAATGTGCAGTGCCCGGGAACTCCCACTGTCATACACTATTTAGGACAGATGCTGTGTGAATTGAGAATCCTTCTTTTAGTACATAATGAAGTCCTAAATGAATTTCAGGAAGAGAATTTTCATCTAGTCCTGTCAATCAGAAGTCAAGCGCATAACAGCTGCTTACATCACTGCTGTGCCAATTGTTCCTGCATCCCACCATGTCTATTAATTTCTATTATGTATTGGATATTATGTAAATGTTGTTAATTAAAAGATGCAGGGGGTATTAAAAATTCGAGTAAAATCTGTAAACCCTCCATCACACAACAGCCGAATACGTTTATGAGGAAATACAATTTTTTAAAATAGAAAAATTAGCTTCTGAAATTCAATCACAAGTGGTCAGCCGATCATTACTGTGTCCACCTGGAATAGCCTTCTAAAAATCATTTATCTGACATTGTTTACATGTTTTGCTGTTGCTGTAACTGCCAGACATCATTAAAGGGCACCTACTTTACCCTTTTTCAAGATTTAAGATAAGTATATTGTGTCTCCAGAATGTGTCTGTAAACTTTCAGCACAAAACACCCATCAGACTTTTTTATTATACCTTTTTAAATTATTGGGCGTCACTGTGGCGCAGTGGGTAGCACAATCGCCTCACAGCAAGAAAGTTGCCGGTTTTAGCCTCGGCTGGGACAGTTGGCATTTCTGTGTGGAGTTTGCAGTTTTCTCCCCGTGTTGACATGAGTTTCCTCCGGGTGCTCCGGTTTCCCCTCCAAGTCCAAAGACATGCACTATAGGTGAATTGGGTAGGTTAAATTGTCTGTAGTGTATGTTGTATGTGTGTGAATGAGTGTGAACCCAGTGATGGGTTGCAACTAGAAGGGCATGCGCTGCATAACACATATGCTGGATAAGTTGGTGGTTCATTCCGCTGTGGCGACCATAGATTAATAAAGGGACTAAGCCAAAAATAAAACGAAGTGCTGTGTGTTATTTGTTTAACCCTTTAAGGTGACATGCTGACCGACTGACTGACTGACAGGTGCGTGAGGCCAGCAAACACGACTAGCTTTCAGTTAGGGTGAACACAGCTTCTATAATTATACTTTATAGATAAAAGTCTGTGGCTCTGCATACAAAGACTTTCTCTTGCTGGAGTTTATGGCCGTTTCACTTCACTTCATGAAGCATTAATGCCACTCTATAGGTCTATCGGAGACATTCAGAAATATTCCTAGCCAATCTGACAAATGTTGGAGACATACTCGCTACATAAACGCGCTAAATCGCACTTCAGCAGTGTTTATTTCAGGGCGCACAAAAAAATCTGCACTTGAGCAGCGTGTATTTGAAGGCGTGCAAGAAGTTTTGTGCACCAACAATGGAAATCGGTGCGCAAGCAAAGAGATTCGCATGCTCGTATTACATAAATGCGATCTCGACTTGTAATACTGCACTCACAGCATTTGTCATTGAAATAACGCCACAGGTAGTTGGTAGATCTGTGCAAAAGGCCTGCAGCCACCGCTGGAAACACTGGAATAAATAAATTCCTTTTAAATCTGAGAAATTTGCGCTGTTTGGACATTGTAGCTGTTTTTGTTGCCTGTGCTTTTAGTGCAAATGAGCAGGTTCTCAGAGATCTCTCTAGCCTTAACGTACGTAGATAAACAGCACAGTGACAGACAAGAATGAACCAGATCTCCCTTACTACAGAAAGAACTTTCCCAACTGTAATTTGATATATTTGTTGTGGAGATAATTCAAGCCTTTCTGCAATGATGAGTCACACACAATGTCGTTATAAAGTTCGCACGTGTGTACACGTTTAGCTTTGTACAGGTTTTGCACGGCAAATGTGACAGGACACACATTAATATATACTGCTGTATGGATTTCCGTTATGTTAATGTTCAAAATTACCCTGATTTAACGTCCACAACTAGGAATTGAATTGTTTTTTTTTTAATAATTGTACTGACACTATGCAGCTGTGGTGATGAATTACATAGTGATTTTACTGTCTTTTTTATTACAAAGATGTACTGTATTAAAAACATCTTAAACTTGTAAAACTCATTCTTGAGGTGCAGATGATCACAGCGAGCTGAACAGATCTATTAATCCCGGTTGCTTTGCTTACCTCCTGTATCGTGGATATGATTATATGTGTTACTAGAGACATGTTAATATGCGGCTGTCAATCAAATTGGTGGGCGGGGAAATCGCACTCCTACATCACTTTACGATGGGCCTTAAAATGGGAGAGATTTGGATCCTATTTTAACATCAGGAAATAAAAATAGAGATTATTGTGTTTATATCACCCCAATGTGACTGTGGACACACTATACCTACACACAGTTATGTCCAAACAGCTTATAAAATATATATTTTTTTAATCATAGGTGCTCTTTAAAATAGAAAATGTCCAGTAATTATCAAAATCAAGCATTTATTTAACTTTCAAAGTAAAATGTAAAATATTTCAACTTATCAAAAGGTGAGCAAACCGTTGCTACTTTAAGGCACCTCTCGGCTGAATGGAAAGAAGAGCCAGCCGTGAAACATCAGTGTTATGTACAGTATCTTACGTTATGCTGCATTAAGTGTAGGCGCATTTAGTATTGTGCCTTTTTAATCCGATTGTATTTATATAACGCTTCATGAGCTCCCATTAGGTCAGTCTCACCAGTGTGCCTGAATATTTTTTTTCACGGTGGCACTGTAAAGCTCCGTCTTAATACCAAGTGTAAACAGAGCCTAAGATGTTCTTTTTTCTTTTCATCCTGACTAATGCGAAAGATTGAGAAGTGGAAGCAGCTGTAAGAGAACGAACGGAAAACAACAGACAAGCATGTTTACACATTCATGACAGTTTTGTTGTGTGGCCTGAAAAATCTCTCTCTCCTTCTCTCTTTTCTGTAGCCGCTGACCTCCTCACCCCCTCCTGCATTAATCCGCTGTTGGTAATAAATCAAATGTGACAGAAAGGCTTGCGCCGCCGCGATTAAAATCGTTTGTTTAAATTCACATACTTTCCACTCCTGCCATAACTCTGTGACAGGCCTGCGGAGAGAGAGCTGGGAGGAGCCTCATGGGTAATTACTCTGAAGTTTGGAGCTCTTTATTCCTATTCCCCTGGTTTCATTTTTCCCCCTCCACATAGGATCGTCTCTTTTGTATTCTACTTTAGATGGAGGAGAGCTAAAGGAGGATTTCCGTGATGCTAGCGCACTTCTGAAAGGTTTACGATACTTCCAGGCCTCAGAAGGCAAACGTGCTCCACGAGTCCAGCTTTTTTTGTTATCCGAGTCAAATAAATCAAAGACTTGGCTGACTCGAGGCGCTTAAAAGCAAAGTCATTTCGCTAAAGAACTTTCGGTTCTTTTTTTGGACGAGACGAGCAATGCCTTGTCAGGCTTTCCTCCTCCATCAGCCCGTTCTCCTCACCGCAACGCCTCCTCTCTGACCCTCTAGAGGCAGATTGGAACCGTCCTGACCTGACGAAGCTGATCTATGATCAGTTTCTTCGGTAACTGGCTAAGTCTGGCTTTGGGAACGCTTCTGCTCTTGGATCTGTGGCCGCATGGAAGGCGGAGATGGAAAGCAGATGCCTGCTTGCTGACGAAGGCTCGATCCAGGAGAGGAAACTTTTCATTCCTCTCCATCCATCATCCAGAGAGAGAGAGAGAAGGAGAGGGAGGGAGATGGAGTAACGCCTTGGTTTCTTCAAGCTGACAAAGACACACACTGATGCATATGTGAAAATATTTGTCCCCTTATTAGCGGTTTTGTTCCGTATGGTGAAAGCACTCCTTCCAACTGTCCAGAGGGAGACACATGTTGTTTCCGCCAGCCTTTTTCCTTCCCCAGTCTTTCTGTTTGTGTCTGTGGTGTCTCTGGTATCGAGAGACAGAAAGAAAATGTGTCAGTGAAAAGAAGAGGTCATGTGAGTAATGTACCTGACAGCTGAGAATCATTAATCACTGTCACACTTGAAAGGGAGAGACACACACACACACACGCACACACAGTCAGGCTGGGACGCCTTCCTGTTCTCTGAGTGGGTCTGCTTGCCCTTTTCACACTCATAATCCCCCTTATATGATAGCCGTGTGTGTTTTTCTAGGTGTGTGTGTGACACTAATGGGCCGCTCTAGCTGTTTGACTTCACACACACAGAGCTGTCTCGCAGCAGGGACTGAATTCACGACATGTCAACATGCCTTCACTGAGAGGAAAGAAAGAGGGGGGATAACGATACGCCCCCTGTCTCTCCCTCTCCTTTACTCACAAATCCACAGTTTCTGTCTTCCTCTCACTTTGTTTTTCTGTTTTGATCTGAATTCTCTCTCTCTCTGTTATTATGTCTGCCTCCTCGGAGGACAGACAACCAGCTGCCTGTGTGTGTATGTGTGTGTGTGTGTGGGAGAAGCCATTCAGTATGTAATGACAGCCCTGGCAGGTCCCAGTGTAGTCAAACCGTCCCACCTCCACCCCTCTGTCAGCAGATGAATATGTCACACTCCAGACTCCAGCACTGATCGTGGTTCAGAGAGCAAACGCTGCCACTGATCTGAGATCAGGCCTGGATTTTTTCATGTAATAGTGGGGATCAGAATCCAGATTGGAGACGGCTGTTATTGTATCTTTATCAGTGAAAGAAAATAGGCAGAGAGTCCTCAAATACAATGGGAAACAGAAACTGATATATATTTTTGGATTGGACAAACAGAAAAGGAATAGTTCACCCTGCAGTATACAGCTCTGTCATATTTGCACTGTTGTGTTCTTTCCAAACATTTTTTAATGTTTTAAAGGGCTTCTATGATGAAAATCATCTTTTGTAAGCTGTTTGGACAGAACTGTGTGTATGTATAGTGTGTCCACAGTCATACTGGAGTGATATAAAGGCAACAAGTCTCTTTTTTAATAATTTCCTGACGTTAAAATAAGGTACAAATCCCATTGATTTTGAGGCCCACCGCAACGGGATGTAGGAGTGCGGTTTTTCCCGCCCACTGATTGATTGACAGGCACCATGCTTCTATAATAACATGTATACAAATGTCCACATGTTTTTACAAATAAACTGGGATTTGGAAAAAAATAAATAAACTGGGATTAAATGATCTGTTTCAACTCTGATTTTTATAAGTTTAAAACATTTGTAAACAGAATGTGTTTGTAATAAAGACGGTAAAATTGCTATGTAATTCTTAACGGCTATAAATCATGGTGTCAGTAAACGCTAATGTGTGTGTGCACTGTAAACGGTATTTGTGTTACTCATCATTTCAGAGAGGCTTAAATAAACTCCATCACAAATACATAAAAAAAACTTATTAGGTATTTTTGATTAATGAGCTGTATTTCAGCTTCATCCGAGTCTGTATCTGTCCCTGACTGCTGTTTATCTGACATAGTGCATGATGAGAAGCAGACACGCATGTGGGAACGGTGGGCGGGCAGAAGCAGCTCATTTGCATTTAAAGGCACAGGCTACAAAAACAGCTACACTGTACTCAGACACCAAAATGGGCAGATTCTTGAGGCTATAATAAATAATCTGATGGGTATTTTGAGCTGAAACTTTACAGACACATTCTGGAGACACCAAAGGCTTATCTTACATCTTGTAAAAGGGGTAAAATAGGTGCCCCTTACAACCAAAGAAGATATTTTGAAGAAAAAAAAAATCAGTCCATGTTGTCTTATACCCCATTTTACTGTATGTAATTTTAAATTTCAGAATTACTTAATTTATTAATTAATTTATATATTTTAATATATATGAATGAACTTTCATTTATTTGATACAAAAATGTAGTGAAATACAATTACAATTTAAATCTGTTTTGCAGTTTATTGTATTGTAAAATGTAAGACAAAGCTGAGTTTTCATCAGCCTTTCAGCCTTGTCTTCAATGTAACGTGTTCCTTCACAAATAATTCTAAAAAGTTGATCTGACACTCAAGAAACATTTTTTAAATTATATAACATTTTTGAAAACTACATTATATAATTATAAATAGAAATATATATATATATATATATATATATATATATATATATATATATATATATATATATATATATATATATATATATATATATATATATATATATATAATCTTTTTTTTAAGTTCAGGCATGAAACCCTAACAAACCATTTACAGATAGTAGTACCAGCAAATCAGGAATACTTCCTAATCCATAGAAGCACATACACTACCGATCAAAAGTTTTTTTTTCATGTTTTTTTTAAGAAAATTATTCTGTTCATCAAGGCAGCATTTTTTAAATGTACAAACATTTTTTAAATATTTATTAACATTTTTAATAACTGCTTTCTTATTGTATGTACTTTCAAATGAAATTATTATTCCAGTCACTTTTGCTTTTATTACCATTAATAATAATAATAATAATAATAAATAAACAATAATAATAATAACAATAGAGTGATTTCTGAAGAATCATGTAACTCTGAAGACTGGAGTAATGAAAATTCATCATTAAAAAGCTGAAAATTCATCATTACTACTAAATCACTACTAAATAACTACTTTTGAACAGTTATTTCATAGTGCAATAACATTTCACAATTTTACAATCTGTACTGTATTTTTGATGAAATAAATGCAGCCTTGGTGAGCAGGAGAAGCTTATTTTAAAACATTTAAAAATCCTACTGACCCCACACATTTGACCGGTAGTGTATATAGCATACTCTATCTTTCTCCATTTACTGTGCAATTATAAATGCTTTCTACCCCTAAATGTTGTATTCTTGTTCTACAGCAGTAGTGTAGCAAATCTCATCCACCAACATCAAGCTCTGATGTATATTTCACACTCATACCTATAAATGCTGTTTAAAATGATCACTCCCACAAATATAAATTGCTTCAAGTAAAATCGTAGTCATCTCAAAATCTTTACAGTAAAAAGAAAGCCATAGAGGTTTGGAGCGAATGCAAGTTGTGTAAATGATGACAAGTATTTTATTTTGGAATGAATCGTTCCATTCATGCTGAAGAGAGTCTACTGCTTTATAAATTAATCATATTAAAATAACCCCTTTTGGTTCTATAGTCAAGACCCAAAAGAGCCGTATTTATAAAGCCTGTTTATTTTGGTTAGAGCAGTGACCTGATACAGTGATTCTTAATGAGAAATAATAACCCAGAAAGAGAGCTAAATGCAGAATAAATGTTTATGTTTGGGTCACACTCTCTGCGGTGGGCTTGATTAGACATGAAACAGGCCTGCAGAATAAGCACACTCGTCCTCTCTGGATCAGGCAGCCGCAGTGTGATTTTCCATGTTAGGTTTGGAACGGCGACTCTGAATGGGCGCAGGGTGTGCGGTGGATGGCCTACGTTTGCTGTGTGCGAGAGTGAAAGCTGCGCTGACCTCAAGGCTTGCGTGTGTGTGGTGGACGGATTGATGGGTGGTCCTTGGGACAGATAACATACACACAGACACGCACAATATTTAGGTACGGTGGTCTCCACCACATTACAGTTATTATTCTCTCATTTGGGTGATTTCTAGCTCAATGTACTGTTTGACAAATTGCACTGATGGAGAAACATGGGAATCAGAGGTTTTATGGCTTGCAGATCCGTCTTTTGTGGTTTTGAGCGAGTATGCAGCCTGAGCACACACTTTGAACTTCTATGAATAACTGCAGAGCTCAGATAGAGTGAACTACCATGGAAAACGTCAGCAAATTTGACTCAAATATTTTTGGTTTCTTGTTATGGGCTGATAATCCCCTTTATAGGCTCTGTTGAGTAGAAGTAACTTTGAAGTAACTCTCATTAGAATATTAGTAGAGTATCAGAAGACTGTTATGATGTAATAAGTTGAGGTACTTTCAATGTTCCCAGCAGGCACACAACATCATAAGACATTAATATTAGGTTAGATTTAGGTCATAATGTCAGGTGACCAAAATTCAATGTCTAGCCAGCGTCTAAGGACACCGTCATTTTGACTTTCATTAATGATTTCAAATTACGTTGATATTTGGTTGATTTTAAGTTGTGTTGAAAAGTGACCAAAATCCTAATAGATGACTGATAGATGTCATAGTGGTAACAACCACACAACGTCAAGGTGTAACACGATTAGACGTTGATATTTGGTTGATTTTAGGTTGATTTTAGGTTGAACATTGGACATTGATGTCGGCCTGACGTTGCGTTCTGACATCAACCCGATTTTAATTTCCAAACAAAATTCAACATCCCCATGACATTGGGGAACAACGTCGATATGACGTCACGATGACGTCCTGTGCCTGGAGGCTGTTACACTCAGCAGAATATCTGCTGGGGATAAAAGCCCAGCAGGTATTTAGCACAGAGTTGACTAATTCTCTAAAAGATTTTGCATTTGTAAAGTTATAGTCAACAAAATGTCTCTTGTCTAAAGAGGACCAGCATTTTTTTCTGTTAAATAATGTAATATTTCATCACTATTAAAAAAGATGAAATAACAAAATTTACTTTTGTGATGTCTGTGTTGTTGTTGTCATTTTTATATTAACTGGGCCTTTTTTATTTGAAGACTTGGAACTATAGTGTAAAAAATGCTGTATTCCACAAAATGTCTTCATGTTGTCTCAACATAGAATGATTAATTTAATTGTTTTTAAACTTTTAATTGGATTGAACGCAAGTTATCTTCCAAAAAACTCAAGAACTGTGTTTTTTCAACTCACTGTAAATAAGTAGTTTGAACAAGCAGTAAAAGTATTTTTGAGGTAACCCTGAAATAAAATAAAACAAAAAAAAAACAATAATAATTAAAGATTTTTTTAAGATATGACAGATAGCCTTAACTGTTTGTTACAGTTTAAATACTAACTAAATAAACAAGCATTAAATGTATTTTATTTGACAACAAATGTATATAATGTATATACAAATTTCTCATTTTAGTAATTTGCACAAAGAGTAAAAGATGTTTTGTATATAAGAGATGACTTTAACTCTTCTTTCTTGAAAAACATTCACAAATTGTGGTCCCAGAACTAATCTGGAATGAAATTAACAAGAACAAAAAACAATTACAAAGTACTTTAAAATGTTTTTTCCCTGATAAAATAAGACAAAACCAAAACTGTGCTTTTCCAATAACAAAAATCGTGATTTTTCCCCAGTTTTAAGAGTTTAAGTGATTTCCATTCAGTGTCCCACTAGAAATCAGCTTGAAAGTAAACATATTGCAATTTCAGGCAATTTTTATACATTTTCAGAAATCAACAGTGATTCTTTTTGGCAAGAATAGAGGTACTGGAGTGGATAAAAACAAAAAGCATAACAGTGTTTGCCCAGAGGGCCCTCACCCACACTCTCCAACTGAATACAGGTCTGACCACTGTTGAAATGCACATGATGCAATGAACCCCACTTCCACAGCAATGATCTCCTGCACCCACAGCTCCTTTAGCTCACGTGCCAATGGTCAGACTTGCATATACACATCTCACAACATCAGTCAGTCACTCCCCATCTCATACACACACACCTGCCTTGCCAGTCCCTCTTTCTCCTCTATTCTGTAGATCTGGCCAATTACAGGCCTTATCTGTGAGTGAGAATAATGAGGTTACACACTGAGCAAATTCTATCATGTCTCTGTAATGAGATTTGGGTTGAGCTGCGTTGCCGCTGTGGACGGGGTGGAGGACAGACACACTCACGCTCATGGCACGTTATCTGCTCCCCATCTCTCCGCCTGACATTCCAGGAAATTGCATTCCAGTGAAGGAGGGAGCAGAGGAGTCAGTGACAGTGTCTCTCTCTCACACACACACACACACGCATGCACGCACACACTACCTTTGGCTTTCTGTCTCTCTGCCTCTCTCCGTTTCTCTCTCACTCTCTGTCCTCTGACAGCCTTTTTGATTTATGGCTCCAATTCCCTGGTGCAGATGCAGCCTGCACTCATAACCGTGTATATGTATTTTATTTTGCTGCCCTCTCCTTGCCTCAGCTTCTGTGCTTTCACATTCTCCTGCACCGCCTGATTGATTATCCCATCCACACTGTCTACAGTGTTTCTCATCTTTCAGAAGTATAATCTCTCCCAACAGCATGACAGAGAGAGAGAGAGAAGGAGAGAGAGAGACTCTGAGGCCCGAATGTAAAGCACCCATATTAGTTTAAGTCCTGTTTCAATCTGGACAAATTCCAAGCTGGCTGAATGAATGAATTGGGCATGACTGTATGAAAAGGTATTGGAAAGTGAGCGTCGGCCTCAAAATGGAGTTCGTAGAGTTGATATCTTGGGTTTGTGAATGTGCTGGGATTTGACAGGGACCGCTGTGTTGTTAATCCTTTGTCTTGACTTGTATACAAAGTCACTGCTTGTTTTAAAAGATGTGAAATGTTATTAAGGGTGCTTTCACACCTGTAGATCGATTCTTTTGATCCGAAACAGGGATTAAAATTCTTACAATGCAGCACTTTGTTCTTGGTGCGATTCGCTTTCACACGGCTAAGTTTCTAAACAGACCAAAATAGCTAAAAACAAGTCATGAGTAAACTCTCCTCACACTGGATTACATTGGAGTTTCAGGGTTTAATTTGCAGAGTCTCGCTCAGCTGTCATGCATTCTTATTTTAATTTATGAGCAATAAGACATTATAAGCAAACAGCTGCACTTTCATTGTAAACGGTAACATTCACAGACATCATCACCAGATAGAAATCAGAGAGGTAAGACTTTCTCATACATAACTGTTGGCTAGAATTATGCATTATAGGCTTTACATTATAAAGAGAAATAACAAATAAAGACTGCAGTTTGGTCAATTTTCCTAACTGATTAATAGCTCTTGTTAATAGTTAACATGCTTTCACATTTAACATGAAATGCATATTTAATGGTAGAAATGACATCCCGCACTACTCATAATTCTCTCTTCATATAGCCATATATATGTCTAAAACATCCATAATACACTATGATTATAGCCTGGATTGTTAGTTTATTGGATTGTTTTGCTTTCTCACTACAATCGATCTGCTTCACAGTTTGTTTCAATCCAGCCAAGACCACCTCATTCAGGCGATCTCGGACCGATTGTTTTGGCACGGATCTGAGCGCAATTGCTGGATTCGGTATGCCAAACAAACCGCGTTAACGGGGGGATGCGCCAGGTTCTGAAACAAATGTCTAGGTGTGAAAGCACCCTAAAAGTGCAGTAATCATTATAATTAGGGCTGCACAATATTGGAAAAATCTGATATTGTGAAATTTTATTTTCCTGCGACATGCATTGCAATAAGATTACAGTTTCACCAGATGGTTTGAATAGTTCCATTTAACATTTTTCTGTAGAGTCTAGTAGTATTCAGGTGCAGAAATTAAATAATCACACTGCAAAAAAAATGCTTATCTGACTTGGAGTTTTTTTCTCGTTTCTACAAATTTAAGCAAGTATACAGCAAAAAAAAAAAAAAAACATAATCCTTATTTCCTTTTGCTTTTTCTTGTTCACTCAACTTTTGAAAACATCAGTTGCACTGACCTCAAATTATTTGTCAGTAATACAAAAAAATTTAGTTGGGTTAACAACAGATTATTAGTTTTCTGAAGAGGTGAACTACTCTGTATCAAAACTTTTTAAGTTGTGCCAACTGAACTTTTTTCTCTGCAGAACTGGAATGCCTGAAGTTGAGTGAACAAAAAAAAACATAATGCTTATTTCCTTTCGGTTTTCCTTGTGTAATCAACTTTTGAAAATATCAGTTGCACTGACCTAAAATGTGTGAACAAAAAACTCTGTTGGAAATTGATACAAAGAAATAATACATTATCACAACAAAAAAACTTAGTTCAACTGAAAAAAATATTAAAACAGAGACAAATGTTAACAAAACATTTATCAGACACAGAATTAGAAACAGGACAGGAGGCAAAATAGCAATAACGGTAAACAAGACAAGGATCAAAACATGGCAGGACAAATGGAAAAATGCTGTGTAATGCTTCACATGGAAAAACAAGACTCAGCAAAGAGTCTGTGTGAATAAGGTGTCTTTATAGTCCTAGTAATTATTCCATCATGAGCTTCCAGCTGTGTGTGTGTAATCAGAAGCTGGTTCCTCCATTTGAATTATAGTTTGAGCGTTTGATATGTCATTTAATTATTACAGGAGTTTTCTGAGTTGTTCATGAAAATTAAATATCAAATACATTTGATTTCTCATTTGAGAATGAATTTTGATTTATTATTTGATTGTTTGATTTATCATTTGGGTAGTTGTTTTAAAAGTTTATTATTATTTAGTATTATTATTATTTGATCTTTTTAGGCATTTGAGTTTTAATTTTAATTTTGTTAGGAAAAAACGTCCATATATGCACAACTGTTAAATACAAATTAACAGTCCACATGCGCTAAGCGTTTCTTTTTGCAGACCCAACTAGGTAAATGAAAATTCACATTAAAAGTCTTTCTTTCTTGCAACTTTTTTCAAGTTGTATTTTTTACAGCGTAGACCAAATAACTAAAATGATTTGTTTTTGTTTTTACTTTCAGAGGTAATAATAATAACAATACTACTAATAATAACAATTCTTTCCATTTATATAGCACTTTTCTGGACACTCAAATCACTTTACATGTTTTTAAGGGGGAATCTCCTCATCCACCACCAGCGTACAGCATCTACCTGGTCAAATTTAAGTTATTATATAAACAGGTAAAATAATCTGCCAATGGCTTAAGTAAAATAATCTTGTTTTCAGTTTGAAATTTAGTTTTTTGGACTAGACACAAGTCAAAAATTCTCAAATAATTCCAATGTTACAACAAGTATACAGATAAAGAAATTGATATATACGTGAAGCCAAATGTGCAGTTCAGAAACACAACTAAAGAAATAAATTAAATAAACAAAGAAATTCAACTGAAACATTCGATTAAAAAAAAAATCTAATACAATATGATACAACATGCACCAATTTACTAATGCCATGAATTGACAATCTTTATTCATTTTATATTTCATTTGAATCATGAGCTATACACTGAAAAAAAATTATTAATTGTATTTACTATGTTTTTTTAAGTTGTTGCAAACAATTTGTATGGGCTGAATTTAAACAAACAATTAAATTGAGTAATATTCAACATAATTAGTTTGTTTAAATTCAGCTCATATAAATCATTTTCAACCACTTACTAGGGATGCTCCGATCAATCGGCCGGAGATCGGTATCGGCCGATAATCACATTTTATGACAATATGGCCAAACTCATGAACCGATTTTAATGGAATAAAAAAACATCATTTTCCATCATTTGCAATGATCTTAAATTGCATTGTTAGTCATTTTCTCACCATTTTTTAAACAGTTTGAACTATTATTTTCTGCAAAGCTGCTTCTGACCAGGAGATGTCCATACTAAATGGTTATAAGTAACATGTTTAAGGGATTATATGCAAGATCCTTAATTTATTCTCTTTGGTAAGGAGAGATCTCCACTCAAGTATCATACTTAGAGGGAATATGTGCTTTATGCATTAAAAGCCTGAAGCATCAGAATCCATACTCTGTATCGGCCGATCACCCTGACAAGGAATCGGTAAACGGTATCGGCTGCAAAAATCCTGATTGGAGCATCCCTACCACCTACCTCAAAAACATAGCAAATCCCATGAATCACTTTTTTCTGTGTAATAGATTTTAGTTGAATTGTGCATTATTTGCCCCCTTATCTTATATTTGTTGGGTATTTCTAATCATTTTGGTGGCATTTTTGCCACAAGCCTTGCTTTATTAGTCTGATATTTGTTAATGCTGATGTAGTGAAAATACACCACCATAACGTCTCACAATAGCCCACAAACAAAGCAAAACACATTGCCAAACCTCCTGCTGAAGCCATGCTTGTAATTGGGGGTTCAGGTTGATCATACAGTTCCTCCAATCATTCATCATCAGATACAGGCTTCAACTGATATGGTCAAATCGATACGGCTTGTTACTGTAAATGGTAAACAGTAGACCACAAGAGACTGGGCCATCTGGCCAATCGGAGCAGAGCAGACTCTCTGAAAGGAATGGTTTTAGAAAGCATTTATATTGTTTGAAACTCACTGTGATATCATTTACAAATAGAATCAGGAATTATACATCTTCTGTAACATTATAAATACTGTCACTTTAATCATTTTAATGAATATAATATAATATAATATAATATAATATAATATAATATAATATAATATAATATAATATAATATAATATAATATAATATAATATAATATAATATAATGGCAGACTTCAAAAGAGTCGTCATGCTGACTCTTTTCAATTATGTAAACCCCAGAGCTCTAGGATGAGCCGCAGATGAGCTAAAGGCACACCCATGCTAACCGCTGCACCCAATGCCTGTGGTGCTCTATTGCTTTGAGGTTAGCCGTTGAGTTGCTAACACGGACTTCCCATGCTTCAGGCCATAGTTAGCATCTCATCATCTTCTCTGGCTTCAGAATAGCCCTTTGAGCATTTAAAATGGTGATGTTGGCCATGTAATAAGACAGCAACTGCAGACAGCCCTTAACGCAGACAAGGAGGTGACAGTGAAAGACTCAAGGGGACAATCTGTGCTAGCAATTACAGCGCAGATCACAGAGAATATAATTAAGCTGCCAAAAGTATTGTAAATGGGCTGTTTTTCAAAGTGGTTCAACAAGCATGGTCACCAGAAATGCTCTTGATGTTTCGGTGAAGGCAAACATAAACCATTGTGTGTGTGTTTATGTGTTCGCATCTTAAGACATTTTGTAAAACCTCTCCAGACCCTTGTCATGCTCCATTTCGTTCACCATAAGCGTAGGGGATGCTAATTACAGTACAATTTCTTTACTAAAGATAAAGTTCCCCAAAAGCCTTCAGCACCCATAGTAAGGGGTTATTATAGTCAAGCCTTCTTCTCACCCTCTGACATATTTATCATTAAATCATGATTGATGATGCCCTATAAAGCAATCCAAACAAAATATGGGACTGCTCAAATGTCACTCTATCCACTGTATTCTAAGCTGTTTTATGAGAATGTTCAGTTCAAGACTTAAAGCTAAATAAAGTGCAAAGTAAAACAAGAAGTGCAACAAACCAGTGGGTTTATGATTACGATAACATGACATGACATCAAATAACAGTTTGCAACATCAAGGAAGATAGCAAACTGTTTTTGTACAGCTAAAGGCCTGTTCGCATCTGCTTTTAAGATGCATTTCTGTTGATCTGATCACAAGTGGACCAGGGAGACATATTACAGTTCACATCTGGCATTTACATGTGTTTTTTTCATCCAGTTTTGACCACTTTCAACCACTTCTCTGATGATTGAGGGTCTTTGGGGTGTTGGATATATCTTATTACTGTAAAAGCTAGCTTAAGTTTCATAGTTTACCAATTTAATGAATAAAAAACAGAACAATTAATACACTTTAAATAGGTTATTTCATCTATTGTCTAATGAATCTGTAAATAATTCCCCAATCAACTCCGATTAGGATTAGAGCTCAGCAGTGGAGAGCAGGCAGTGTTTAGCGGCTGTTGAACACATTACCCAATTTCCAATTACATTATTAGAGCAATTCGGCCAAATGTGGTGACCACTACCCCTGGAAGTGGTCAAAAGTGGACAAGGTCAAAACGTTTTACAGTCCATTCGCATCTGTGATCCAAGACCTGTGAAGAAATGATGCCAAGGTATCCATAATCCTGGACCAGGCCATATCCTGAGCAGATGCTGTAGTGGTCATGAAGGAGGGGAGAGCATGAGACCGATTCCTGAAAGACCACAGTGACAGATGAGTCGCTGCATTGATCCTGTGTGACCTACTCACACCTGCAGCTTCTCCACAATGGACATCCAGTGTTCTCCAGCCTCTAGCACCTAGACTGCTACTTTGCACAGGAAGTTTGGTCAGAGGAAGTTTGGTCAGAGAAATGGTCATGCCCAACTGAGCCTGGTTTGTCTCAAGGTTTTTTTTCCTTCACTTTCAGCAATTGGTGGTAGTAGTTTTGTTCCTCACCACTGTCGCCGACTGGCTTACTTGGTTTGGGACCCTGAACATTGATGGATTTGCTCTTCAGTGTTTGGTATTTCAGCAATGAAAATTAACACACACTGAACTGAACTAAACTGAACTTAAACTCTAAAAACTGGACTGACAGTTTCAATTTACTAGAACTTCTATGTTAGGCTGCTTTGACACATTCTACATTGTAAAAGAGCTATAGAAATAATAGAAATTGAATTGTTGTCAACTTCTGATCAGATTGACAAAGATGCATCTTAATAGCAGGTGCGAACATGGCCTAAGATGCTACAGTACCTAGCCTCAATGTAAAATGTAACTTTACCAAAATTTGTGCAAGAACATACCTAGAAATGCAATTTTCATTCTATTAAAAGGTCAACAACACTTTAAAATGAGTTGCTGTCTTAAATTTGTACATTTGAATTAAGTGAAATAAAATATTGCTGAATCCCAAGTAACTTCAAATAATTAAGATGAAACATAGTAGGGCTGGGTGATTTGGCCTAAAATCTAAATCTCAATTAATTGAACATTTTAACTTGATTACGATTAATGAACGATTATTTTATTTATTAATTTTATTTTTCTGCCCTCATAGTTCACTGACAGGTTTTGTACAGTAAATATGTTCACACATTACAAGTGAGAGATTTTTAAAAGAAGGGTGCATTACTTGATTTAAAAAAAATTGAAGGAAACACACCCTATCTACTATTTGTGATTATTTATTGAACGCCAATGTTGAACAACTGAAATTAAAACACAACTTTTCTTATTAAAAATGAATTAAATAACTTGCACTTTTGGAAATAAAATAAATTATTTTCAGTGTTTTTCATATTAAAATTAGAAAATAAGCAGTATCTCTTCTAAATAAAATAACTCTTGTATATGCTATAAATAATATTTTAAATAGTGCATTTCTTGCATCTATGGTAAACAAATAATTTAATGGAATGGAAATAAATCGTCTCAATGCATCTCTGGCGCAGCTTCCAATCATCGTCAATGTAGTGCAAAGTAATACCGCCCATGCTCGTTACCACTACCAAACCTACCAATCACAAAGCTTGCGCTACGCGTCGTCACGACGTGCAATAAATGTTTTGTTTGAGAGGTGCGCAGGTACGTGAAAGCTGTGCCGGACCATACGCGTGCGCTCAGTGCAGAAATATAAATATAAAGCCTTAACAGAGTGGGGTCACGTGACTCTACATTCAGTAGGAAAAGTAATAGAAAAAAAAAAAAAAAAAAAAAATCGAGCTGGAAAAATTTATTGATTATAAGTTCTGAATGTCTGTTTTGATTACTTTTCGATTAATCAATCAGCCATAAAACATAGCTAATTCAAAAATGTTTTTATGACTTACTAATGATATCGTTTTTACAGTGAACGTTTAGTCTTTTTTGAAATCAGTTATGAAAAAATGATCAAAAAATTAATACTTTCATGCAGTTCTTTGGTCCTCACTATGTTACAATCTTAAAATATGGTACTTTTACCACATACTGCAGCATCTAAACAGATACATATTAACCATACTGCAACATATGTAAACGGATACATATTAACCATCCTGCAACATATGTAAACGGATACATATTAACCATCCTGCAACATATGTAAACGGATACATATTAACCATACTGCAACATATGTAAACGGATACATATTAACCATACTGCACATATTAACCATACTGCAACATATGTAAACGGATACATATTAACCATACTGCAACATATGTAAACGGATACATATTAACCATACTGCAACATATGTAAACGGATACATATTAACCATCCTGCAACATATGTAAACGGATACATATTAACCATCCTGCAACATATGTAAACGGATACATATTAACCATACTGCAACATATGTAAACGGATACATATTAACCATACTGCACATATTAACCATACTGCAACATATGTAAACGGATACATATTAACCATACTGCAACATATGTAAACGGATACATATTAACCATACTGCAACATATGTAAACGGATACATATTAACCATACTGCAACATATGTAAATGAATACAAATTAACATATGCAACACACATCCATATTCATACATATGGTTTTCCCACTGCAGCTTCACTTTTACAGTGTTGGATATTTCTTTGTAGGAATGCGTTTCCCAAACAACGACATAACTTGCGGCTGAACTATCATAGTACGATGCATCGTTTGGGAAAAGAACAATGTAGTGAGGAGTGTTTTCCAAAACCGTAGTTGCTCTGTTGCAGATCCATCGTTTGAAACACGTTATTTATAAGGTAAAATGTCCATAATGATGCTCTAAATGGAGTGCTGTAACTACTTTAGAGAAAACCCCCATCATTTTTTGTGCAAATTATACTTTTCAAACTAAATTATATGTTTCAAACTACAGCTCTAGAGGTGTAGTTGCAAACGTACAAGTATGCGACACAGTTTGCGAATGTTAATTTGAATGATGGATTTGGGTAATGCAAAATCAACGAACTATGTTTGTAACGACAGAACTTGCAACCTTAGTTGGCAAACGATGGTTTTCGGGAAAGCATCCCTTAGTGTTTAAATAAGTTCTGAACATAGAAAAAGAGCTACATCTGTGTCAAAATGAGATAAAACAGCATGTTTGCTTCAGTTAAAAATTGTTACGCACATGAAAAATAAAATCCACCGCTCTATTTAAGACTCAAGGCTTTGCCAGTTGGAGCGCAAATAGTGCTGATTTGCATATAGCTTCGGTCGTATGTCATTAAACTGATCCTAAATGTATGTGTAAATGAAATCTTACTTACTCAGAGTGAACAGATTCTGCCGAAGCCATTCGGGAAAACCTTGTTAGTTGAGTTTATTCAGGTTTATAATCAGAGTGAGCTCAACAGATTGGTTTTCCCTTCTAATAACGTAGCGGGGCTTCAACGTTTTAAAGAACTGCTGAGGAGGCAGTTGTTTACGATGTGTAGGATAAGATGGGAGGAAGTATTTAAATGTTTTTTCTACTCCTCTCCTCTTTCCTTAAGCATCCCCCTCCACTCCTGCACTCGTAACAAATCTCTCTCTCTCTCTCTCTCTCCCTCGGCAGTCTCTCGTGGTCTGCAGGCAGCAGTATTGATAGGGTAATTCAGGCATGATGAACGACCCGATAATCACGAGACGGCTGAAATAAATCACACTCTGATCAATACACACACACGCACAGATCATTACCCTGCTGTAACGCATCCTCCATTAAAGCGGCACACACAAACACATATGCGCACACAGAATGGAAAGCAGAGGGAAATGAAAATATTGTGTTTCTATAATGTAGAGGCAGAGATTGATGAGGGCTCTGGGCTTCTGTTGAACCATGGACAACAATGGAGGCCCAAGTCTTTTACCAGTTTCTTAAGAAATCTCTCCAAGGTTACGCCAGGTAAAGGCCGTGATGCATCAAAAACAGCAGTGCGATATTTCGTGTTCTGTTTGCAGTGCCCGAGGACGTATTTTGCAATTCCATCTTAATATTGTCTCCATTGCCCTCTGCTTATCTGCCTGACTCATAGCATTAGCGACGTGTCCAACAAAGACAGCCAGCAAGCAGCCACCCACCTAGTCTCACTATGAGGACTTAAAATACAGCTCGACGACAAAAGTGAATGCGACCAGTAAAAATAAACACGGATGCTAATTATCTGTGCATATTAAAGCTAGAGATCTGTCAGCTTTGTATGATTGATGGGAAAAAGTTCTTCCTAATTTAAATATTCTGTCATTTACTCACTCTACCCCCTCAAGCAATTTTGTGTTTAATAGATGTCTAACATACATCTAAACATAGATCGTTTGGGTAAAACAAGGCTAAATTTGGGCTGTCGGTGAAATTCTAATTGGCTTCTAAGAATAGCCCAAAACTAGACTAGTCATCAAATACACAGATCAGACAGATGTGTACTCATTCATTATTGCTGTATGTAAGTTTTTGACTCTTCCAAAGCATAAAACTGCCATAATAAGTTTGCAGATATTCAAGAAACATGCTAAGCGAACATTCTTGTTTATCTGAAAAACGATGCTAAAGTCAGACAATGTGAAAATGTGAGTTACGCATACCTGCTACATATTTATACATTAAATACCTACATATGTTCATCTGGAGCTGTTTCATTATAAATAAACAGGTAAACGGTCAGTAATATGTTTTCTTATTATTTACAAAAGAAAAAATAGGATGCATTAGCAGCAAATCATTTAGCAAACAGTTTATCTTGTAAAAATTAATAGGTATTTTAAAAAGAAATAGAATCAAGGTATCAAATCTCATTAATCTTTTCTTCACTGTATAACCTGCACATTCTTATTAAAGAGCAACGAATGAATCTCTCATTTATTTAGATTTTTCATTTGATTATATTAAATAACAGAGGTATCAATATAAAAATGCACAGATCTAACGCTATAATGAAAGCATATGATTGCTTTTCTAACTGTTTATGCTCTGTTAGGACAAAATAAGTTGTGTTTGAAAAAAAAAAACCCACCAAGATCGACATCTTTAGATGTTATTATAATTAATTATGTGTATATGTCTGTTCAAACACGCACCCAAAACCCAGTCTTTCGCTCCACTTCAAATCGCGTGTACAGAATCCGTTAGGGAAACAGCGTCTATTTATCACTTTGGAGTGCGTCTGACAGTCATGCACTGCTATATGACTGTTTCGAGGATTGCATAGGATGGGCGACGGCACCTGTAATGAAAAAGAAGGGAATTGCACCGTTTTTATATTTATTTCAAAGTGTTTTTCTGCCTAAATGAAACGAAAGTGCAGAATAAACCCACATTTAAGAGCAAAGGGTCGTCCCCTGGTGGTTCAGAGGTATGGTTTGCGTATATTATTGCCACCCTTCACAGAAAGAATGAAAACAAGGGAGAAATACGGGAAAATACCTTTACGGGATGCTAGCGGGATAGAATGTAAAGTACAGGAAAGTGGGAAAAACGGGAGGGTTGACAGGTATGGAGTTATGTTGTAACGCTGTCTTTGTTTTGGTTCTTTTAACCCACTCACTGCCACTTTAGCTAATTATTTTTCAGCACCCTGGGTTGCCTACATGGAAAATAGCGTGTTTGATTCATTCAATGAGGAAGGCTATCAAAGCATGTGCTCGCAACTAAAATGCAGGTAGGCAGGTTACATTATAACCCTGTGTTTTACTAACACCCTAGGTGACAAGATTTGCAGTGATAAGCAATTTGGCTGTTCGCACCAGATGAAACACGATAGAAATTTAAATACAGCCATTCAGAAGCACAGAATAGTGCACTCACTGCACCCCAGCAAAATGGTAAGTTTATAATCTAATTAATACATATTAAACCTCTTTAACACTGTTAAATGTAGATGCTGAATCACTCATATGTGTTGGTTTGCATTATTTTACTGTTCTAAAGTTATTTTCAAGATCTGAGGTGAACTATCTGCTGCTAGTATGGCAATAAATATCTTGTAAAATGGCATTCAAACTCACATTATTAGCATTTAACACTGACTAAAGCACATAAGGTGTACCTGAGGTGTTCATAGTTCATCCTGTTGTTCATCTGTGAGAAACAGAAGCCATTTCTAAAATTTCTGGTGTTGGTTAGGACAAAAATAATATGGAAAATATTTCTTCTATCGTGCGCCGTTGCTTTTAGTTCATATCAGGGTTCATATTACGGTTCATATCAGCCTTAAAACAGCCTTTAGGTTCGATAGTCAGGCACACTCATGTCAATCTGGCAACCTGCACTTGCGTAGATTCATCAGAGCCGAGTGAAAATGTGTTTTGATCCAGGAGTGCAATACCTAGTTTAACCACTGGGTGTCAAACCTACATACTGCAGCTTTAATAGACTAGTTTTGGGCTATTCTAAGATTTTCAATATCCAAAGAAAATCGGCACACTGCCATTTTAGCTCTCAAAAAATCTTTAATGTCACAACATTTCGACCGACATGGTCTTCATCTTCATCACCTGATGCAGACCATGTCGGTCGAAACGTTGTGACATTAAAGTGACATTAAAGATTTTTTGAGAGCTAAAGTGGCAGTGTGCCGATTTTCTTTGGATCTTTTTCTACAAATGTTTTGATCGAGCACCTGCCTTTGAGATTTTCTAGATGTGCGCACATTTCTTTTGTTTTATTAGATTTTCAATTTAGCCAAGCTGTCTATTTGATATCTATTAGACTTCTTTAAAAACTCAAAAAAAAGGCTTGCTAGTTAATATTTAGACAAATTTTGGAAAGTGATTGGAAAGACAGTGAAAAAAATGGTTGGAAAGACAGTATTGGTGTATCTTTTCCATTTAATTACAATTCACTGAGTTAGAAGACTTTTACCTTCCAAGCTAACATTAAGGTATCAATATAAATGATGCACTATATTCCAAGCCTTGTAGCCATTACTCATGAACCTCCTCTGTATTTCTCATTTATCACTTCAATTCTGCATATTCAGATTTGCTGAATCACATGAGATTACACATCACACTGATGTCAAACATGACATTTTCCAACTAACGGAGCCACATTTCAATTGATTCAAGCAGTAGATAGTATCACTTTTAGTGAGTAATAACTTAAATTTGGGTTTGTTCATCCCATAAACCTATTTTATGGCTCCAGAAGAGATGGAACATAGCGGACAATCTATTTTATTATATTTTTATGATGCTTTTCTGTCATTTTAAGGTTTGACAGTCCTGATCCTCGTTCCTTCTCATTACACTGAAAAGAGGAGCCAGTGAAACTGTCAAACGATACAAAGGTTACTGATATAAAATGAATAATCTGTGATCTCAGTGTGCTGCGCCATAAGTCTGTCAAATAAATCAGCTTTTATTAGGCTAATTAGAACATTTTTATTTCATGTGATTATAGATGACCTCTCACCTTTTTAAGCTAACATCACTGAGATTGCACAAGCGATTAGATTATGCTAACTAATAGTTAAGCGTAATTTCAGCAAGTTTTTGTACAAGATTGTCCCGTCTACACTTTTCAATTTAATCTATTACAATTTCTTTCACTGATTGTTCTGTTTCAGACAGATATATGTTTCATTATATGTTACACTACTGACGTTCTGAACTGATGTGAAGACCAGATGCTATAATTTTGAGTAAAAATGATTTAAATTCGGGTTTGTTCAGGACATAAAGCTATTTTACGACACTAAAAGACATGGGACATGTCCACCAATATATTTTATTACACTTTTAAGATGCTTTTCTATCATTTTAGAGCTTGACAGTTCAGATGCTCATTCATTCTCAATTAAATGGAAAAGAGGCGCCAGTGAAACTGTCAAATAAAGCAGTACTGATATAAAGAAAACAGTCATGTGATCTCAACATGTCGCCCCATTGAGTGACCTGAAGCATGTCAAGTAAATCAGCTTTTATTAGGCTAATTACTGTATATGAGGTTTCATTTCATTCAATTATATATGACACACATGCTGTCTGCTGACATCACAAAGGCTACACAAGCTATTAGATAATGTTAGAGCTCTTTGAGAATAACTAGCAAACGTGCACAGAACAAAATGTCCTGCTACACTTTTCACATTCCAATCAATTCTCCTTTTTCTTACAGAATATCCTGTTTCAGCCAGAAGTGCATCGTACTGGATGCTTTGTTGACTGATGCGGATAGCAGATGGTGTAATTGTTTAGTAAATATATTTTTTCATCAAACAAAAGATATTCTATGGCTCCAGAAGACATGGAACATATCCAATATTAGTGGTATTATTATGACATTTATGTGACGTGTTTTTTATGGCACTCTTTATTGTGCTTTTCTGTCACTTTAAAGCCTGACATTCAATTCTCTTTATGTGCAATTATATGAAAAAGAGGCACCACTGAAACTGTCAAATAACAAAGTGAATTGTCGGCTGGTCAGCACATCGCCCTCATGAGGTGATCCGAGGCATCTATATTAAATTGGATTTTTTTAGGCTTATTACACGAGGTTTCACTTCATATGATTGTAAATATGGATGTCCCGATCAGGTTTTTTTGCCCTCAAGTCTGAGTCCGGGTCAGTTGATTTTGAGTATCTACCAATATCGAAACCCGATTCGATACTTCTAGAATAAAGAATAAAGAAGAGCGAAGAAACAGATCCAGGATGTTCCTTATTTTAACATTTAACAACTTTGTTAACAAACAGAGCACTTCTGTGAGGTAGCTTGAACAATAAAATAATAAATAACATCTATTCTTTACTTTTGGACTTCAGTGCAACAGTAAATATGAAAAAAATCGAATATAATAACAAATAGCACCTAAACTTAAAATACCCGGCAGTTTAAATATCTCACGGTTTGCTATGGCAATGTTGTCATCATCAACTTTATATTACCTCCAGACCACAGACATACTCGCGCTTTGCGCTTCAAGCTGCTTCCGTGTTCTACTTTGGCATACCATTTCGGCATTAAACCAATAGCGTCTCTGCAACAAAGTGAAGTCATGCTGTACGCGTTGCTGTTTCTGTGTGAAGTCAAGAAAGAGGTCTAATTCTGAGCCACCACATAACTATTGATGTGTTTAAACATAATGACAACATATTTATATTTCTATTTATACATATATATATATATATCAGGAGGTAACGTCCAATTTCGATCGTGTCTGAAACCGCATGATCGGGCCCGATTTCTGATCACGTGATCGGATCTGGACATCCCTAATTATAAATGATAACATTTTTAAAAATACTGTTGAGTTCGTTAAAAAAATGTTTTGACTGCATCTCTAGGGAAAGCGAGACGGGAAAGACAAGACGACGGAAAAGGGAAACAAGCAGAGAGAAAAGGAAAGCTAAAGCAAAATGAATAGAGAGAAGGAGTGGAGAGGAGAAACAGAAAAAGGGGAAGGGAGAGAGGCTTTGTCATGCTGAATGTAATAAGCAGTAGGTAGTGTGTCTTATGGAAGGTGATTTATGGGGCCTGTCCTGAACCAGCCAGCACTTTGTCTCCTCTAGCATGGAGGATGAATGGGCTGCTGTCAAGCCAGCCAGAACACCCCTCCTCCTGCTCTCTCTCTCTCTCTCTCTCTCTCTCTCTTTCTCTCGCTCTGTCTCTTTCTCAGTGCCTGGTTTTCTCCTCTAGTTTATAGCTCGTAGAGGTTGGTGATCCAACCCATTTCCTTCTCCCTGGCTCGTGTGTGCACTCGAAAGCCCTCAGTCATCTGAAAAATCAGTGCAACTAAAACAGGTCAACCCCTATCGTGTAATGCCTGATGTCACCGCTGACAAACTAATAGACATATTAAATGCATTAGTCATTAGTGTAATCCCCTCCATCATCAGAGCCCCCTGCAGTATGGCAGGAATGCTAATCCATGTCAGCTGATGGGCCGCTCTCATTAAAGCAGTTTCCTCGGTGAGCCTGCAGTTATCACCCGACCTGTCATTGACCTCCGCTCTAATCCAACAGAGACTCTTGACTGACCTGAGAATAAATAGCGAGACCTTGGTTAAATTGTTCTGTGGATTTTTTTACGGCCTGCTTCTAATTTTTTTTGTCCCCTGGCAGAAAATGAGAGATGGACCGATAACCCCCTAAAACCTTCCAAAGACTTTAAAGTCAACACAAAATCAAAATGGACTATTTGTTTTCCTAATGCGCATTCCTGGTCTAATTGTGAATGAATCACTGGTGTATATTATTACAAAGAAAAAACACTGTTTGTCTTCCTGATTAACATTTAATAACTTGGTCGTCCTTTTGAACATCTATCCTTCCTGCAGACATCACAGATACCGTACAGTCTGTTCGATTATTTTAACCAACAGGCGAAGAGCTCTTCAAAATAAAAGTGTTCTGGAAACACTTTTCACAGTGCAATCAATTACCATTTTTCCTCAATTCAGTTTCTGACAGAGTTATGTCACACTAGGGTGGTAAAATTGGTTGATAATTAGTTTTGAAAAAAAGAGGGGGTGAGACAACATCTGAATAAATAATGATAGCATAATATATGACAACTGACTACTTTTAAATGATAATAAAGATATTGTTCTTTACTTCAAATAGTTCCAAAAATAAAGAATAGTGGCATCCATATCACAACTAAAGCACAGAGGAACAATATCAAGGCAAGGCAAGTTTATTTATATAGCACATTTCACACACAGTGGTAATTCAAAGTACTTTACATGAACAGGAATAAATGAAACAAGTATAAGAAAATAAAATAACCCAGGCTCATTCTGAAAATATACCTCTATATACATTTCTGGAGAGCAGCAAATACGTCCAAGGAGCTACGTTTTTTTGCAGTTTTTGTTTTCGCGAATCCACTAGGGGCCGTTGTGTATGCTTTTTGAGCTCAAATTTCTCTTGCTAGTGCTATTTGCGCCTGATGTTCTTATGTAAATCCACCAGTGGCCGCTCTCTTGACAGACTGTTTGACTGACTGACTGACTTACAGATCGACTGACTGACCCACCCTCCTCCTTCCCTAAACCCAACCAATTTTATTGATTGACCCGCCAACACACCTCCCTACAATTTTCAAAAGTGATCCAGAAAAAGAAAAGTCCCCGCCTGATTTTTACCACATTTTCAGATTTTACTACATTCTCACCCTGTTATTTACTTGTTCGTTTGAATTTTTGGCTTCTGTTTTTGTCTTACACACTTTCTAGAATCGTTCTTCGCTGGACTCTAACCCCATCGCCGTGGTCATCTATTCTCTGTGTTTCATGTCCACCGACGTACAGGTACATGGCGAGCTAACTGGAGATACATACTTCTGGCTACATAATTCGAGATCTGCAGAAATGTATAAAGGTCTACATTTCAGAATGAGTCAATGCTGAAATAAAAACAACAAAAAAACAAAAATGATTAAAAACAGATAAAAACAATTTAAAATGTGTTAAAGCAAGTTTTAAAAGAATGAAAAAGAAAAGAAAGACATAATAGTGCAAACTTTTGGACGCAGCACCGTGCTCATTCAGGAAAGGCACAGCTAAACAGATGTGTTTTCAGTTTTGATTTGAATGTGCCTAATGTTGGAGCACATCGGATCATTTCTGGAAGCTGATTCCAGCAGCGGGGAGCATAGTAGCTGAAGGTGGATTCGCCCTGCTTTGACTGAACTCTTGAAATTTCTCATTTATTTGATGAAATCTCTTTCAGATTATACTTGTATTCAAGCCATCAACAATAAAAGCATTGACAGCCAATCAAGATCCATCCTGCATTACAGAGATTGAGTATTTAAAGCAGTGGCCGACAAAGCTTCAGAATAAACAGAGCAATACTAAGCATTTGTGTGGAATATATTATGAGTATTAAACTGTAAAAAATAATGACGAAAAGTCCTGACAGCAAATGTTTTTTGTTACTTATAAGTATGGCCAGACACAATCTGCAGACATTTTTTGCTATTTCTGTAGAGAATTATGTAAAAAAAATCTGTGGATTTATGCAGAATTATTTTGGAAGTATCATAACTAAAAACTTAATATATGAAATAAACAATAATACCCTTTTACCTTTTATTCATTGTTCACAATGCAAATCCAATTAGATCCACTTATTTGGTAAACAAAGCAAGCTTTTTTTCATATATCTACTAAAAGACAGAAAATATTACTTTAAAAACTGTACTGTAAATAAATCATATGAACATTTTCATATTAGTAACCTTACTGAAATTAATTTTAAACCTGAATAAATAAAAATGTGCACACATTTACAAAAGTAAACAAATACACTCAATGATGGCCCAAAATTCTGCAGATTTTCGGCGCTCGCAGATTCTGTGTGAGCCAACTTATAAGTTAATCAGGTTATTATATTTTTTAGCTGGACTGATGACTAAAAAAGTTATGTTGATTACACAAAAAAAATGCTTGAATTGTTTTAGTGTAGCATAGACTTCTATGCTTTTATTGTTCTTGGCCTGAACAGCTCTTAAATTATTGAATATGTTTGCAACAGAAAGAAGTATACAGTTTCAGCGCATGAAATATTGATTTAAAATGACAAGATGAGATTTTTCTTATTTCTTTCTTCACAATAAGATAAAAAATGTGCATTTAGTAAACAGGGTGAATTTCCATTTCATGACAATTTTAAAACCGCATAAGTTGGTATGTATTTGCTGAACTGAATTGTGTAAGCCAATTTGAAGATGCGTGTTTTGGTGTCAGTATAAGTGCATATTTTGGTCTCCGGGAGATCATTTGTATTTCAGTGTGCATTCTCAGCTCTTCTGCTGACTGTGAAGATGTGTGTGTGTGTGTGTGTGTGTGTGTGTGTGTGTGTGTGTGTGTGTGTGTGTGTGTGTGTGTGTGTGTGTTCGCAGAAGCAGATGGCGTATTAATAGTGTAAAATATGATCCGCAGGAACCCAATATGCTTGCATGCTTGTGTTTATGGAAATCACAGTGCACCATGGGAATAAATAATTACCTTTCTGTTCGACCGTAGTCCAAGCCACAAGCTAGCAGGCAGAAAACCCAAAACAATAATTACAACAACAGTCGACTATATATACTTCTCTCTAATTCTATCAGGTTCTGCGGCGCTATGAAAAGACCAACTCATTCTGCTTGTCAGACAGAGGGCAGCGTTGCTAAAACTGAGCAGCTATTCCCACGGTCTCTCTCTCTCTGTCGCTCCCGCTACGTCTCTTCCATCTGCTGAAGATCTAATGCTTGATTAGAGTTGACAGCGGAGAAACAAAAGGAAGGGGACGCTAACAGAAGGAGGCACAACAATTAGCACACAAGCAAGGTGAGTGTTTATCTGTTCCGGCTGGCACTCGTACCCCCCGTCCTTCTGCCCTGATAACTGATGAACAAACCAAGAGCTCTTGAGTCAATCCAATAAACATGATCAATCATAACAGCTACATTAAGACGTGCGCATTTAATTGCTTGACTTCTGCAGATAATGTGCTTTCTCCAAGACTAATGAGAACAGACCACTTTTGCGCACTGCAAGGGTTTGTTTGTGGTTGAAAATAGGAAGGAAAGGATGTTGAATAGCATTCTCATATCCCAGCTTAATATGTACAGACAATTAGAAGGAGGTTGTTTGTTATAGGATGATTTGACCGTGTAAACACTGTTTGGGCTGCCATGTGTTTGTTTGTTGACTTCAGACCAGTATAAGACTTGCTCAGTCAATGGCGTGAGTGAAGGGAGGGGCTGTTTATCGCTGCAGCCAATGAGAGATAAGGGGCGTGTTCAGAAATCTGTTTGAAAAGCAATCAATATGCAATTCCATTTAATGATGTCATTGGTGATTTTATGGTCTGTATTAGAAACACTTTAACAAAATTCAGCTCAGCCCACCGATCACTGACGAATACTGACTGAGACACACACACACACACACATACTCAGGCCCTCTGGGATCTTGAGTGGATTCCCCGTGTACTGTTTTACTGAGCAATCATCAAAGGCCATTAAATCAAGTGAGTGTCCACAGAGACAGGAAATTGAGGAGGGGATTACGATCTTTGCATGATGAGGAGGGGCAAGATTTATGTGTCATTTATTGAGAAGGAGACTGTAAAACTTAATTACAGAAATTTCCCTCACACACACACAGCTCTAAATGCACATAAAGCACAATTCATCCACACACACCCTCTCTCACATTCTCTCCATCTTTCCATTCCCCCTGCATCTATTTATCTATCTGTTTATTCACCCCACAAAGCCAAGCCCTGGACAACAGGCAATCACATCTACATGAGAAGGAATCAAAGCAAATAACAAGTTATAACAGGCAGAGTGCCTTGTTTGGCTCAGTTCTTAGAGAAAATGTTAAGCTGAAAGCCTCTATTTACAAATACAATCATTTTCATTGTGTTTAATGTGTTTGCAACACTTAACCGATTCAAAATACTGTAAATACACAGTACAAAATACATAATGTACATATTCTTTTAGATCTCCTAATGATATGATTTGATTTCAACAAAATTATTAAATCAGCAAATCAGCATATTGAAATGTTATTGGACGCCTAACATTTAGTACCGAATCACAGAAATAAATAGGCTAGTTTTAAAATATGTCAAGATCTAAAGCAGTTCTTTTAAATTGTAAAATTTAACATACATATGTAACAAATATGCAGCATTAAATAGTCACATATAACATTTTTAATTACTTCAAACTTCTGAACCCTGTACATCAGTTTTATTTTAGTATGATGAATAGTATTGTACCTTTAATAGCTACGTTTCCAACCACCTATTTTTATGTACATTTTGGATATGCGCATAAAAAAGGGTTGATGGAAATGCCAAGGTGTGCATAAATATTGAAAATGGACATTAAAAACATACATACATAACTTAGAAGGATAAACTTTTTAGACAACATGTGTATAAACTACGATGGAAACACGTTTACTAAACAAATTTCAGTGTGCGCATTAAAAAAGTCATGTGATTTTGTTTGGATAAAATAGCAGGCTGACCGCATTGTAAAACATCTAAAATGTTGTTTTGGTCATTCTAAAATGCCTTAACCATTTTAGTATTAGTGTTATTATAATATTAATTACCTCCAGAACTGTCAAGAGCATATGTGCTACGTGTCCCATGTCTTTAAACGCTACCACGCATACATTGCGCGTCGGCATACTGAGGCACAAGTTATTTATTAAATAAAGAAAAGATTAACGCAGCTTCTCCTATCATAGCAAACTCCGTTTTTTCTCTTGATATTTGGCGCCAGTTAATCAGGAAGTGACGATTTTGTTCTCTTTTTACTTGGCTGGAAATGGTGCTTCATTCGCACATCAGATATGCCAACCCAGGCTCATTCTGAAAACATTTCTGGAATACGCCAAATACATCCCAGGAGCTACGTTTTTTTTGGCAGTTTTTGTTTTCGCAAATCCACTAGAGGCCGCTGTGTACGATTTTTCAAATCTCTAATTTCTCTCGCAACTGCTGCTGTTGACTAACTGACTGACTGACTGACTGACTGACTGACTGACTGACCGTCCGACCGACCGACCGACCGACCGACCGACACCCCCATCCACCCACTTTCCTAAACCCAACCAACAAAGCAATCCCGAAAAAGAAAGGCCCTGATTTTTACCACATTTTCAGATTTTACCACATTCTCACCCTGTTATTTACTTGTTTATTTTATTTTTTGGCTTCTGTTTTTGTCTTACCCGCTTTCTGGAACCGTTCTTTACTGGACTCGAACCCTTTCGTCATGGTCAACTACCCTCTGTATTTCAAGTCCACCAACATACATGGCGAACTAACTGGACAAACTGGTAACTGCGGGAAAGCCGTCCATATGAAGGTAAGCGGTCAGCTGATAAGCACAAAAAGGAACGGCTTCATACCCCCCCGTAGCACTGGTTTTAAAAAATGAAATGCAGCCATACGTACTTCTGGCTACATAATTTTCGATCTCCAGAAATGTATATAGGGTTACGTTTTCAGAATGAGCCTGTGTTGTTATATGCAATATTCCAGTATTGTGTATAAATTTAATTCGCATCTTTGGATGGAAACATAGCTATTGATAGTTTGACTTATTTCTAATGAACGTTTTTACATATTTTGTTATTGCAGTTTAACTAATGGCCTTAGTGAAATCAGCAAAATTTTTTTAAATTCAAATGAGTTACTATGGAGGCGTCACGGTGCCTCACTGGATACCATGATCGCCTCACAGCAAGAAGGTCACTGGTTCGAGCCCCGGCTGGGTCAGTTGGCAATTCTGTGTGGAGTTTGCATGTTCTCCCCATGTTCGCGTGGGTTTCCTCCGGGTGCTCTGGTTACTCCCACAGTCCAAAGACATACGCTATAGGTGAATTGAAAAAGCTAAATTGGCTGTAGTGTATACAGTATGTGTGTTTCCGAGTTTTGGGTTGCAGCTGGAAGGGCATCCGCTGCGTAAAACATGTTTGATAAGTTGGCGGTTCATTCTGCTGTGGCAACTACTGATTAATAAAGGGACAAAGCCGAAAAGAAAATGAATAAATGAATGAGTTACTACGTGTTGATGATAAATGAAACCCAATCCAAATCTAAAAAACAAAAAACACACACTATTGAATCATTCAAAAACGCCCAATAAAAATGGCCTGAAAGTTGCAAACAAAAGCAACAGCCTCATTAAACCTGTCAAATGAAGACTAATTCCTCCCCTCCGCAAAAAGTGTCTGCTTGACAAACGTAAAGTGCTTACTCAAGGTGTATATAAAACTCGAGCAGGCTCTTTAGATGAACAGCATGCCCAGAACCTTTGCACCAGGCCTAATTACTCTAGTAGCTGTGAGTTGAGGGCGGCCCGTTTCCATTCATCTGAAAGACCCCGCACCAGATGTTTCTGAAAGGAGGATGCCTTTTCTTCTCCTCTCCCCTTCTTTCATGAGTCGCTGACTAACTTTTTGACCTCCTGCGGGTCTTGTGTGTGAGGGTCAGGCAGAGGTGGGGAGGTTACGCTGAGGTCGAGACACATTCAATACAGCACCAACTGCACCTCCTGCGTGCCACATCCATCTCCCCTCCACTCTCGTCCCTCTCCTCCCCCTGTTCCTTCAGACGGGCCCTGAAGAGCCACAGATGCCGTTGCCCTCTGTTTTCTGCAATCCGTCTTCAGGAGGGGGGGACACAAAGAGGATGCTTGTCAGGCCTAGTGGAAGAAATACGGCCCTCTCTCTACCTTCACGCACAATACGGCCAAACAATAAACACTGCTTGTGTACACATTTCATGACAGAGTAATGTGGCCATAAATACCAATACAGACACTCCCTCTCGTAATGTCTCTGTTTTCCTGCATGCAGAGATACACACATGGCCTAATGGTAATCATAGGACACAGCTAACTTGAGCCTACTGGTGGGACAGTTTTATTTTATACAATTTTATTTCAAACTGGTGGGACAAGCTTATTTTCAAGTATTATTGAAATCAGTGAAAGTTTACATTATTACAAATGTTTTATAAAGAAAAGTTGTATCATTTAACCTTAATTAGTGTGTTATCACTACATTATTTGATATATTTGTTACCATGTGAGTATTGACATGTTCATGTTAAATCATAAATATAAATACATAAATAATATCACTGAGTAACTGGTGTAGTTTTAGTAATTTTGTTGTTTTTGTCTTTTTTTATTGTCTATATAGTATTATTTTAGTGTTATTAACATGACTTGTAGGCTACAGTTTTGCTAATATATTAAATGAGTTTTTATTCTAATTTTGTTGTTCTCATTTTTGTTAAAGTTTCAGTAATCTTACTGTGTTTTTGTAATTAAAAGCATTACTTGGTTTTTAGTATAACTTAGTAACTATGGTAGTTTTACTAATAGTTTGAATTAGTTTTTCAAGAGTTCACACTTAGCTGATGATTGATTGTGAAGCTTGTTTGGCATGATATCCCGGGAGAGAGCCCTAAGCCCTAAGATCCTCGAGCCCGGGCTCCCTCCCGTTTGCAAGGCGTGAGGGGAGTTTGAGCTCAGGTAGATCTCGAGAACTCCCCTGCTGTAGTACCTAATGAACAGATAGTGATTGCTCTTAACAGATAACTACTTACTAGGAGCATGTCTATGGTGCCGATTTGGATTAGTCAATTAATTTAAGTTGCATGTTTTTGGATGGTGGGAGGAAACCGGGGAACCCGGGGCAAACCCACATGAGCATGGGGAGAACATCTTAACTCCGCACAGAAACGTCGGCTGGCTTGGTAAGGACTAGAACCAGTGACGTTCTTGCTGTGAGGCAACAGTGCTAAATACTGGGCCACTGTGTCACCCATTTAGAAAAAGAGGAGGAGTAGGGGTGGAAGGGGTGATTCTTCCAAACGAAGATGGCTGTGATATGGAACTTAGGGTATTTATAGTGGCTTGGGAATTATCTGATTGGTGAATCATAAATTGGATAATATGGGACCAGCCGCAAGCAATCATAAGCAAGTGATCCTCTTGAAAATAGTTTATTTATAAACTTCACTTATTGTAACATTTTTGTCTTTGTTTTAATTTTTGTGCTTTAGCAAAGACTAATGAGAACAGACCACTTTCGCACACGGCAAAGGTTTGTTTGTGGTTGAAAATGGAGAGGAAAGGATGTTGAATAGCATTCTCATATCCCAGCTTAATATGTACATACAATTAGAAGGAGGTTGTTTGTTAGAGGATGATTTGACAGTGTAAACACTGTTTGGGCTGCCATTTGTTTGTTTGTTGACTCCAGACCAGTAAAAGACTTGCTCAGTCAATGGCGTGAGTGACGGGAAAGGCTGCTCGTTAGTCCAGCCAATGAGAGATAAGGAGTGTGTTCAGAAATCTGTTTGAAAAGCAATCAATATGCAATTCCGTTTAATGATGTCATTGGTGATTTTATGGTCTGTATTAGAAACACTTTAACAAATTTCAGCTCAGCCCACCGATCACTTACGAATACTGTCTGAAGCCACATTCACACTACGAGCGACTTGCAGCGGCAAAGCAACAATTGACCGTTCATTTCAACTGAGAGCGAGCGACTTCTGACGACCTCCGTCTATGTAATTGACAGCGACTGTTAGCGACCAGGTGGGCATGTTAAGTGATGCGACAAAGTTGAGAACTTCAAAAGTTGAGAACTCCTTCAACTTTATGCAAATGAAGAGTGACTTTCTTGAAAGACAGCCTTTAGGAGCACCAGTAGACCTCACGTGTTCCTCTCTTAGCTCGCTCAGTATTCGTGTATTCGTGCTGTACTGACCTACACAGACCTGCGTTTGCAGCAGATCACCCTTAGTGACAGGAAGCTACAAAGTCGCTGCTAGTGTGAATGAGGCATGAGAAATGTCCCCTCTGGCAGGGATGGGGCGTATTTATGATACATGTATTTTAAATACGTTTTTTAAATACAAAATAGTATTTTGTAATTTGTATTTGATAGGGTTTATGAAAATGGCTTAATATTTTGTATCAAAATACTTTAGTGTCTTGTATTTTGTATTTTCAAAATATTGTAAAATACTTTGCAAGAAGAATAAAAAAGTGGCCTCTGATTTGTGCTTTCTCAGTTATTTGCCTATATGGAACAGAGCAGACAATATATTTAGTTTTTAAGAAAGTGGTCAATAATTGGAGTATGGATGGAGATATTACTTACAGAAAGTAATAGACAAATGGTGAGGGTATATTCAAGAGCAAGTCAACAATCATTGATTAGTATAGTATACTGTCCTGTAGAAAATAGTATACTGTGCAATGCGAAGACCAGATATATAATGGCTATAGTGTACAATTCAGCATCTTTGCTTAAGAAATGAAATAAAAATCTCAGTCCTTAAGAACAGGATGCAGAGAAGTCTCAGTGCTGTAGGTGGAAATGCAGAGGACCTTTAGAAATAATTTTTTTTTTAAATGGTCTACTGGTGTGTTTTAAGAGGATAAACGGAGACCCTTTCAGTTAATGAAGAACTGAAAAAATCTTGGGAGTATGATTATACTGTAGAAATAATGGATAGACTGCTGATGTAGATCCCAAGAAAATAAGTCAAACAACATTAAAATAAGTCCTATACTGATACCTCAATACTTTGTTGGCTGTTTCAAATGCCAGTATAACTTATCTGCAGGTGCTCTGTATGGTTATTTAAAGAGTATTAAATGCATCTACCTTAAGATGTCCAAATGCCACCATATATGAAACACAAATATTCAATAATACTCCAGTCTATACAGACAGGTCACAAACTCCCGACAGCAATAGGATATATATATATATATATATATATATATATATATATATATATATATATATATATATATATATATATATATATATATATATATATATATATATATATATATATATATATGAAGAGTGTATTTGCAAAAACAGACATTTTTGTAATTTTCAGTTCAATTGCAAACCAAAAAAAGATTGATATAAATTACTAAAATTGGAGTTTCTAGCATTGAAGATTTCAATTGCAAAAAAAAAAAAAGAGATTTCTGAAACATTCTGTGAACAAAAAATTTAAATGAACTCTTCATATAGGCCTATCACCCTTTTAAACTCTAAGATTGTTAATAGGTTGAATAATCGTTGAATAGATGATGGCAATTTTACTGGCCATGCAAAGGGTGGAAACATAATCAACACAAATAGTACTATGTTCTGACTCATCATATGCATTAAATGGGTCAGGGGTGTCAAATTTAGTTCCTGAAGGGCCGCAGCCCTGCAGAGTTTAGTTCTGCCAGTACCGTGAATTGAACCAGCAACCTTTGGGTTACAACTACAAGTCCAACAAACTAATTATTAGGCCACAACTTCCCCCTGTCGGTAAACGAGGTGGAAGAGAAAAGTGAGTCCATTTTATGGTGAAGGGATTTATTTAAATATGTCTATCTATGGAAGGTCTGTGAAGAAATTTCATGCTCCCTTGCAAAAGTATTTTTGTAGCATTTTCCAAATACAGTATTTTATTTTGATACATTTGCGGCTGCTGTAATTTGTAGTTATTTTGATACACTTAAAATTTATTTGGTATTTTATTTTAAAATACATTTCAATGTATTTTTGCCCATTCCTGTCCTCTGGCATCTTGAGTGGATTCCCTGTGTTTAGTTTTACTGAGTTATCATCAATGGCCATTAAATCAAGTGGAAAAGTTTCAATAATTTGGTTGTGTTTTTGTCTTTTTTTTTTATTATTATGTCTTGATTGTGATATTTTAGTGATTACAGTGTAACTATTGTAGTCTGATTAATAGTTTTAATTAGCTTTTATTTTCAACTTTCAGCTTTGGTTTAAATTAAAAAATGTCAGCAAATTGGTTGTTTAGTCATACATATATTCATTCATTCATTTTCTTTTTGGCTAAGTCACTTTATTAATCAGGGGTCGCCACAGCGGAATGAACCGTCAACTCATCCAGCATATGTTTTACGCAGCGCATGCCCTTCCAGCTGCAACCCATCACTGGGAAACACCCATGCACTCTTACATTTACACACATACACTACAGACAAAGCTTATTCAATTCACCTATACCACGTCTTTGGACTTGTGGGGGAAACCGGAGCACCTGGAGGAAACCCATGCCAACACAGAGAGAACATGCAAAGTCCACACAGAAACGGCAACAGACCCAGCCGGGGCTCGAACCAGCAACCTTCTTGCTGTGAGGCGAACGTGCTACCCACTGCGCCACCGCCAAAGTTTTTTATATAGTTTTTTCCAACTAACGTTTATTTCAAGTAACAACAATTTAGAGTTTCATTATAGTTAACTAAACGTTATAAACCTGTAGATATTATAATACTACAACAGTAATGTTACAGTTGACTAGTAAGATTTAAAAAGCTCGAAAATTGTCATTAATTCCTAGTTCATGTTAACTATAACAATGACTAATGTTGACATTACCTTCACTGAAAAGTTGTACCTCTCTATTGCACAATTCACTAGCACTTCCTCTTGTTAAAACAAATGCTGCTTATGGTGAAAGGTGCTGTCTGCTTCTGTGTAAATGCAACAGAGCTGATTTACATAACCCAGATATAACTACAGCTCCGACACAATGAACGATGTTTAGACAGACCTTAAGGGCTTTTATACAACAGCTACATTTGTATATGCACTGCTTGCTGATGTTATAAAGCAAATGATATTAAGTCTGTTTTGCTCACTTCCACGATTTGTTAGCAACACAAGGTGACTAATGGCATTTTAAGTGTCTCTCCATCAGTTTGAGCTTTACTACACCATTGGCCTGTGTAAATACTTGCACACATGCATAAACAATGACCTCGGCTGCGATTGGTCAGCGTGTTTGCTCTGATGGAGCGAGCGGTTTGGCTTGGAGAAGCACAGGCTGAAAATAGCCAGGCCCACTGGCATGGCTTTGAATCACTCATGCAGTTTATAGGGCACTGAACAGGTTTAATGAGCCACAGATAAATCTGATATTTCAGTCGTTTCCCTCAACACGCAACCTCGATGTCTAAGAGTGACTTATTTCACGATGCCACTTTATTTAAAGCCACTCCATTTAAGCACGAGTGCAAACAGAACATTCCGGATTCACCGTGAGCTACTTGAAATGGTGCAATTAATGCGCTGTTGCTCTAATTACCGCACTTTAGACCTTAAAATATACTGTATAGGCCTCAAACACAGAGGCCTGCTGTCCTGAAAGAGCCAGTTCCCCACCCATGAATGAGGATGAGGTTAAACTCTCACTTTTTACCAACGCCATGCTAGTGTGTGTGTGTGTGCATAATAGCAATGGCAGTTTGTTATAGGGAGTCATCAGTAACTGTCCCCGTGATGCCAGAAGCTTAATTAACCCTCTCTCTCATTAACACTCTCTCTATATGGCTCTCTCTCACTGGCGAACGCACTTTCTCCCTCTCTCTCTGCTCGAGTCTCGGCCAATTACTGAGCCCAAATGGAACAGCATTAATCAAATCTTTAGTGCAGCAGCATGCTTTGAAATATCAGATTACGCAGGGCTGCAAAACTAATATGTCACTGTCAGCCAGCTCGCGCAGGCATTTAGAGGCTAGCATTAACAAGATGGCTAACGTCACGAGCGTCTGCGCGCTATGTGGAACGCCGCTCTAGGGGCCATTAGTAAGACAAGGAAGAGGATAGCAAAGGGTTCTGCTTTCACTCGGCGCTCATTTTTTATGCCCCTATTTCTTCTCTTCCTTCCTCTCCTTCCTCTTTGTCTTCTGCTTCTCTTATTGTTCTGTCAAAAGGCCCGCGCCGCGGATGAGGAAGAATGAGCAAGACAAACGGCCCGGTGAGAAAGGCTCGAAGGAGATTAAGCAAAGGGAGGAAACGGGGGTCAGCGAAGGAAAGGAGGGGTGCCGAAAGGAGGACAATGACGCAAGAAGCTCAAGGAAGGAAAGGGGAAAGGATGAGTGAAATCTCAGGCGGATGGACGGACGAATGTGCTGACCTGTAGGCCCATACGCAAAAAAAAAAAAAAAAAAAAAGGGAAGCAAAGAAAAATGATGGCCCTGCGAGGGAAAAAATGTGCTGTTGCACAGGGAGTTTGGGCGTGCTCTGTGGCAGGAGGCAAAATAGATGACAGTGTAATGATATTAAAAGCGCAAAGTTGTTAAGATGCCAAGTCAAGGCCCCATAAATCCAGCCAGGGCTCCCACTGCCTGTCCCCACACCGCGTAATTAAATCTGATTTATGAGGCGTATTACAGCAGTGAGAGATAGTTCATATTCCAGCTCTGCTTTATTAGACAGCCTGACAGGCGCCAAAAAATATTGTCGAAGTTGCCTCGGCCCGAGCCGCCAAAAAGCCTTGCTCCGCACTCTGTCTTTTGTTGTGTCAGTCCTCCCTTCCCGTGATGGATTAGGCACTCTTTCTCACTCTCTCTTTCATTGGCTCTCCATCTCCTCCCTCAGTCAGAATGTGGAGGAACAGCCCCCTGTGACACGGCCAGACAGCTTCATCTTCATCAGGAGCCCCAACCAACGCCTCCACGCGGCCCCCGCCCGCCGGCCTACGCAGAAGAAGAGGAGGGCACAGGTGTGGAAGAACAGAGAGAGAGAGAGCTTTTTGTTGTTGCAAATCCAGATATCAAAGCTGACTGTTTTCACTGCTGATTAGTCCGCTTTAACTTTTTTCTGCTGACGAAAATTCTTTTGTCTTGAAGTTGATTCTTCAACAGGTTCTAGAAATTTCAAGATCTTACAATACAATATTTAATATAAAGCACATTTAAAAACAACCACAGTTGACCAAAGTGCTGTACATAGGAGTACTAAAGGCAGAGAAGAAAGCAGAATATGTCGTAGTTGCCGGCCTTTTCATTAATCAACAACAAATCAGACGGGAGGTTTTGAATACCAAAAGATAGACTTTATTCAACATAATAAAGCAGAGAAAGTGCAGAGCAGACCTCAGAGCAATCTGAAGTCTCTCCTGGACAAGTATTTTGTGTTCTGTTCACACATTTTATACAGTTTCTCTGCCCCACCTCTAGGTGTTCTCATTTTAACTTCTGAACATCCGTAGATAAGTGTTTATTTAAATAAGTAAACATTTAGGTTTTCCTGTTATTATTGCCTCTCAGCCGAACTAACTCAGGTCTACGTAAGCAACTGTTTTCAGAGATGTCAATTCATAGATGCAACTTCTTCTAAGTGTTTACATACGTTGTCATGATGGTACATTAACTTGATAATATGTTACTTACTCTCCTGAATGCCTTTCACAGATATAGCTTCATATGAATATGTAACATGTATAATCAGTGCTTTACATGTTCAGTTATTCTACATAATCAGTCATTCTTCAGTATAGCCTTCTCATAGTGTTGCTCCTGTGCAGGCTTACTAATCTTACACAAACCCAGTTTTAGCCTGGCTCATGTTTACTGCACACTACTCCATACTTTTAGAGAATAAAAAATATTCTTCAAATATAAAAGAAACATTTAACAAATAAAAGCAATAAAACAGTGATAATAGAGTATTAAAAGCGAGGGAAAATAGATAGGTCTTTAACACGGACTTAAACACAAAAATGGAAATGGAATGGGGGAAGTCTAACGTTAATTGGTAGAGTGTCCCAGAGTTTAGGACCAGCAACAGCAAACGCTCGATCACCTGTTTTTTTAAGGCATGTTCTAGGCACGGTGAGTAAATTGAGATCATAAGATCTCAATGAACGAGAAGGGATTTACGGACAAAGTCATCACAGTGCTGAGGAGCCATAGATATTTACATTAGATGTCGCCTACGCTATTGGTGTCTATTGGAAGGAATGCGTTAATAGAGCTGCCATTTTAGTACAGGGTAGCGCTCCTTTGAAATAAATGTGGGACCAAGGTGCAGTGGAGGACTGTCCATCCAGAGCCCGAGACATATACACATATATACACATTTCTCTGATCGGGAGTTTACCTGGTGGTCAGTACGCAAGTATTTTTTTAATTGCGAAAATTATAATTTTACAACACTTTTCTACATCAATGGATCAGTGATCGCACGGGCATTGCCGATAAAAAGCATGTGTTTGTGTGCATGGAAATGTATTATCCTTCCTCCCTGTTAAATTGGATCTAACCCGTGTCTAATTCTAACGGAGGGAGAGGTTTCTTTATGAACGAATCGCTGTTATGAATGACTTGTTCACTTAGCCGACAATAATACAAGTTTCTAGCACCGCAGCATCTTGTTGTCATATTTTATTTACATTGTTTGATTATTTTATTCTACAAAACTAGCATAAGCCTGGTATTTAGTCCAAGTTGGTGCTACTTTGCCTTATGGACAGGGCAGTAAGAGACTGTATTATCATCAATACTTGTTTAGCACAAAAGTTCATAACAAACAAAAACGTAAAAAATGAAATCTTACCTATGAAATGTTCTGCCTTTATACTTTATTTTCTTTGTTTGCGTGTTACTACACCCGTACACAGCGCTAAAGCCCAGCATTTTCACATTGGCTTTAATCATGTCTAGTGCAGCTGAATGACATTTGTCCTTGGAGCACTTTACAAATGTGGTGGCGCTATTGACGCATGTTCAAGGTCCGTATGCGATATCTAGTGTATATCTATGCTGAGGAGCAAGATTAATGATGGCTTTGTAAAAAATAAAAATAAAAAAAATTATAAATTCTGTATTGAATGGGTAACCAGTGAAGTGCAGCTAAAATAGGAGTTAGGGAGTAGTCTACCAGCTGCAGATGAGAGAGAGAAGACTAAGAAATACCATCATAGAGAGAGTTACAGTAATCCAGACGAGTAGTAATAAAGGCATGAATCACTGTTTGAAAATTTCTCTGGGATAAAAAAGGCTTGACTTAAGACAGTTGTCTGAGGTGGTAAAAGCAGGATTGTACAACAGTACTGATCGGTTTGTCAAATTTAAAATTTTCATCAAACATAACACCAAGATTTCTTGCACACTGGGTAATATGCAGTGACTGAAACAAATATGGACGTTGTATCCATGACGTCATCCGTTTCTGAAAAGTGCAAACGAAGCTACAAGTGGGCATGGTCAACCGTCACCATTTTGTTCACGCACAAGGGCAAAGAGGCGGAGTGTGAGCGGAGCTACAGATGCCTGCTAGCATTTTGCTTAGACAAGTTTTTCCTTAGGAGAAACGCTTAATACTTCATTACCTGCGACTCGTTTGTGTTCTGACCACATGTGTTTGGTTGTACACTATATCAATAAAGTGTTTAGTCTTTTAAAAACACTGTTGAAGTACATTGAACTACTAAGCATTGTTCTTATGGTGTTTTTCAACAGGAGGAAAGTGCGAATTACTTCCAAACACTTCAGATATATTCTGTGTTAGTAAATGCAAGGCTATTTATGAAATCCAGGCATAACACTGTATCAAAACGTTTCAGACAACTGTTTTATAGCCTACAGCTAATCAATCTGTCAGATTCTGATAACTATATACACACACTCACTATACAGACCCTAATAATATAATTTATCCATACAGCTTCTTCTATGAAGCTTTTTGCAAAACGCATGCAAATAATCATTGATAAGTGTGGCCCTTGTAAGTCAACCAGCAAAACAAATGGAGGTGGTAAATCAATTAGATTATGAAAAGCTGATTTCAAAATGCACTTATTTATTTTTTGGGGATTTGTGGTTTTTAATTGGATAAAACACAATTTTTCATTTCAAAAATAATAATTTTTTAATAAAAAGTGTACAATCTCATGAACCCAAAGGCGAGTTTCGTCTCTGGTTGTGAAACAGTACTAAACAAATTATGGTATAAGAACTTTACCCTTCAAAGTAAAAAAAAAAAAAACATAAGTCAAACTTGAAATTGCTGTGGTAAAGTCAGCTTATCTGCTGTGATTGAACGTCAGCGCTTCAGCCACAATAGCATAATGGTGAAGCATCTATTTAGCTCATGCTTACATTAAAAATTTGAAAATTATAGTAAAATTGTTGTTGTATAACAGCATGTATATAATATGTAGTGATCAGCAAATGCGAGCGTTCTGTAGAAAAGTGAAAACAGTAAACAATACAAAGCAAAATGACCTAATTCCGAGCCCTGTTAAGTAACGTTAACACATTTAGTATTTACCTAAAAAATTAAACATAGAACTTAGAATAGTTACTTAATGAAGACATAAATAGTTGTTGTTTCTTTAAAACAACAGCGTGCTGTCAACGACGATCGAGGAGGGGGATGCATCATTCATGCATTCATTCATTTTCTTTTTAGCTTAGTCCCTTTATTAATCTGGGGTCGCCACAGCGGAATGAACCGCCAACTTATCCAGCATTTGTTTTATGCAGTGGATGCCCTTCCAGCTGCAAACACATACACACTTATTCACACTCACATATACTACGGACAATTTAGCCTACCCAATTCACCTGTACCGCATGTCTTTGGAGTCTTTGGAAACTGGAGCACCCGGAAGAAACCCACGCAGGGAGAACATGCAAACTCCACACAGATATGCCAACTGACCCAGTCGAGGCTCGAACCAGCGACCTTCTTGCTGTGAGGCGACAGTACTACCTACTGCGCCACTGCGTCGCCAGTGACACCAATCAGTCCACAATAATTTAGTGGCTGCATTTTTTTAAACTTATTTCTTTATTGAAATATTGTGAATTTATGCAAGTACATTTAAATTAATAATATCAACAGCAAAATCATATTGGGGTGGTCACGGGGGTGACCAGAGTTTACGGAGGATTTGGGGGCGCCCAAGGTTCAGCCTGAATGACAAAACGGCAACCAGCAAGACTTAGCTGTCACTCAAGTGGTCACGCCCTTAATTATGCAGACTTAATTTAACTTAATAAAAGATAAGTTATAAAAAAATTCACCCTTCTCACAGTGGCATGAAGAGTAATACTAGCTAAATGCACCAAAACCATCTTTTTTACCAGGCTGTACACATGTTTTTATCAGCTGTAAAATCTGCCAATTTAGCATTGCAGTCAGTGAACATCTGGAGTTTCTGGAGCCAGCCCCCAAAGGCGAGTCGATGAATTGCAGTTTCAGTTACTTTCGTATTGACTTCACAAGGAAGAGCGGGATGTTGCCGCTTGGTAATATGTGGAGCCAAAGATCCCACACTGACATTTAACAGAGAATTTTCCTTGTTGCTAAATACAATTACTTCAGTTTTTTTCGTTTAAATTTTTAAAATTGCATGAGAGTCAAAGATCTTACGCCAAATATTTGTGAAAATGGACCATTATCACTGCGGTAGTCACCCACACAGCTCTCCATTGATTAAACCCGAGAGACACAACAGGAGAGAAAACATCTCAGCGGCAGACCTTAAAGATTAGAGAGAGAGCGAGAGCAGATAAAAGAAGAAAGGATGAGTGCAGGAGGCGAAAAAAAAAACAGCAGCTGATGTTAACGAGCTGGGACACTTTTATTATCATTATTAATTAGAGCTTTTCAAGCAACAGAATTAAATCAATACGCTGGAGTGAAACAAATTTCAGAAGGCCGCTCAGATCAATCAGGAAGGGTTTTTATCTGCGTAACTGCCACTGAGCTAAGCTCGTTAGTGAAACAGTCGTTAACAAGGCACTTGCGGCAAGAGGATAGATCTGAGCTATTTCTAATTAGGAGGACATAAACCCAGCAACCATTTCTCCTCTCTGATTAACTGTTAAGTTCATTTGTGATTTTACCCCCTCCTACTATCCTCTTTCTTTGTCTGTCACAAACACGCAGACACAATCCCGATTGCTCATGTAGATCTATTTTCTCTTCCCGTCGTCTTCGCACTTTCTCTCTCGGCGTAACCATTAAACAGGATTAAATGCTCGCCTAGATTCTTGCCTTGTGTTAAATGATTGCGTCCTTATAAGGGTAAATGAGACCATTTATCATGAGCCCGTCCTCTGGGTGCGCTGCAGGTCGTTAGCCATCTACCGTCATGAAATAATTAGTTTTACTATTAATGTAGCAAAGCTCAATGATCATGAGTGCCCACATGTCCCCTTACACTGGGATTAATTGTATTAATGTGCTCAGATGCTCACTAAAGGCCTTTAAAAAGGGATGAAATGTTAGCAGGGCTTTGAAACATGGAAGCGTCTGGAGCAGATAATAGCGCAGAAAGATTCACTGCTGCTTCACTTTTAGATCACTTTTAATACCGATAGATTATATTAATGCATACTGATGATAACGGTTGAAATGGCTATATTATGAATACAGTTCTCACGTAGCAATACATTTTTAAATTATGATTGGATATTATTACACATCAATTTTCTGGTTAATATTATTATTATCATTATTATTATTATTATTATTATTATTATTATTATTATTATGGGATACTATTACACAAAGTTTCTGGTTAATATTATTATTATTATTATTATCATTTTTATTATTATTATTGTTATTATACATACATTTTCTGGTTGATATTATTATTATAATTATTATTAATTTTTTTATGGGATATTATTACACATACATTTTCTGATTAATATTATTATTATCATTATCATCATCTTTATTATTATTATTATTATTATTATTATTATTATTATTATTATTATTATTATTATTATTGTTGTTATTTTTATTATTATGGGATATTATTACACATACATTTTCTGATTAATATTATTATTATCATTATCATCATCTTTATTATTATTTTTATTATTATTATTATTATTATTATTGTTGTTATTTTTTATTATTATGGGATATTATTACACATCAATTTTCTGGTTATTATTATTATTATTATTATTATTATTATTATTATTATGGGATATTATTACACATACATTTTCTGGTTATTATTATTATTATTATTATTATTATTATTATTATTATTATGGGAAATTATTACACATCAATTTTCTGGTTATTATTATTATTATTATTATTATTATTATTATTATGGGATATTATTACACATCAATTTTATGGTTGTTGTTATTAATATTATTATTATTATTATTATTATTATTATTATTATTATTGTTATGATGATATGGTATTATTATACATAAATTTTCTGATTATTATTATTATTATTTTATTATTATTATTATTATTTTATGGTATTATTACACATCAATATTTTAATTAATATTATTATTATTGTTGTTATTAATATTATTATTATTAGTATTATTATAGGTTATTATTACACATTAATTTTCTGGTTAATATTATTATTATTAATAATATTATTATTATTATTTTTATTATTATTATGGGTTATTATTACACGTCATTTTTCTGGTGATTATCATTATTATCATCATTATTATTATTATTATTATTATTATTATGATAGGGTATTATTACACATCATTTTTCTGGTTATTATTATTATCATTATTATTATGGGATATTATTACACATAAAATTTCGGGTAATTATTATTTTTATTATTATTATGGGATATTATTACACATAAATTTTCTGGTTATTATTATAATTATAATAATAATAATAATTATTATTATTATTATTATTATTATTATTATTATTATTATTACGCAACAGTAACATTAAATATAAACAACATTCAATACTAATAATAATAACAATAACATTTTATATATCACTTAAAATAAAATATGAAACTGCACTTTCCTTTGTCTGAATATTTGTAGAATATTCATTATTAAAAGCAAGTTGAGAATGATTCAAAACAATAATTGGGCAGAAACTGATTACCAAGGAGTTGTCATTACTGTAGTTTAATTATCTAAAGAATGACTGACACGATTAGTGATTTTTGTTGATCACTCAGCTCTTGGGGCAGTATTGTTTATCTAACAAAGAGCAATGCTAGATTTAATGTCCACAGCTGTTGGAGCCGCAGAAACACCAGGAGGATGAGCTGGCGAAAAAACCCAATGTCAGAGGTGATGCTGTGTTGATGAGCAGCCACAGAAGTGTAATGCTAGCAGAGACAAAAAGGCTAAGTGCTATGGGTGACGCTGGCCTTTCGCTATGAGCATTGTGATTAGCCTACTGCTCCAGGACTGGCCTTTGCCCTTCTCTACATGCTGACCTCTATATCGTAGCACTCGTTCGCAGTGTCTCTCTTCAGGCTGTAGCTGTAGTCATAGTAGGCCGCATCTGGGGTCGTAATCAACGTCACTACGCATTAAAAGCAGAGACAGAATCTCTCCCGTATACTTGCTTGAGCTTTACTGTGGGTCAGAAGCGGAGTCTACCTCCCTTCAGCACAGCATGTCTGTTTTTGTCCTTCCTTCATCCGTTGTCTAAGGCTGGTATCTAGTTTCAAACTAAATCTAAATGTCTATTTGCAAGTCAATTTTTGTGACAGTTTAATGATATTAAAACTAGACATTACATTCCTGGGGAAAACTAGTTACAAACATTGGCTGCGCAATTATAGGGTGTACAGTTTAAGTCAAAATTGATATTATTATGATTTTTTTAAATATTTCCCAAATGATGTTTAAAAGAGCGTGGAAATTTTCAAAGTATTTCCTATAATATTTATTCTTCTGGAGAAAGTCTTATTTGTTTATTTCAGCTAGAATAAAAGCAGTTTTTAATTTTTTAAAAACTATTTTAAGATCATTAATATTATATTAATATTAAGCAATATTTTTTTCTGATTGTCTACAGAACAAACCATTGTCATACAAACCTGCCTAATTACCCTAAATTGCCTAAATACCTAATTAAGCTAGTTAAGCCTTTAAATATCACTTTAAGCTGAATACTAGTATCTTGAAAAATATCTGGTAAAATATTATGTACTGTCATCATGGCCATGGGTGGATTTAACCAATAAGAAAGGTAAGCTGTCAATAAGCAAGGTAAGCTGCCCCCAAGTCTAGGGGCCCACAGTAAATACCTAGGAGTTTCTATAAATTATATTTAATGTCATTTTCTATCATATTTTGTAGGATAAGGTCAAACAAACACACATTTACCTTAATTATTACATCTGTGCAAATGTCTCCCCCCCCAACCCCAATCATGGATCAGTCCAGCAGTCAAATCAGATGAAAATGTAGTTTTAAAAACCAAATAGTTGTCCAAGCTATGGTGTAGGGGTTAGTGCGTCAACACATGCACTCCCGTACTCACGGCAATCCGAGTTCGATTCCGCCTCGTGGTCCTATGCCGATCCTTCCCCTCTCTTGGCTCCCCATGCTTTCCTGTCAATACTCTCTACTGTCCTATCCAATAAAGGTAAAAACCCCCCAAAAATAATTATAAAAAAGTTTAAATTCATTATTTTTAGTTGAGAATTCATTTTAAACAAACAAATCTTTTCAAATTAAGAGATTGCATTAAGATAAAAATGTAGAAAGCAAGACTTTTACAAGTCAAATACAATTACGAAGTGTGCATATTACTGTAGGACTTCCGGGTCCCATGGCTCGAATTGCTTAGGGCCCTCAAATCACAAAAACCGTCCCTGATCTTGGCAAAGATAAAAGAAATCAGTTCTTAGAAATGTGTTATTAAAACTATTATGTTTAGAAATGTGTTGAAAGAAAGTTGGCGGTTCACTCTGTTGTGGGCTGAGTGGCTGGACAATGTAATCCAATGTAATTACATTTGCTTTATTAATTTATTCATTCAGTCATTTTGTTTTCGGCTTAGACCCTTTATTAATCTGGGGTCAGCACAGCGGAATTCAATTCAATTCAATTCACCTTTATTTGTATAGCGCTTATACAATGTAGATTGTGTCAAAGCAGCTTCACATAAAAGGTCACAGTAAATAGGAACAGTGTAGTTCAGTTTGTAGTGTTTAAGTTCAGTTCAGTTTAGCTCAGTTTAGTGTGGTTTAATAATCACTACTGAGAGTCCAAATATTGAAGAGCAAATCCAACGATGCGCAGCTCTACAGATCCTGAACCATGCAAGCCAGTGGCGACAGCGGAGAGGGAAAAAACTTCACTAAAGGCGGAAGTGAAGAAAAAAAACCTTGAGAGAAACCAGGCTCAGTTGGGCACGACCATTTTAATTTCTCCGCTGGCCAAACGTCTTGTGCAGAGCTGCAGTCTCAGTGGCGGAGGCTGGAAGCTGGCCTCAGCGAAGACTCGTCTGTCTCTGGAGCGTCATAGGAAACAGTCTCATGTTCTCCACTCTTCCATGACCATCGCAGTAGTTGTTCAGGATTCGGCCAGGTCCAGGATATGGAAACCTTGGGATCATCTCGTCGTTGGTCTTGGATCGAATCAGTGACTCTGCATAGTCTGAGGGCCTCGGGAAGAGTATCCCCAGGTGGAAATGGAGAATAAAGAAAATAATTGAACCGCCAACTTATCCAGCATATGTTTTACACAGCGATTCCCCTTCCAGCTGCAAACCATCACTGGGAAACATCCATAAGCACTCATTCACACACATACACTAAGGACAATTTTAGCTTAACCAATTCACCTATATCGCAAGTATTTGCACTTGTGGGGGAAACCGGAACAGCCGGAGGAAACCTACGTGAACACGGGGAGAACATGCAAACTCCACACAGAAATGCCAACTGACCCAGCCAAAACTCGAACCAGCGACCTTCCTGCTTTGAGGCGAGAGCGCTACCCACTGCGCCACCGTGTCACCTAGATTTGCTTTAAATTGATTGTTTTACATTAAGGAATTGTGATTTTGAATACGAAAGATGGCAAATGTTACAATTAGGCAAGCTGGGAATACGTTATAACTTGCATGCACTTACGTGCACCATAATAATGTGATTATAATGGAATTTTGGCAATTAAACTTTGCTTTATGTAAATACAATACATCAATCAGATGAATGTGATTAAGCTCATAATTGTAGGAATTATAATCTCATTCAACTATGTTGTGTACAGCAAATTTAAACATAATAAACAGACACATAAACACCTTAATCATATTATTACAGCTTTGAACAAAGAGTGCATGTGCTCAGATGTACACAGATGCTGTGTGCTGATCCCAAAACATCATGAATGAACTTGAATAACATTATTCTCAAGTGCTTTTCCTCTGCTCCAGATCACAAATATACCAATACAACTCACTGCTTAGCCAAAGATACAAACCTTCAACTAAGATGGAGCTATAAATGCAATGCAGCAAAGATAAACCCAGTTATAGTGACGTCGCAATGTTCATCACAGTGATGAATAAGTAGATAAAAACAGCGGCCAGTAACATGTCTAAAGCCGGTGATTTGATGAATTGGACTGTGAAGAATACGATAAATAGAGGTAAAAATAGCCACATTCTTAGCGAACAAGAGGTAACACATGAACAAATCAAAACATCCGGCTCTAAGTCATTACTCTGTTGGATAATTGGTGCACATGTAAATGTTATGAACGAATAAACAATGTAAAAATATCCAGCTGCAAAATGATGCACGTGGTTAACCATTCTGAATTCTGAAAGTGTAAAGTTTGAACAAATTGAATATACAAGCTCAAGAAATTGGAATGATTTTCAGATTTCATAGCAAATCTATTTTATGCAGCATGTCTGACCTGCTCTGAAGCACATTTTATTCTAGGTTAGAGATTGTGAACTCAAACTGGACCAATCAACTATGAGTAAAGTGACGCAATAAAGCCACTGCCGAACCACATGCTTCTTTTCGTGCTTTTTTAACTCCGAATTTACAAATTAGCAATTTACACTGAAAACTTTTTTGAGCCAGAAATCGTTTTGCTGTTAATAATTCATTTATATTCTAGAAATTATAGGGTTTTTTATACTTTATGTTATATATTCCAATAGTTTCGCAATGTCAATTTAAATAATAATGGCTTTTAAAAAAAAAAAAATTAAATATACATTTAAATATTTACATAAACATTTGCCATAATATATAAGGCTTTTAAAATGACTCTATTTGTGAACCTATTAAAATATCAAAATATTTTATTGCAATGATATACTGTAATGGTATTTGCTTAACAGTGTTTATTTCTGCCTTGTCATTAATCTAATTACATTAATCATATTTCTGCTAATGACAATCTTCAGAAAACTCTCATGCAGAAAACTCACATGATAAATAAATTCTCTCATGTGTTGTGTGATTGGCTGTTCGCTGTAACACTTTCAGCTTTATCTGGTCCAGAACCTGATCTCAACTAGGTTGAATTTGTATGGTTTTGTCAACACAAATATTACTCTCATTAGTTACCTTAAAACTGTTGCTTAAAAAACAAGTTGACTTTATTTATAAACCCTAAACTCATTGTAACTTGGAAATGTTAAGTTGACGTTTTTAATTGACTTTACATATGAGGGGCCATACAAAATCCTCCAAATGTCATTTACAATAGAATAAAAAAAAGATGTTAGTCCTGCCAACCTGGAGAGCGTTTCCCAAACAACGACATAACTTGCGGCTGAACTATCATAGTACGATGCATCGTTTGGGAAAAGAACAATGTAGTTAGGAGTGTTTCCCAAAACCGTAGTTTCTCTGTCACAGAGCTATCGTTTAAACACTGTTAGTTATATTGTAAAACATCCATAATGGTGCTCTAAATGGGGTGAAGTTCTTTAAAGAAAAACTACATATTTTTATGTGCAAATTATATTGTTTTCCAAACACACACACACACACACACGCACACGCACACGCACACGCACACGCACACGCACACGCACACGCACACGCACACACACACACACACTTAAAAAAATATATAAATATATTAGTATTGGTAAAACTATGCACAAATTTTCCATATTAATTGAAATATATATAAATTGCACAAATAGGGCCAATACTTCATTTACAAATATTATTGAGAACATTACATATCCAAATATAAAACATAAAACCACTTAGCTAATACATATTTTAATCTCATATATAAATCCTAAATGGTTGAAATTAACAGTAGGCTATTTATTAAGAAATAATAATAATAATAATAATAATAATAATGATGATGATAATTATTATTATTATTTTGGGCAGAACGGTGGCGCAGTGGGTAGCATAATCACCTCACAGCAAGAAGGTCGCCTCGGCTGGGTCAGTTGGCATTTCTGTGTGGAGTTTGCATGTTCTCCCGTGTTGGCGTGTGTTTCCTCCGGGTGCTCCGGTTTCCCCCACAAGTCCAAAAACATGCAGTATAGGTGAATTGGGTAAGCTAAAGTGTCTGTAGTGTATGTGTGTGAATGAGTGGGTATAAATGTTTCCCAGTGATGGGTTGCAGCTGGAAGGGCATCTGCTGCGTAAAATATATGCTGGATAAGTTGGTGGTTCATTCCACTGTGGCGAACTCAGATTAATAAAGGGTCTAAGCCGAAAAGTAAATGAATGAATGAATAATTATTATTATTATTATTATTATTATTATTATTATTACTATTATTATTATTATCAAGTATGTTCTTGTTTACTTTTTCATTTTTTATTTTATTCATAGTAAAAGTCTACTTTTACAATTTGACACATTGAAGCCACTGCAGAAATGTTCAAACCAACAGGCCCATGTCATATACAGATACATTTCTTAATAAATAACCTACTATATATTAAAACCATTAACGAATGCTATATATTTTTGTTTTCACAAGCTTTGGAGACGTATTGTAAATACCGCTTTTAAATAATAGGTCACCTATAGCTTTGTCATGAGCCACGGCTGCATTCAAAATGGCATAAATGTTTACAAAGTGCTGTAATGTTTACAAAGTGTGTTGGAAGGTTTGAAAGGAATAGAGCATAGGGGGGATAACTAGAAATAGAACACAGGAATCAATGCAGTTTGCAAATGTTTGTTGGAACGACGAATTTGGGAAACGCCAAATCAACAAACTATGTTTGTAACGATGCAACTTGCAACCTTAGTTGGCAAACAATGTTTTTCGGTAATGGACCCCAGATCTTTTTTTTTTTGTCGTTCTATAAATCTTAAGTAGGAATCTTCATTTATAAGGGGCACAGCTGGCTGCACTGGTACACATTTTCCTATGATTTCAGACAGTATTGATGACATTTTCTCCCAAAACTCAGAAACCTTCTCACATTCCCATACCAAATGTAGGAATGTTCCAACTTGTTGGTGAGGACAAAAACTACAATAGGGACTTGGAGATAATTTACAGACAAAACTTTTCTTTGGTGTCCAGTGCAATCTGTGTAAGTAAGTTGTTTACTTAATGATTTTAAGGCAACGGATTTACTTTTTTAGGCAAAGTTAATTTTAAGAGAAAATTACTTGAATCATGTTAGTTACATTTTGAAACTCTAGTCCTCAATGAATCAATGCCAAATGTTATCAAATATTGTAAAGGTAGCAGTTTGAATCATTTCTGAAGTCAAAGAATCAGACTGCAGTACACGTGACCACTGTGTTTGTCTTTTATCTTCTCGCTTTTCCTTTGTTATCCTCTGCCTGTTGTCTAATGAAAAGGCCATGTCTGAGTGTAAAGATCTTGCTCTACTCTAAGCCAGATTGAACATCTGGATCCAAAAGAAAGATATAGCGTCAATGTCATCACGGCCTACGATTGTATAACCAATCCATCTGCATTACACAGCACATGTGCGAGGGAGCAGAAGTGTGCCGTTTGTGAATCAAACGCACTCTCGCTTTTTGGATGATGTGTGTCTGTACGCGCACATGTGTGAGCGGTTGCAACACTCGGCAGCAATGTGCAGCAGAGTGCAACAAAGCCACTACATCACTGTAATTAGTTTTGTCATTCTCTCTCGCTCACTCACTCACCAGCTCTAATGTAATACAGAGCTCAGGCCAGGCCAGCAAGACCATTAATGAGTCACACTGACACAGCCTGCAGGACCCCAGTGCTTTTTACTGTCTGTCCGCAGCCATGACATCAATTAATCACTCGTTAATCCTGCCCCCTACATTGGCCTTACAGAGAGCGGGCAGGGGGGCTGGGTATGAGCCCACTTTTCGACACTGAAAAAAGCAGAGCGTCTAACAGAGGTAAAATTAGAAGTTGTGCTATAATATGAAATATTAGCTATATATATACAACACTGAAATTAAAATTCAAACATTCTGAGCCATGATTGAACAAGAAATTAATGGTATCTCATCTATTAATATTGGTTGTGACCCAAAGCATATGGTGCTTGGGATATATGACAAAATTAATGAACATATAAAGTATAAATATGAATATATAATGATTAATAAACATAAAAAAACACTTTGCAAGTTCCTGACATTTTGGCACAGGTTAATACTTGAATATGTACCACTGGACTACTTAACTTGGGTTTTACAAGGCAAAGATGTTTTATTTCATGAGAGGTGGGATCCATTTTTGTTGCATATGGGTTTAAACATAACCTCCACACTCATCAGAGGGTTGATTTAATGAGGTCCGATCTTGTGAAGGTCTGTGGTGTATGAATATGCAATATCTCTAATTTTATTGACCTTTTTTTGTTTAAATTAACTAATTATTACAATTTCTTTTTCTTCCCCCTTGTTCTGTTCACTTGTTTGTTGTTGTATTTGTATTGCCTGGAAATGTGATAACTACATTATGATAATAAAAAAACACTGAAATTAAAGTCTGTCAATCAGTCAGACGTGCATGAAAATTTGCATCAGACATCTTTATAAGACTGCCAACCTGGATGGTTGTAGTAATGCTCTGACCACCATTCACTTTGACAAAACTGTAATATGTACTAAAGTAGCAAGACACTTATATAAAAAGACCAATTTAAATTTGACTAAAATGCATTGATGATTCAAACTATATACAGTTAAAGTCAGAATTATAAGCCCCCTTTGATTTTTTCTCTTTTTTAAATTTTTCCCAAATGATGTTTAACAGAGCAAGGAAATTTTCACAGCATGTCTGTTAATATTTTTTCTTCTGGAAAAAGTCTTATTTGTTTTATTTCGGCTAGAATAAAAGCAGTTTTTATTGTTAATTAACCATTTGAAGGTCAATATTATTAGCCCCTTTAAGCAATTTTTTTACAACTGTCTACAGTACAAACCATCATTATACAATAACTTGCCTAATTACCCTATCCTGCCTAGTTAACCTAATTAACCTAGTTAAGCCTTTAAATGTCAATTTAAGCTGTATAGAAATGTCTTGAAAAATATCTAGTCAAATATTATGTACTGTTATCATTACAAAGATAAAATAAATCAGTTATTAGAGATGAGTTAATAAAACTATTATGTTTAGAAATGTGTTGAAAAAATCTTCTCTTCGTTAAACAAAAATTAGGGAAAAAAATATACAGGGAGGCTAATATCTCAGGGGGGCTAATAACTCTGACTTCAACTGTACATGTATAAAAAATATGTACTGTATATTCAACAATATATGACAAGAATCACATAGAATATGACTGCAACACACTGAACTATAAAAAATAAATTAATAAATTATGCATTAAAATGGATACAATATACATAAAAACAGTAAATAAATACAATACTAAACAAATAAAAGTTATGATGAAACTAACTTCATAAAATGAAATATCTTCCAGATAACACTTTAGAACCATTTATAAGAGTAGTATCCCAGTGCTAATGAGTATTCTTCATAAGGCTGGGTGATTTGACCTAAAATCTAAATCTCAATTAACTGAACATTTTAACTCAATTACAATTAATGAACGATTATTTTATTTATTTATTTTGCCTTCTCCACGCTACCTACACGCTGACCAATCACAGAGCTTGCACTATGCATCGTCGCAACGTGTAGTTCCATTTTTTGAGGGGTCAGCATCAGTCGAGTGGTGTGCGAACACGTAAAGGCTGCACCAGACCAGGCTGCAGTCAACGAAGAACTGTTAACAGAACGGGGTCACGTCACTCCACATGCGGTAGGGAAAGTAAATGAAAAAATTGACCTGGAAAAATGTTATCGATTATAGGTTCTGAATGTCGATTTCGATTACTTTTTGATTAATCGCCCAGCCCTAATTCTTCATTCATAAATCTGTACAGATGCCTTTTCCATTTTATGAGGTCTCTTGTACAAGGGTGGTTATATTTGGAAGTCAATAGCAACTGAAGAACACTGACTAACATTAAAAAAGACTCATCTACCTGACTTTATATAGTGTGCATTGCTAAAAAGATATACATTGAATTTCGTCTTTTAATATCACTGTAGGGTGATAGAGCGCTTTCTTGCAGAATCATTACTGGCAGAAAGAATCCATTATAAATCATAGTATTAAGAGCTTTCCATCATGGAAGATGGTAAAATTATTACATTTATTTAATGCAAGTAGATCTGTGAATATTGCATCATTTTCATTATTTATACATCATGCAGTTGACAGTTCTTGGACATCAGGACAGGGTTTTATCATACTGAGCATCTACAATGGCATGAGCGTCTTTCAATTAAACCCTTTCTATCAAACCCTTTTACTTCTCTATGTCTGGTCAGATCAGTTTCAGCTGCTGAACTCTGGGAAAGTTTTCAGTCCAGTGATCCACAAGCAAAGGCATTCAACATATCAGTCCAAAACAGCACTAAAATAATAAAATGAAATAATAAAAAAAGGCAGATTTCATGAAAGATGGCAGAGAGAAGAGTGACTCCAGGCCTGTTTTGTGTGAGTTATACATTTAGGTTTGTGTTTAGCTTTAAAACACAAGCTCTGTCATATTCAATGACTGATTCTGAAGATCTCAAGCTTTCCGATGGGTAAAAAACGGACTAAACTGAATTTCAAAACATGGCCAGATGTTTCATTTCTCAGCTGGATGAAGCAAACCAGTGTCTCGCTAGTAAAGTTTTGAAGGATTTAGATTGTAGTCATTGTAAATATGATTGCTGTAAGACAGTAAGCATGCTGAGTCTGTTTATCCCTCCTGTTGCTTTAGAATTCTATGTACACGGTTCGCACTTTGGGTCAAAAATGACCTGACTTCACTAAACCTCTAAAATAAAGCAGATACATTTTCTTCAAATCTTCAAACGTATTTTGCATGAAGAAACAACCTCATCTTCATCACAAACTCTGTGAATGTCTACGCTTTCCCTCTTCAGTGTGGAGTACTTCATTAATGTTTAATCAGTGGGCAACACTTGTTTTGACTAAAGTATTTTTGATGCTAAAAGTACCTTCATAAGTATAAAAAGTTTTTAGCAAGACAGTATTCATGAAAGTGCTTCCCCTTTGCTACTAAGATCTGCACTCTCCTCACAGTCAGTGTATATATCTAAATTCCAAGTTTACTTACCTCTCGTTCCCTGTAATCTCCAGTGTCTGCGTCTCTCCTCTCTAGTGTGGTTTTTACTGGTCCCTCCTCTGGTTGTCGTCGATCCCCAATCCCATCTATCTGTGTGCTTGCCTTCCATTACTCCTCCGTTTCATCTGGTCCTCCATATCCATCCTACAAAGCATCTCCATTAAGTTCTGTTATCACCCTTCCATTCTATTAAAATAAACTGTTATCATACATCTCTGGTTCCCGTCTCCTTCTGTGACACAATGGTTGTACTCTAAATGAAAATAGATTAATTAATTATACATTTTTTCATAGAAATAGTAAGTTATGTTTTTTATGTTTGGGTCATTTTAGAAAAAACTCATTAAACTTCAAGATCAGAAAAAAATATTGTTTAAGCATTTTTGACCAGTAAACCAACCGAAGCAGAGGTCTCAAACTGCCTGTCCGCGGGCCATTTGCCCTCTCCTCCTCCCTACGGCCCGCAAACTGAGGTAAAAAAATTTGGAGATTCGGCCCACCAAAACATATATTTTTGAATCACTATCATTGTTGTGAACTCGAACTCGAGCTCCATGAAACAAACTCGGGTCACCGCAAGCACCTGGGTGCTATATGTCGACGCACTAACCACTAGGCTATTGGCACCGACTAAGTGCTCTGTTTTTAGTAAAGCTATATTTTTGTAAATATTCAAGGATCATTTGATTATAATCAGTTTTATACCACCTGTATTTTGTCTCTTCATGGCTTACACGCTACGCTGGTGGTGTAAATATGATAATTTTGCTAATATTCGGTTCAAATGGTCTTATTAATAGATTTTCCTAATATGTATATTAAGAATTGTATAAAATAAATAACTAAATTGAACATGTTAAAGTAAATGTGAATATATACATACTTTTCTCCTCTTTATTGTAGTTTTACAGAAAAGAAAGAGATTGAGAAGAACTATAGCCAGTAAAGTCACTAAAGTTACCCAAACTGCTTTCTGCTGTCTTACGCTATCTGTTAAACTTTTGGTTAAGCAACAATTGATTGCAACATAATAATTATTATTATTATGCCCATTATTAAATTGTAGTATTTTCATAGCAATTTAAACTACCCCTTTCAGTATGTACAACAAGAAACAGAAAGAAGGTTTCCACTTTTTTTGTGTGCTAGAATGTTAAAACGGCCCTCCTATGAATAGTCACTGATATGGCCCCCGCCAATTTGAGTTTGAGACCCCTGAACTGAAGGGCATAAAGGTATTTGCACTTTATATGCCCCGATGACTAACATTTTATTGATGACCATTTCAGTGCATTTATGTTGTCTCCAAACACTTTTAAGATAAGGTTTTGATCTGTTGTGTGTTGCGGGGGTGTTTAGTTATGAATATGTCCATACTGTAGTAAGTGAATGCAGTCAGGTCAAGGCAGTTAGTTTTTTTTTTTTGCATCACAACTTGACTTGTCTAAATTGTCAACAAACTCTAAGCTAAGAACAAACCCTTTGCTGTTGTACTGTATACATGTGAATTCTGTGAATTATGATGATGACAAAATATGTGTTATATAAGATAAAATGTGCATGCTTATTTTCACAAAAAGTGTGCGATTAAATGCAAAAAAAGGGTTTTACTCTCTACTACAGCACTTCTAACTGAAAACAACCTGTATTTTCTTGATGAATATTCTAAAAACTTTTAAAACATTTTTTAATAACCTATAAAATTCATTGAACCCAAACTGTTCATCAACTCACTGAAAGGTTCTTTGAGGAGCCAAACTAATAGGATTTTTAAGGAATCTCTGTGAAAACACAGAGGTAGAACAAAGATTGGCATTGACTTTAACCAGAAGAAACTGTTTAAACTCAGATTTTATTGTTAATTATGAGCTTCAGAAACAACAGAGATAAGCAAAGAAGATGTCCTTAAAAGGTGTTGTTTGGTGTTTATTGTCAAGTGTGTACATCAGACGTTGTCCTCCTCTGAGGGGATGCAGGTGCTGAATGGACTAATGTTGTGCTAACAGGTGTTTCAGAGAGCCTGGCCATGTATGGGAAGAGCCGTCTACTGAGAAGCCTGTGTTTATCCTCTCTGTCTCTCTCTCATTCACTCCTCTCTCTCCCTCTTATGATAAATGACACACTTTCTTCAGGCTGACTTTTCACAGCGCTGGAATCTCTCAAAGCCGTTAGTCTTTGACATTTTGTTTCCTCCACCTAAAAAAATTTCCAGACGTCCCTTCAACCTGGTGAGGGGGTTTGAGGGTGAGTACATGACTGAACAATCAACCAATACTCATATTTTAATATAATTAATAATCTAATTAAGAGTCTACCATGTAAACAGAGATTTTTGATTATCTTAATCCAACTAAAGTCATAATCAGACTAAACGCAAATCGAATGAAGATATGTAGAGTATTCCTATTTTAGTCGCATTAGTGAAGTTAAGTACAGACATGTAAACACCGCAATCAAAGTATTAACATTTTGTAGGACTTTTCACTACATTTTGCTACAGGACACACACACGGCAGTTGTCAGGCATTTGACAACAAACAAATTAGAGAATGGCTTCATGCAAGAGAGCATATTTTTGGTGCAAGTGGAAAATGATGACTATGCTGAGAATTCTCACACCAGTCCTTACGCCCAGAACGCTGGAGGCAACATGGAATGGTGACGTAATGATGTTAATCGAAAGATTTACTATAACATAAAAACGGGATCATGAAAGGAACACTCAAACAGCAACTCATGTAAACTCCTTAATCATATTATTGTCTTATTCAGATTAGGGCAGATTACTGATGTCCATGTACATGTAGTCATTATTAAACGGTTGAGAACACGTTGAAAAAAATGTGTCCTTTAGCAATACTGAAACTATTTTTGGACAGCTTTAAACAATGTAACATAATCTGACAAGTATTTTTGTTGAATGCTTTGAAGATGCTCTGACCACACTTACAGTATGCTTATACATTTTAATTATACTATAAAAAATGCTGGGTTGTTGAAACTCAACATTTGGTTAAATACTGTAGGATTAACCCAACCTTAGGGTTGAAAATTGCAATTTAAACAAAATTTTTGCGTGGTTTGCAAAATTCTTTATGGTTTGTGTTTGTGTGGGATTTCTCCGGGTGCTCCAGTTTCTCCCACAGTCTAAAGACATGTGGTATAGTTGAATCGGGTAAGCTAAATTGTCCGTAGTGTATATGTGTGAATGAGTGTGTATGGATGTTTCCCAGTGATAGGTTGCAGCTGGAAGAGCATACCTTGCGTAAAACATATGCTGGATAAGTTGGCGGTTCATTCCGCTGTGGCGGCCCCTGATGAATAAAGGGACTAAGCCGAAAAGAAAATGAATGAATTAATTATTATTATTCTTTAAACCATTATTATATATTTTTAATTTTTACCAGGAAAACCTCTTTTTTTAAGAGTGGCCCAGTTTGTCCATATTTGACCCAATGTTGGTTTAAGACAAACAGGAATTTTTAACAGTCGATCCATGTTTTAAAAAAACAGTAAAAATGTAAACTATGTGTAGTAACTGTAAACGGTAAAGTAAACGTAGAACATTCACTCATGTATACAAAAAATGCTGGGCTGTCTGAACCAATTCAATTTGATGTTTGTTTAAAGTACTTATTTAAAATAAGTTGAAATAGCTCAAATAAGAGTTTTTTTTAGGGGGGGGGGGGGGGTTAAATTAATTGCTTTATGTTCAATCCACTTAAATTTGCAAAAACTAATAAGCCAGTTTAATTCCTTCATGGTGTCCCAACACAAATGTATTGTTTGGAACCCAGCTTTTTTTTTACAATGAATGTTGGGTCAAATATGGACAAACTCATTTTTGTGTTAAAAGTGTATGCTCTATGTTTTGAATAACAGTTAAGTCAGCAATCTATGACGTAACATAAACGAAGGTATGTAAATTGTGCAGTGACAAAAAATATTTTGATCCTATAAAAAAATCACTTGGTCTAAACAGTGATTATCATTTATTATAATCTTATAATTAATAACTTATAATTAATTACTTATAATATAAATATATGAATAACTTATAATTTATTATAATGTTTACAACTAAGATAGGATAAGGGTTACCTCACAGCAAAAAGGTCACTGGTTCGAGCCTCGGTCAGTTGGCATTTCTGTGTGGAGTTTCCATGTTCTCCCCGTGTTCGTGTGGGTTTCCTCTGGGTGCTCTGGTTTCCCCCAAAGTACAAAGACATGCGCTATAGGTGAATTGAATAAACTAAATTGGCCGTAGCTTGAGTGAATGAGTGTGTATGGATATTTCCCAGTACTGGGTTGCAGCTGGAAAGGCATCCACTGCGTAAAACATATGCTGGATAAGTTGGCGGTTCAATCCACTGTGGCGACCCCTGGTGAATAAAGGGACTAAGCCGAAGGAAAATGATTGAATAAACTAAGATATAATTTATTTAATCTGAATACATTACCAGTTGCCATAATAAACTCACAGCTGAGACTTAGTCAACTGCAACACAAAACGTGATCTGTTTCATGTACTTCATTTCCCCTGCATGTTGTAGAGGGAAAGGCAGAGTGATACTACAAGCCACAAAAAATTTAATTATTTAAATGTATGCAAATGACTCCAATTAATTTGTAAGCAACATTGACAAAGGTCGAGCTGACATTTCTAATGAGTAAAAGAGAGTGTGAGCCGCCATGTTGGGCTAGAAATGTGTGATGATGTGCTTGTAAATGCAAAAAGAAAGTTAGAAATAAAATAAAAATATTATGATTAGACTCTGTGACACAACTCTAGTCCAATTCAAAGAAAACAGTGTGGAAATAGATATAAAATCAATCAAATAAACTAAATGATGCCAGTTTTTTGTTTGTGAACTACCTTTTTTTACCCGTTTAACTTTTCTACCTGTTTTGTTTTTACATTTTTGTATGTCTTTTGCATTGTGTGCAACTTATCAAATTACTCTATACACAAATATGCAATTTCTGAATCTCTCATATAAGATACTCTAACATTCAAAAGTGTGAAGTCAATATGAGACTTTAGGTAAATACTTAAAATAAACTGTTAATTGTTTTATATTAAAGGGGTGGTCCACAGTGTATTTTTAAGGCTTGGTTGTGTTTATAAAATGCAAAGCAATGTGTTCTTGTGCTTCATTTGTAGAGAATCCCGTTGTTATTTTTTCATATAGCTTACTTTGATTATGTACTGCTACTCCGCTAACATGAAACCCCCCTCAAGAGGATCTGATTGGTCAGCTAACATAATGTGCTGTGATACGCGTATCGGCTTCACGTCACCAGGAAAAGCATCAAGCCCCTACAAGCACGCGCTTTTGCGCTGTATAAACACTGTCAGTCAGAGTAGCTGTTAGCCACATCAGTTTGTGTCTGAATCAGACAGAAAATGAAGAGGACACAGCTGAACCTCACACCTGCTCTCTAAAATAAAATTTGATAAGTATCTTTCACATATATTCGGGTCATAAGCACATGTAAGTAATACGAAACGTTCACATCTCTTTTGTGAGTTTACTATTTGAGATGTCGAATGCAGGAGAAAGCACCGCATAGAGAGACACTGCATGCGCTGCTGAAGACTGTGGGTTACAGTGGTTTGACGGATAACTATGAAATTGTAGCGAAATAGTTAACAATGCCAAACAGCATTTCCCGTTGTTTACATCCTTGTTTATGTCCTCACTACAACATACCGTTAAAGCTAGAAACTGTCTATGTAATAGATAAATTTTAACGAATAAAAATACTTACAGGTTGTGGCTCACAATCCACAGCGTCGTCTATTATGGTTGGAGCTGCTCCTTCTTTGAGGAGTTTTAACTGAATCCAGCACTGAAGTGGGAAAGATTTTGTAAGCTATCCTTTGTTAAATGCTAGCTATATATTCTTTATATTCTCTGGAACATAATTAAAATTAAACTGTAAGCACTTCTCTCTTTGTGTCGTGTCCTTTTAAAGCCCAAATACAGAAACAGAACAAGCTCTGTGGAAATAGTAGTGTTTGGACGCCATTTTAGGGCAATGCAGTGGCGCAGTAGGTAGTGCTGTCACCTCACAGCAAGAAGGTCGCTAGTTCAAGCCTCAGCTGGATCAGTTGGCGTTTCTGTGTGGAGTTTGCATGTTCTCCCTGCATTCGCGTGGGTTTCCTCTAAGTGCTCCAGTTTCCCCCACAGTAAAAAGACATGTGGTACAGGTGAATTGGGTAGGCTAAATTGTCCGTAGTGTATGTATGTGTGTGTGAATAAAGTGCGTATGTGTTTCCCAGTGATGGGTTGCAGGTGGAAGGGCATCCGCAGCATAAAACAAATGCTGGATGAGTTGGCGTTTCATTCCGCTGTGGCGACCCCAGATTAATAAAGGGACTAAGCCGAAAATGAATGAATGAATGAATGAATGAATGAATGAATGGACGCCATTTTAGATTTCTCTGCTATAACATTACAGCACCTCTGACCCATGCCCCTTTGTATGAGTGTGGTGAATGCGCATAACCTGGGTTTGTGATCTCACTAACCCAGATGTATTTTTTGTAGTCCCAAAACTACGTTCGCTGTTAGCTTTGCTAAGCTAACTCTGTAAAAGCCAATGTCTCTCTTTGATTTGAATTTGAGAGTTTTACAGAGATGTTGGAAATAAGATATACATTTTTTATGAGCCAAAATTTTTTATAGTAATTTAGTTTAACTGAAAAAAATAATTAAATACCTAATTTTATAAAAACTATTAAAATTTAAGATAATATAACCTAAAAATTATGCATAACAATAAAATATATACTTTAAATATGAATTAAAACTATAATACTAATATTTTAAAATTTAGCATCAACAGAGAAAATATAATAACCTTTTACAAAACGACTGGTTATATTGTATATTTGCTTAAATAAAAGCAGTCTTACTGAGGAAAATCAACTTTTTTAAAACACAAAAAAGTCATACCATCGCTATATTTTGAATGGGAGTGAACACAGAACATGGCGGTGGATATAAACAGGATATCATCCACCATATGAGCACCAACTAAGCATTAATCCACAAGTTTATAACATTGAATCTTTGTAGTGTGAAGGTTGCGTAGAGTTGCTGGTGCACTCATTCAGAAAGCGGGCCGGCTCATAAAATCAGTCTTTTAAACTCTGACACCCACAAAGTCCCACCCGTCTCCAAAACACACACGCACACAAACTTTTTTTGGCCACAGGAACAGTTCTCCTGATCTGAGCGTCACACAGCTCTCCCCGCTGCGGTCAGAAAAGTGTTTCCCTCTGCTGACAGGCAGGATAGATGACCTCCATTATACACAACTACAAATACATTCCAACAGCTGAAGGTGCAGTAAATTATCCCTCAGCAGAAATGGGAGGAGAGAGGAGAAGACAAAAAGAAGAAAAAAAAACAAGAGCCAAGGTCTAATATTTCAAGCTGGATTCCCTCCGAGAGAAGAATGGAGTCTTAAGTTTGTCTGCTCTAAAGGTTGTCTAACAATAAGACTTATTGGCTTCTGATGACTTAAAAGAGAATCAATCTCACAACCACACAGAGTCATCTGTTACTCTCTTTGTGTGTATGAGATGTTTTTCATGAGGCTCAGAGTTCAGTCTGATCCTTGCTGGTTTACATTAGCATCGCCTGTTCTTCTGCTTTAAAGGCAGCATTGATAATGAAAACTAAAACAATAAAAACCTCAAATCAATAATAATCAATATATATTTTTTTACTTTAAATTAAATAAGATAAACTCTTAAATGCTTTTTTTGTTCAAGTCTTTTCTGTTTATCCGTGCTGTATGTATTTGATCAAAAATAAAATTGTAATAAAATATATACAATACAAACAGAGTATTGTGAAATATTATTTGAATGTAAAACAATTGTTTTCCATGTGAATATATAAATGTAGTTTATTTCTGTGATGCAAAGCTGAATATTTAGTGATCAATTCATTCTTCGGTGCCATTTGATCCTTCAGAAATCACTCTAATTTAATTATCAAATAGATAACAAGTACCAGTAATTATATTTATAATATAAATTGTGATTACAACTTTATAATTTTAAAAAAATACTGTCATTTAAACCATCCTGAAATCCTGTTTTTTTTACATTAAAATGCTTAGAATTTAATTAGTAGTTTAGTAGTCTGTACATTTCTTAATCTTATTTTATTTTAGCAAACTGCCAAAGACATATTTCTCATTTTTATTTGCTAAAATATCTCAACTAAAGAAAAAAAAAACACAGAACTAATTAACTACTAATAATAAATTTGTAAGACTTTAAAATTAAAATGACAACAGAAAATACACGAATAAAACTTATTCAAGCTATTTAAAAAAAATACAACCCCAAATGAGAAAAAGTTGGGAGAGTATAGAAAACGCTAATAAAAAATAAAGTAGTGCTTTCTAAATTTACTTTGACTTGTATTTCATTGCAGACAATACAAAAAACATTATTTAATGTGTTCCTCGTTATTTTTATTTTTATTTCTCAAAATAAGCACTCCAATTTTGGTTCTTGCAACACATTTAAAAAAAAAAGTTCCAATTGTAAAGGATTTACCACTTTGTAATGTTGCCATTCCCTTTCACAACACTTAAAGATGTTTAGGGACTGAAGACACCAAGTGATAAAGTGTTTTAGGTGTAAATTTGTCCTATACTTCCTGTAAACAAGTCTTAAGATGGGCAACAGTAAGGGGTCTTCGTTGTCGCAAGTTATGCTTCAAAATGCACCACACATTCTCTATTGAAGGGATTGCAGACAGGCCAATCAAGTACCTGTATCCTCTTCCTCCGCAGCCAGGACTATGTAATATGTGTAGAATGTGGTTTTGCATTGTCCTGTTGAAATATGTATGGGCGTCCTTTTCTTCTTTGGTTTGGAGCAAAAGGCATCCATTTCTCCCCCCAAAACACCTGAAATACTGATTCATCTGACCACAGTACAAGTTTGATGTGTGACGGCCATCCCAGATCCCAGGAAAATTTATGGCGCTTCTGGACACTGTTAACATACAGTAGGGCTTCCTTTTGGCACGGTCCAGTTTTAAATGGCATTTGTGGATGTAACTTTGTATACTGGTAATTGGCAAAGGTTGGCCAAAGTAGTCCTGAGCCCGTGTGGTGATATCGCTTATAGATGAATGAGGATTCTTGATGCAGTGTTTCCTAAGGGATCGGAGGTAGTTCAGCTTAGGTTTGCGTCCTTGCCCTTTATGCATTGAAATTCCTCGAGATTCCTTGAATCCCGTTCAATGATGTTATGCACTGTTGAAGGTGAAATCTTCCCATCTTTCTCTGAGAAACATTGTTTTTAAACATTTCATTAATTTTTTCACATACTGTATTTGTTGGCAAATTGGCAATCATCAGCCCATCTTTGCTCCTAAAGGACTAGACCTTTCTTGGATGCCGTTTCTGTACCAAATCACCCATTGACATGGGTCACCCATTGACAATTTACCTCATTACTTGCCTTAAACTGCTCCTATCCTGACTATTTTTGGAATGTGTTGCAGGTCTGAATGACAGGAAAGGATGTGTATTCACAATTGAAATGAAGTTGACAAGACAAAACATGAAATATTTTGTGTTCATATTGTCTGCAATGAAATACACGTCAAAGTAAATTTGGAAATCACTCCTTCTGCTTTTCTTTATGTTTTCCATATTGTCCCAACATTTTCTGATTTGTTGTTATACAACACTTACTCCATTACAATGATATAACACTGCCAGAAAGCCCAGATTCAACATTTTTTCAGCATTTTCTATCTAATTCAGTTTTCCTATGTCAGCAAAAACTATTTTGGTTTTCTCTTAAATTATGGTACCACCATTTTCCATCCTTTCTTTGTCTCTTATGTATATTTCTGCTACTGTATATTGAAGACATGTGTGTGTGTGTGTGTGTGTGTGTGTGTGTGTGTGTGTGTGTGTGTGTGTGTGTGTGTGTGTGTGTGTGTATAAATGGCCTCTGTTGTGACTGGCTAACCTCCATTTCACACACATTGAATAAGCGTTAATATGCTTACATGAACTATATATATAGGCACACACAACCTAAATCTGTGTGTGTGGGCAGGTTTTGCTTTGGTTTTAGGGACAATATTCCTGAAACTTTCCCCAGAAAGGCGAAACCTGAGCAAACCGCTTTGCGGAGAAGCATGTGTGTTTGCACATGTGCTCAGATGTGTATGAAATATGTAAAGGCTTGACCTCAGAAAGCTGGTTTCTCTGTAAAGAATAGCGAGTTCTCTGTCACACACACCCACAGAAACACTATAAATTAGCTACAGTCCCTGCAGCATCAATCTAATATAATTGCTCTGACGCCAGTCGAGACAACAGTTCTGTTTACGAGACAGTTTTTCTCTTATCTGTTCGTATTATCCTATTATTAATGGTCTGCTTCGTAAAAACACTTACATTCATTCTGAACTCTCAAACAAGTCTCCTGGAGAAATAGACAGTAAACATACACACTCAAGTGACACAGAATAGCTAAAGTGTCTGGCTTTGTCAAACTAATGTGCAGAGTGTCACAGTGCGATGTCAAACACGATCATATCAAACACACACTCTTTACCCATGGGGCATTTCATCGTGGCAGCTTGACAACACAGCCACAGAAACTCAAAACACTTGCTTATCAAGAATATCACGGCAAGTTTATGGGAAATGTGATGGAAGCAAAAGACAAGAATCCCTTTGATATGAAGGCTTTTGCCACTACAACCGCATTTTGGCACTTATGATGTTTTCCATAAGAAGGGATGAATGCAGATCAGAGCCTCCGAGGCAGTTTGATTGAATCAAATTTAAAAGCTCCCCACTAGACTATTACACTCCCTGTTATCGTTTTTTGTAAATTACACAGTATTTAACTGTAATGTGAACTGTATTTTACTGTAGGAGGGTCATGCATTATGTTACTGTACTTTAAATTGGACTGTGTACTGTTATATTTTACAGATATATAATACTGTAAATACATATTCAGCAAGCCAAATGGTGCCCTAAAACATGTTTTTAAAGAATTAAGTTCAAATGTAGCTGTACAAGAGGCCTCATGCTGCAGAAAACAACTCAAACCACAAAACTTCCACACATCCAGTCCAGTCTTTCTTTAGACCCAAATAAATTACACTTGCTTTTATCATTTCATAACTTTGGACCAGTTTTTTTTCTGTCAACACAACATGCTCCTCACCAAAGTTAATCTGGCCTTTTGTTCTGTTTTTTGCTGGTTTTCAGTTTAAATTCTCTGAAATGTCCAGACAATGTATGTCCATACCCTGGCAATGAGCAAAAACCAGATACAGATTGAGATTATACTCTCATCTCATGCATTTCTCTGGCCTTTTTTTGGGAGATCTGAATGAGTGCAATTTTTTACAAATCACAGATTTGAAACAGACTTCTTCAGCTATTGCTGAAAGTGTCGTTTTTTTTGTGCTTCATCTGGACAACCTGCTGTCAAAGATCTCGGCCACAAGAGATAAGCTCGACATTTTATTAAAAAAAATCAAAGAAAACCATAAAGTTATGCTGCTCAATAAATAGTGTTTGTCAGACATAAAGAAAAAAAAGTGGAAGTTACCACCAGATACCAGATTTACCCTCTAAATCGATTGATTCAATTTTAAGAAAATTGCTGCTTGTTCAAACTACTTATTTTAAATGAGCTGAAACAACACAATTCAAGACAATTAAATGGTTTTATGTTCAATCCACTTTAATTTGTTAAGTTAACTTATTTGTTTTTGTATTGGGACAACATGAATGAATTATGTGGAACCCTACATTTTTACAGTGTACAGAAGTAACTGTGAGGTATCGGAAAGTACAGGGAATTCTCTAATTTGACAATAAGGTCTTTTCAAGGCTAAACCTTCACATGACAAAACTCAGCATGCATTTTTTTCTGTGTTTAATAGACATCTAGACATCTTGACTAAAACCAGGCTAAATTTGAGCTATCAGCGATTGGACTATCACTGTTTTATAGTCCAAAAATAGACTAGTCAACAAATAGATGGGAATGAATGACAAAACACGTGACGTCTATCAAATGTGTCTATTTGATGACTAGTCTTTTTTTGGACAAGTCCAGTTTGATTGGATTGTAGACAGCCTAAATTTACATAACGTACACTCACTGGCCACTTTATTAGGTATACCTGTCCAACTGCTCGTTAACGCAAATATCTAATCAACCAATCACATGCCAGCAACTCAATTCATTTAGGCATGTAGACATGGTCAAGATGATCTGCAGCATTTCAAACCGTGCGTCAGAATGGGGAAGAAAGATGATTAAAGTGACTTTCAAGGTGGCATGTTTGTTAGTGCCAGACGGGCTGGTCTAAAGATTTTAGAAACTGCTGATCTACTGGGATTTTCATGCACAACCATCTCTAGGGTTTACAAAAAAAGGTTAGAAAAAGAGAAAATATCTAGTGAGTGGCAGTTCTGTGGGCGGAAATGCCTTGTTGATGCCAGAGGTCAGAGAAGAATGGCCAGACTGGTTCCAGGCAACAGTAACTCAAACAACCACTCGTTACAACTGAGGCAGAAGAGCATCTCTGAATGCACAACTTGAGGCGGATGGGCTACAGCAGCAGAAGACCACACCGGGTGCCACTCCTGTCAGCTAAGAACAGGAAACTGAGGCTACAATTCACACAGGCTCACCAAAATTAGACAATAGAAGATTGGAAAAACGTTGCCTGGTCTGATGAGTCTTGATTTCTGCTGTGACATTCGGGTGGCAGAATCAGAATTTGGTGTCAACAACATGAACGCATGGCCTTATATCCATCCTTATAAACCATCCTGCCTTGTATCAATTGTTCAGGCTGGTGATGTAATGGTGTGGGGGATATTTTCTTGGCACACCTTGGGCCCATTAGTACCAATTGAGCATTTTGTCAATGCCACAGCCTAACCATTGTTGCTGACCATGTCCATCCTTTTATGACCACAGTGTACCCATCTTCTGATAGCTACTTCCAGCAGGATGACGTGCAAATCATATCAGACTGGTTTCTTGAACATGACAGTGAGTTCACTGTACTCAAATGGCCTCCACAGTCACCAGATCCTAATTCAATAGAGCACCTTTGGGATGTGGTGGATCAGGAGATTCGCATCATGGATGTGCAGCTGACAAATCTGCGTGATGCTATCATGTCAATATGGACCAAAACCTCTGAGGAATATTTCCAGTACCTTGCCACGAAGGATTAAGGCAGTTCTGAAGGCAAAAGGGGGTCCAACCCGGTACTAGTAAGGTGTACCTAATAAAGTGGCTGGTGAGTGTATATTAAACACCTTTGTGGGAAGGGACAGTTCACTCAAAAACTGTCAATTTATTTGCTCTCATCTCATTCCAAGTCTGTATGACTTTCTATATTAGAAGAATTGTTAAGAATTTAAGGGGTGGACTATCTCTTTATATATGCAGACATTACTGTTGCAGTTCTACATGAATAACAAAAAATATTTAAAGTATCTTTAAGCGAATGGAAAGAACAATTAAAAACTTTTTTCTTTGCTCTTCTTTCATTTACTGCTCTCTCTAACTCTGGATCACAGCCCGCCGTTTCCTAGAGAAGAGGGTTGAAGACAGATTTTAATGAAACTGTCAGAGAGTGTGTGAGAGTGTGTGTGTTTGCTTCACTGCTGAGAGTGTAATTATGCCTCTTCCCTTAACAGACAGTCTGACAGACACATTCTCTCCTCCCTTCTTCTGACTTTCCTTGCTCTGTCCATCTCGCGGAGCCCTTAGGACACAAATTAACATTGCATTTGGTCTGTCATACGCCTTTGTAACGACAAGCAGAGATTAAATAAAAATTACTGAAACTAACCAATGTTTTATTTTTACAGGAACACCATTACAATGAGCAACTGTCAGTCCCAATCCAACATCTGATATATAATGTTCAAAAGAGAAAGCTGTTTGTGCGTGAATGAGCCATGTCAACATATAAAAGGCGACACTGGGATTTGACGCAAAGAGAAAGCAGAGAAAGAGCAGAGAAAAAGAGCCAAAAGAAGAGAGAAAGCAGAACCAATAATTAAGAAATACAGATGGGACTTTACTTGAGATGGAGGGACCATAAATCCCATCATGTCTCGCTCTCTCTCACTCACTCTATCATCAGCGCTGTAAGTTTTTAATCACACTGAAATGATTTATTTTAACGTCAGCCGTGTGTCACCCACTTCCTTTCATTTTTCAAATTGTTTGTGTTTTTTCTCGATGATAAATTTATCTTCAGACAACCCCAATATGACTAATTAACTCTGAAATATAGGAACCAGATGTTCGGGTGAAGGAAATTTCTTCGCAGCAGCCAAAAGAACATGCCAATCTCTCTCTCTCGCGCGCTCTCTCTCTCGCTAGTTCTCTCCCCCTTACTCATTTTATGTTAAGTCAGGCTCTTTCGGCTCTAATGTGTGACCTGTCATACCGAGGTCCAGAGTAAATTTCCTGGCTTTGCTGAACATCCTGCAGTTCACAGGCACTTTCCTCTCGTTTCCATCACCTCTCTTCCTCCATCGCTCATCACCCCGTACCTAATAATCCTCCTTCGTCTCTCGCAGGCCACAAATTTCACAGGAGCATTTATAATTACATCTAATTCACCATTAGCTTCAAAACATTTATGCTGAGCAAACGCAGCCTGCGAGCAATCAGAAATGACTGCTGCTGACCCTAAACTTTGAAGGACAAAATTGCATATATAATGCACCTCAATTAAATAAATGGCATGTTTTAATGTGAACACGAAGTTGAAACGAGTGTTTGAGGGCCGTGCTTTGGCCTGTGTGTGTGCCGCTGCTAAAGCAGAGCGTGATGGCGCCGGGCCCCGGAGGGACGCGCTGCTCTGACACTCTGACAGTTTGCCATGAGTGACGTGTGATCCGTACAAATTTCAGGACTAATAAATCTACCTGTCAGTGCGGGGGACTTGAAAGGGCTGAGGCCCTCGGGCTGAGCTTTAACACAACTCGTGTTGATGAAATTCTGTAGGCTGGAGAATTATAGCTGTCAGAAAAACGCCCACGTCAAATCTTGAGCTTTTGGCTCACTTTCTCTTTTTTTTCCCTCTCTCTCTCTCTCTCTCTCTCTATTCCTTTCTCTTGCTCTCTCGACACTCGTACGTCGTTCGCATACACCCCCCCTCTCTCTCTATCACCACAGCGAACTCACCATCTCTCTCTCTTCCTCCAGGTCCATGTAGAAAATGAGACACAGACTTCTTTCATTGCTTGGTAACTATTATTACATCACTTTGACACCCTACAACCTCAGGCCTGCCAAGCTGCACCGTAAAACCGTTTCTCCTCAACCTCCAGTTAAAACACACACACACACACACACACATGCACTGGGAGTGACGTCGCTGTTATCTGCGTCGGCCATGGCTCCCGGTGGCGTGAGAGTGGGTCTTGATCTCTTTTGTTTGTAGGTGTACAGGACATGGAGGACCTCTGTCAGCAGTCGGGGTTAAACAGGGGGAAACACGCTGAAGCATCTCGCCTCGCTCTCTCTGTAAATTCTATACCAATACAGCGATAAATCACTTGCTCCCTATTCACAGTGTTAGATTTATTCCTGTTTGTCTTTTATTTTTGGCCGTGTTTGCTTAGCGTCTCCTCTCCGTGTGCTCTGAGTGTCCGCGGGGCGATAACTCATGTTGTTTGGACACTTCTCTACTGGTGCTGTCTTTCCCGTAAACTCTATAGAGGGGGATATGAGGGCGCTTGTATTTACACTATGGAGTGAAGAGTTCAGTAGTGTGTGTGTGTGTAGTTTGCTGTATGGCTTAAATGTCAACAGCACCTTCCCTCCTGCAGTCATTTATAGGCCTGATCTTGACTCAGTGAGATCCACAGTCTGTTTCTCTCTTGGTTTAAATACTTTGGCAGTTAATCACAGACTGTGCAACAGACATGAAGGATGGGCCATTTCTGGGTTGCCACAGAAAAACTTATATGCATTGATCTTGTACATCCATTTTTAATGCCTTGCAAAAGTACATTTAATTGAATAAAACCTCAAGCTTAATTTGTCACCAAGCTATGCGCTGGCTAATATTAATCTGTGCAATGTGCAAATACAGCATGATTAAAATGTTGTGATAACTACAACCAAGTTAGTAGTGTCTTTTGTCATATGCTATCATTTTCCAAAAGTATGTTTATGCATTTATGAAGATAGATTGTACATAGAGTACATTACAATGTGTAGAATTGTGATCTTTCCTGCTGTAGAATAGGCCATCCAAAATGTCAATTGTACCTCAGTTTGTTTAAATATTTTTCTTTTGTGGAACCAAGATAAATCAAGTTTAATGTTACAGTAACATCGATGTTTCCGTTTTGTTTGAACTCAAATGACTAAATCATTTATTCCACAGTGATTCACTAATCAGACTATTTTAGGTATCAGTTCTAACACTTTCAGTAATTTAGCATTTTTGGAGGCATTTAGGGAGGCTGAAAATGCACATCTTTTAAATCATGCACATGAAGAAAATGATTCGGTTAACACTTATAAACTACACAGTAAATTTACATTTGAATGTGTAGGTTGTGTTCAGTCTAAAAGCATGTTTGAATCCTTGACAATAAAACTCCAGACTATACTGGAACGTGCTTATAATAATAATAATAATAATAATAATAATAATAATAATAATAATAATAATAATAATAATAATAATTATTATTATCATTATTATTATTATTATAAATAAATAAATAAATAAATAAATAAATAAATAAATAAATAAATAAATAAATAAATAAATAATAACAATATTGAAGTGCATTAGGTTTGGGTTAAGTTAATGTATACTGAAAATACTTTACACAAAAAAACTTTTACACAATTTATTATATTTTTAAACATTTTGTCAACACACTCTAAAAAAATATTTTTCAAAGTTGCTCAAATTACTGAGCTATGTTTTACCAATAAGTACTATTTCATTTTTCATTCATTCATTTTCCTTCAGCTTAAGGCTGGTTTATACTTCTGCGTCGAGTGATCGATGTGACCCACGACGTCTGTCCTGCCAATAGCAAGCATTAATACTTATGCGGGCTGTTTGCATTGCTCTGCAATAACACCTTCGAAATGCTAGCTGGCAGTAAGTTATGTTCCTCTGTATTGAGTTTCTTCTCGAATGTTTTGTTTTTTCTGAACACTACCTTAATGTAGAAGTAGCTAAAACTCGCTTATTCAAAGGCGGGCACCGACGGACGTGCAACAACTTTAATCATAAGGTAAACACAAAACAAAAGTTTCTATCTGGAGCTCCTTCACGGGACTCCACTGTAAACACTCACTCCATCGGATTCAAGACTCTCAGCACCACCCACACTAGTCAGCACTACCAAGCCGACCAATCACAGAGCTTGCGCTATGTGTCGTTGTGACGTGTCGTTACAGTTTTTTTTAAAGGTGCACATTAGCATCGGCGTCAGCCATGGCGAGGGTTATGCGACCACGCGAAGGTTGCGCCGAACCATGCGCGTGTGCTTGACACAGAAGTATAAATCAGCCTTAAATCCGTTTATTTATCAAGGGTCACCACAGCAGAATGAACCGCCAACTTATCCAGCATATGTTTTACACAGCGGATGCCCTTCCAGCAAAAACCCAGCACTGTGAAACACCCATACACACTCACATTCACACTCATACACGGAATACAAACGGCCAGTTTAGTTTATTCAATTCTCCTGTACCGCATGTCTTTGGACTGTGGGGAAACTGGAGCACCCAGAGGTAACCCATGTGAACACAGGGAGAACAAGCAAACTCCACACAGAAATGCCAACTGGTCCAGCTGGGACTCAAACCAGCAACCTTCTTGCTTTGAGGCGACAGTGCTAAACACTGACCCACCGTGTCGCCCATTTTATTTTTCTACTTTAAAAATGAATATTTAATCAGTTTGATACTTGCAGTTGCTTCACATGTGTAAAATGTATTGACTATTCAGTTTGATGTTTACATAATATGTTATTTTATTTGTATTTAGATTTTCTTACTTCGGTTAAACAGAATCTTTTACAGAAATGCTTCATATTTTTGTCCACTTTGTCCTTAAAGTCAGGGAAGAAAATTTCATACAAGTTTGAGATGACATGATAGCATTTTTATATGAATATATAGCTTTTAATAAGTTGATCATTCTTTAATAGTGGGACAAGTGAATATTTTAGCAGAGCCAATCAAAAAAGTACTGTCTCAATGTGCCAGCAAAAAACAACACTATTGTTTTTGAGTTCTGGCAACCACCTACAAAAACAGGAATGTGTTTAATAAAATAAGTTACTTCGCACTACAAAAAGCCTTCGGAAAATGTACATTTTGACTAGGTAAGAGGTTGGGGGAAATCCTGTACCTGCCGCTATTTTTCAAACCTTCCAAGGAAATCAGAACACAAGAGTTTGAAAGGTACACCTCAAGCCAACTTTCTGCCATGCTCTATATTTATGATGTTTTCACAAAGCCGTTTCCGTAAAAGTTTGACATTGACAGTAAGTCTAGTTAACATGCCATAAAAATGCGTTCTAAAAGCTCTATTAAATGGGGAGTTTCATCAAGTGTTATGAAAAGAATCCAGCAAAATTATATTCCACACCCCATTCAATGATATTGTCATCAGATAAAGGAAATGAGTAACTACAAGATTAAAGGCTGATCCCAGTCATTCATTCATTGACCTCACCCCATCATCAACAGGTAGTATTTTTTTTAAGAAGTGTCTCTTCATGTCTCAATCTGTCAAAGTGTCATGCAGGGTGTGTCTGACGAGGTGAGTGTTTGACAGAGTGTGTGATCTCAGAGCTTTAGCAGGGCTTGGGGTGAGGACCAAACGCGCCGCGCTGCAAATCCCAGTGATAAAGTGATCTCAGCATAGGTCTCGGTAAGTACGCAAGATCTTTGAAGACAAATTAACAACTGGCGTGCGCTCACACACACACACACAAAACTCTCCAATGGGGCCCTGGCTAACTACAACCAGACCTGTTGCAAATGTGATTTCCGAGCCTAATAGACTGAAACTTCACTGATGGCTTTAAGCAGCTGAAACCACATTCTCCTGCTCCTCAGCCTCTTGACTCCTGCGTGAACTGGGGAGTTTGGCCCAGGGGCATGCAAGCATTTGTGTGTGTGTGACAGCAGGGTCTAAACTAACAAACAGGAACTAGGATCCAGGGCTCTCTCTCTCTCCCTTTCTCTCTCTCTCTGCAGACCCGGTGTTGACCTCTGAAGTCCTGCAGCAGTGGTCACGACCAGAGCCTGGCCCAGACCTCCACACCTGCCCCACATTCTCACCTTTCACTTTTAATTCCTCTGAAACAACACTTTCCGCTTCACTGAGTCAGACAGGCAGTGTGTGTGTGTGTGAGAGAGAGCTTCATTAGAAAAGCATTAGATATATAGCGAGGTTGGACAAAATTTAGAAGTGAAGAATTGGTTCCCTTTTGCATCATGAGTGTAAATGTGAATTAAACTGGTGAAGGCAATCAGGTTTGAAACAACATCTGGATAAATAAATGATGAAAGCATTTTTATTCTATAAACAAAAATATAAGAATTAAGACAATATTAAATAAATATTACTATAAAATATAATGATATCAAGATTTAAATAGAGCAGGGTAAAAAAATCTCCTACTCTGGCAGTAGATGACAGTATAATAGCTGAGTCATGGCAACACCTTACATAATATGCTTAAAAAAACAACACTTGAATGTTAAAATGCACGAGAAAATTCTTTAGATATATTTGTATTTCCTGAGATCTCTTTGAACTGTAGCAAACATTCAAAGCTCATACAAGTTTGTAATGACACGAGGATGAACCAGTTGATGAATGTGTATTTGAATTGAACTGGTGATGATGTGAATTGGAATTTAAATTGAAACGACAAGAAGAGGAATTGAAAGTATTTGAACCCCCATTTGCATTATAGGAAATGCTACTATTTTCCTGGTTAACAAAAAGTAATTCATTACATGTGATGGACACAATATTAATTTGATAGGTAGCATATTTAAAAAAAATCATTTTTCCAATATACAGTTGAAGTCAGAATTTTTAGCCACTGTGAATTATTAGTGCCCTGTTAATTTTTTCCCCTAATTTCTGTTTAACGGAGAGATTTTTTTCAACACATTTCTAAACATAATAGTTTTATGTTATAAACTGGTTTATTTTATCTTTGCCATGACAGTAAATAATATTTTCCTAGATATTTTTCAAGACAATTCTATGCAGCTTAAAGTGACATTTAAAGGCTTAACTAGATTAATTAAGTTAACTAAGCAGGTTAGGATAATTAGACAAGTTATTGTATAACAATGGTTTGTTCTGTAGACTATCAAAAAAACTAGCTTGTAGGGGCTAATATTATTGACCTTAAAATGCTTTTTAAAAAATTTAAAACTGCTTTTATTCTAGCTGAAATAAAACAAATAAAACTTTCTCCAGAAGAAAAAGTATTATCAGACATACTGTGAAAATTTCCTTGCTCTGATAAAGATAATTTAGGAAATATTGAAAAAAGAAAAAAATTCAAAGGGGGGCTAATAATTCTAATAAGACTTCAACTGTATATTTATATATATATATATATATATATATATATATATATATATATATATATATATATATATATATATATATATATATATATATATATATATATATATACATATATATATATATATATATATATACACTACTGGTCAGAAATTTGGGGTCAGTTTTTTTCATGTTTTTTTTATTATTCTGTTCATCATTTATTAAATGTAAAAAACAATTGTTAAATTGTTAAATATTTATTAACATTTTTAAATAACTTATTGTATGTAATTTCAAATGAAATGATTACTCCAGTCATTATTGTTTTTATTACTCTTAATAATAATAATAATTATTATTATTATTAATATTAGAGTGATTTCTGAAGGATTATGTGACTGACAAAGTTCAAATTTTAATTCATCATTAAAAATCACTGGAATAAATGATTAAATTAAATTATAAACTACTTTTAAACAGTTATTTTACAGTGCAATGTTATTTCACATTTCACAATTTATACTGTATTTTTATTGAATGCAGACTCTGTGAGCAGGAGAAGCTATATATATATATATATATATATATATATATATATATATATATATATATATATATATATATATATATATATATATATATTTTTTTTTTTTTTTTTTTATAAGTTTACAATAGTTATATATAATATTATGTCATATAAATTTCAATTATTCTACATTCTCTAACATAACTCAATTCTTTATTACTTAAAATATTAATAACCAGACCAATGATTAACTGATCTATCTAATATACATAAACAATTTATTTTCAATCAGTATAGCTTCAGAAAGATTAACAGATCCACTGAAAATTCTCAGTTTCCCTGTTTAAGTTACATTTACAATGTATATTTTTGAGTTAAATGTCATTTTGTTTTCTTTTGTAAACTACAAAAGGCATTTCTTCCCAATTTAAAATTAAACAAAAGTGTATTTGTTTTGTTTTTTGCATGAAATGACATTTGGTCAAAATAACAAAATCATGCCATGTTTACCAGTGTTACTAATGCCAGTGTTTCAACTTCAGCGGAGTTGAGAAATCAATATTTGGTGGAATAACCCTGACTTTAAATCACAAAGTGAAAATATTTTTTCCACAAATGTTTATACAGCAGACATTGGCAAACCTCTTTGACCTAGAATATTAACTTGTAGTACTTTAAAAGTTGAAATTCGAGTTAATATTTTAATAATTTATCAGTGCATTCGCATGTTCGCAGTACTCGGATGTCAAATAATGAAAACACATGAAATATTTCATCATGCCAAGTAAAGGTTTTACTTTGATTATTTATATAGACTTAATTTTAATGACTTAATTAATTATTAGCATTCATCAACTCAAAAACCTCAAGTTTTGCAAAATCTACTCATGACTTGTCCTCAATATACAGAAATAAGGAAAGTAAACACAGCAGACGTCTTTAAGCAAGTGTGTAAACAACATCTTGTAGAAGAGTATATCCAACACAGTAACAAAATCCAAGCTAATATTTAAGAAGTGCCGCTGACATTATGAACATAAGCTCTGTGTGGGTGTGTGTGTTCAGAGTGACAAGCCAACCGTGGAGACGACCTCTGAATGACCCTTCTATCATGCCTACTCAATCATACCTGTCTCCTCACACACCTCCAACACTGCTGGCTAATGCAACAGGATAACACACACACACACACACACACACACACACACACACACACTGGAAAAGCATGAGAGGGGCCAATCATACTAAGAAGGGAGAAAGTGAACCCCCTCCCACTGAGAAGTTCACACACACTCAAAGCGCTCTCAGAGGGTTGTGTGTCTGACCCGGCCTGTCAGTTGTTATTCATTATTCATCAGGCAGATCAAAGGACGCCCAGCAGGAACTCTGAGGACCCTGACAAGAGGCAGTCTGTCCTCACTATTGACAGGTCATCTCTCACTCCTTACTGACAAGGAATAGGAGTCACGGGAGCACAGACACACACACACGCACATTCAAACCGCCAAACCAAAAAGTGTGTGCTGATTCAAAGTATACACAGTTTCTGCTAACATGCGGAATGGGTGTGTATCCTGGACCGGCATCTGTGTGTTATGTATGAGAATCTGTGTGTATGTGTTTTCATATGGTTGTGCGGCCGGCTGCGTGTTTTGCCTGTCTAAACAGTGACCCTTTTTAGTGTGTGTCTGCGCGGCCCCCCTGCCGCATAGGAGGCATCAATTACAGCCTGCCGTCCCACTGTCACAGCCTTTAATTAATGAGCCCACAGCACACTCCACCACGGGGCTGGCCTCACCGTGAACTCTGCAGGAATTCAGGAACACACACAGCCCCAAACACACACACACAGATGCAGATGCACACACAGCCGCAGACTCTCCTGAGCGCAGAGAGAGAGAGAAAACCTTCCTCCCCTGCTGACAAGCGCTCCATTCGTCTGTCAGGCTGATATACAGAAGCTTGTGGTCTGTGAGGGTCAGCAGGTCATGGGACAGTTGTGGCTGAAATACAACTTCTGCTTCTCTTAGATCTCCCCATGCACTCCTCCGCCTCCTCTTCTTCTTCCTCCTCCTCCTTCCCGTCGCTCTCCTGCTCTCATGATGATCTCATTTTGACCTTAAACTGAAGATAAGTGGCGCTGCGTGTTCTGACTTCTGTGCTCGGACGAACTCTGCTGCGACATGGTTTGAGAATATTTTAACAACCCCTGGCTTTGACCCTCCTCTCCCGCCCGTTTCTTTTCTCTTCTTAGGTTGCTCCAAAGGTTGGCACTGAGCATGACCCCTCTTTTATTATTCTAGCAGGACAGGAACTTTTGGGAGGACAAGGAGTGTGTGTGTGTGTGTGTGTGTGTGTGTGTGTGTCTGATCATTGGCATGCATTAGAGATAAGCCAGGGGTTAACGTGAGCTTGCTTGAACCAGGTGCTTTGAAGACATGGTAGTAAATAATAGCAGTAACAATAAGTAGTAAAAATGGGATCAACGTTTATTCATCCTCTTGTTGTCATCACACGTATTCTTTTGTGTTTTACAGAGGAATGCTTGTGATGACAACATGAAGATGAATGAATGTTGATCTCATTTTTACTTCTTTGAAACTATTTACTTTCTATTTTACAATTACTTTTTCCTTTTACTATTACTTTATAGTTTGAAATGTTTTTTTTGTTCAAGGCAGTGTTTGGTGTTTATTTAAAATTACATTATTCACTAATGATTTGAATTAGCCTTTTCGTTTTAGTTTTTGCTTTAGTTTATATTAGTCATTTTGTTGTGCACATTTTCCATTTGTTTTAATTTAAGCACACATATTTATATTCATTTTAATAATTTAATTCCTCCATTTATTTGAATTAAAGTTCTCCATCTAATGTTTACATTTAATTTCAGTGCTATTTCATTTATAATAATTTTTTTAAACACCACAAGTCCATTTAATTAAACTCAAGAGAAGGGTCTTAATGAAAATAATGCAACAGTGCTATAAAGTTGTAAATATGTTCTGCATGATTTTCGCTATATACATGAAATAAACGAAACAACAAAAGTTACTGTGGTGAGAAAATTGCAGTTAAGGAAGCATCTGATAATAGCTTTTGTTTAAAATGACATAACACTTCGTTTTGTTTTTCACTTCAATGTATGTTGGGGCCTTACAGGGGTAGTTCACTCAAAAATGAAAACTGTCATCCACACCCCATTCAAAACCTAACTTGTGATGTTTTGTGTTTTGACAGTGTCTTTTTATATTCATGCTAATGGGATCCAGTGTTGTTTTTTGTATCCAACATTCATAAAAACCAGGGGTCTGACGATATCTCGTGTCATGAGATCTCACAGGATTAAGGGCTGATTTATACTTTTGCTTCAAGCACACGCGTATGCTCGGCAGCAGCCTTTGCGCAGCCGCATAGGCTTTGCCATGGCTGATGCGCACCTCTCAAAAAATGTAACAACACATCGCAATGATGCGTAGCACAAGCTCTGTGATTGGTCGACTTGGTAGCAGCAACGAGTGTGGGTGGTGCTGAGAGCCACAAGTCCATTAGAGCGAGTGTTTACAGTCGAGTCCCATAAAGGAGCTCCAGATGGAAACTTTTGTTTTGTGTTTACCTTATGATCAAAGTTGTTGCACGTCTGTTGGTTCCGCCTCTGAATGAGTGAGTTTTAGCTACATGTACATTAAGCTGGCGTACAAAAAAACAAAACACCCATGAAGAACCTCGATACAGAGAAACATAACATAACCTACTGCCAGCTAGCGTTTCAGAAGTGTTATTGCAGAGCAACACAATTAGCACACAGAAATATAAATGCACGGCTACGTACAAGGCAGGCACTGTGGGTCACGACGATCACTCAACACAGAAGTATAAATCAGCCTTAATCGCGATGAGATTTCTAGTTGAGGAGAAAATTTATCGCGTGAGTTGTAATGTTAGCATGATAGAGCGTGAGGGTGAAACTAGCACTAAATATTGGAGGCAGAAGTAGATTTGAACCCCAAATCAAGTGCTTCTGCACACACCTGGCAATCCAGACTGGCCTCTGTGTTGCGCGTCATTCGCATAGGTCACTTGGTTGCTTGGGCGTGATGAAACAGTTTTATTTCGATGAGGTTCAACAGCTGCCGCAACACACACATTAACCATGCGATGGAATAGCAATTTAGATTTGCTGAAAGTCATAATCATCGTGAACACAAATCGAATTAAGACACGTGAAGTATTCCTATTTGAGTCGCATTATTGAAGTGCAATACAGACATGTAAACACCGTTATCAAACTATATTATCGTCATGTAGGAATTTTAACCACATTTTGGGACAGGATATTCCATACACACAAGACTGTTTGACAGTATTCGTTGCACTTATCGATTCAGTAAAGGACCACAGGTCACACACACATCTTAGAGTTCACACACACACAAACACGCAGTAAACTCACACACTCCACCATCACCAAACACATGTTATGCTGTCCGGAAAAAGTGAGAGTAGAGTCAGTAGAGTTTATAGCTAAATGTTTTGCAGTGTTTGCATGTCTTTTACTGCATAGAATCATTCAAATAGAAGTAAAATAACATTCAGTTGATTTCAAAAAGCGCCTAAATTGTTTTGCATTTTGCATTTTTTTCCAGTTGATTAAAAATCTTCCATTCATATATTAGCAAAATATTTTGCAGTGTTTTTATGGCATAGAATTTATTCAAATATAAGTTAAAAAACATTCATTGCAAGTTGATTTTTAAAAAGCAGCTAAATTGTTTAGAATTTTGTGATTTTTTTTTCAGTTGAATAAAAAACTCTATTACTATAAAATAAAATAAAAGACTCTACTATTTTTCGTTCATGTATTTCATCATACAATCTCATATCTCGTCTAGTGGAGTAAGCGTCTCGTCACGCCCCGAATAAAAACGTTTTAGTTCCAAAGAAGAAACTAACATTCTTAAACTATTAACAGATGCTTCCTTAACTGCTGTTTTCCCACCGCTGTAATTTTTTTCTGTTCATTTTGTATATTTAGAGAAAATCATGAGAACATATTTACATATTCAACTACTGTAAGTACCGCTGTCAGGATGCTTTCTAACAGTATACTCAGATACTTTCAAAGTTCTTTTCACCTCTTAAGTATGAAAAAGGACTTCACTGTGAGTATATGGAGGCCTTTAGAGAGCTCTGACAGAGGAGAAATGGCACCTTAAGCCATAAAGAACCTTGACAACTAAAACTTCCAAATTACACTAGGTGACATTTGGACAACCTTACATGTGCAAACAGCGAGAAAAAAAAAGTCTTAAAACCAGGTAGAAAACCCTAGCAAATAAAAAGGACGCCTGTTAAGTTACGGTCAGAGAGAGAGAGAGCGTTGTTAGAGGTGACATTTCGACCATTATACTCGGCCTGCAAAATATTATCTTTATTAATGTGAGCAGGAATCAAGCTCTCCACGGCACTCTGGAGTATTTGAACAAATAGCTGTGTGAGAGCTCCAGGCAGTGAAATAAATAAAACAGTAACACGCTGCCTCCATATTTCATTTTACAGTCACCTCAGAGAGCTGAGGGGAGGCAGAGCTAAACGGCCAAGCCAAACACTTGGAAGTTTGCACACTCATAAATTAACAGCCTGACAGTTGAAAGCGCACTAACTAATTCATCACAAAAATCAATCCCTCTGCCACATGAAAACTTTTTTCCCCTCCTTTCATCGTTTACATTTATTACAGAAGGTTGTCTTTCTTCTTCCAGGAGGGATTCGGAGACAAGGTGGTCATTTTTTTTCCCAAGCGAAGGGGGATGTTCACGAAGATTTATCACGGTTTAGTCTGTACGGTGGAGATTTTTCATGCACACTGCTGTAATTTACCATAAGTGACTTGGAAGTGACGGGAGGGATAGAGCTATAGATTAACCTCCAATGAGGATTTAAAGTCAAGAACGATTGTAAGGAGAAAAATATTCCGTCCATTAACCCAGTGAGTTATTTTTGCAATGTAAATCAAAACGTACAGAAAGTGCAGCGTAGTGGAGCTGATCCCACTCAGAGAATATATGCTGGAATGAGCCCCTATCAGTACGAGTGCAGGACGGCAACGTGTGTGGCATAGCGTCTTCCCAAACCCCGTCCCCCCCAGCCCCCCGGCCCATCTCTTGAGGTGCTCTGGCATGGTCACGGCACGTTAACGTCCTATTCATTCTGACAGCGAGGTGAAGGTAGGTGCGGAGTATGCAGAGGTGTCTCGGGGGTGATTCCTCACGTCACTACAATGCTTCGGAGATTGACAGTAATACCGCCTGGCGTCCGCGTACATGTGGGGAAGACGGTTAGACTGCTTGGCAGAGAGGTCCGGGGTGAAACAGAGAAGGGTACTGTTCTCCTGCGTAGCGCGAAACAAACTGCTGTTGACATCCTTGTCACCAGCTCTCATTTCAACAGCGCTGTAAAACTGAAGGAAGCCTATTAAAAGGAGAGAGACGGAGTCAAAAATTTAAGTGAAAGACGCATTTATTCCAGGCCTACCACGTATTAGCGCATCAAATTGATCAAAGATGCTACCTGGGACGATCTGAGGTGCGTTTCGATGAATAAGTCATTCAAAGAGCAAAACGCTCAAGATCAAAACATGTTACGGTGAGGAACTCTCACTTTCGCTTTGAACGGCACCAACACACGCATCCTTCCCTTCACATTAAGTGGAGTTTTAAAGTGTACAAGAGATGACAGACAGCATATTTTCATAAATCTTCCTTGTTGGCTTGTAGTTCACCGGTAGAAGGCCTGTCAGCAAACTGTCTCTTTAGTTTAATAGTCAAGCAAGGGGTGGATGTGTTTGTAGCGAGCTCTCAAAATGCAAAGGGGTAAAAGGAATTGAAAAGCAGAAAGAGGGTGAGCGAAGAAACGAGAGTGGGAGAAAGATAGAGCGAGGGAGAGATGAAGTGCAACTAAGATATTATTATCGATGCCAAACAGCAAGTATGAGGCCTTTCTTCTCTATTACTGGAACTGTAACTTAAGCCAAGGTGCTCAGAGCTACACGCGTCACTAAGAGTTTGAGTAAGTGACTTTGACGAGGTGGCCTGCAGCCAAGGCTGTTAGCCCACACACACACTCACATGCACACGTACGCCATCGACAGTATGCTTCACTTCACCTTTATTTTGCTGCTATGAAACCCTGCTGTCCCCAAAACACACTACTATTGTTCTTCAAAAGATCTCAGACATGCAAGCATAAATCAACAGAAAGACTCAAGTTAACACACTAGTGCACTCATCAAGATTTATGAATAAAACATGTAGCATGCAGTGACACACAAAGACAATGTCATGTATGACATATTCGGTTGTTTGTAGGAGTGTGGAAATGTGACACTGTGACATGCCGAGGACAGCACAGAAAAATGAATGGCATTAGAAGAGCTCTCTGTGCTTCATGACTAAGATGGCTGAAGGCAGAGCTGCCCGTACCGTTCAGTCCTCATTGTCCTCGGCCTGGGAATCAGGGGCCAACAGGGGGACTGTGCTACAAACATGGGCAAGGGCAACTACCTCATGTCAGAACATGCTACCAACAGGCTGGTATTAACAGCTTCTAATGGATACATTTCCTTTAATACTTTACAATATTTCAGGATCAAGCCAGCAGAAGCTGTTTATGTAGAATGCACTTAAACCTACAGTAAGTTAAAGCTACTTTTACTTATGAACATTCATAAGGTGGTTAATCTAAGGTTATGTTACCCTGCTCTGGAGAGTTGCCGGGAGACAAAATACACTCCTTTTAAAAATCCAGTGAAATGTTTTTACAGAATTTGATACTTTATTTCTGCAAATACACATTATACTGATCAAAAGTGACAGTGGAGACATTCATGTTACAAAATATTTCTATTTTAAACTACTGCCTTTTTAAGTATATCCCGTCATGTTTTCTTTCAAAAATGTATCACGGTTTCCACAAAAATATTAAACAGTGCAACAGTTTTGATGATAATGACAGAGAAATGAAAGAATGTTTCTTGAACAGCAAATTAGCATAATTGAATGATCTCTAACAGAAAATGTGACACTGACGACTGAAGTAAAGGCTGCAAAAAATTCAGCTGTCTTTTAAAAATGTTTAAAATATCTCAAAATAGTAAAGGTTTTACTGCACTGCTGAAAAAATAACAGCAACCTTGGTGAACACAAGACTTCTAAAAACAATGAAAACTTCAGAACAGAGTGCACAGACAATTTCAGGTCTGCCAGTGTATATTTAACAGCTCACTCCTGAAATTGACTGATGTGTGGTAACCGTAGCAACATTCTGACCAATGACCAAATACTTGTTATTCTCAGCTGTTATAATTTAATAATATTACTTACTATATATTACTATAACTTACTATATATACTACTAATAATAACTTGACTTCTAGCTGATCATTTGGTTTCAGAAGTGGCTTATATGAAAGGCAAAGGCCTCTAGATTACACTTATTTTACCAAAATTAAACATGATCATGTCTTGATTTTTAATTGTTTAATTAGGACATAAAGGTCTGACTATGCTTAGACAAAAGTCTCCTCACTTAACAGAAATAATGTACAGTATAGAATATAAAGTCAGTGGAAAAAGAATTAATATTGTGTACGACTCCCATGAGCTTGAAGGACTGCATCCATAAATCTCGGCAAGGACTCAAATAACTTATTAATAAAGTCGTCTGGAATGGCAAAGAAAGCGTTCTTGCAGGACTCCCAGAGTTCATCAAGATACTTTGGATTCATCTTCAATGCCTCCTCTTTCATCTACCCCAGACATGCTCCATAATGTTAATTTCTGGTGACTGGGCTGGCCAATCCTTGAGCACCTTGACCTTTTTCACTTTCAGGAACTGTGATGTAGAGGCTGAAGTATGAGAAGGATCGCTTTCCTGCTGAAAATTTGCTCTCTCCTAGTGGTTTGTAATGTAATGGGCAGCACAAATGTCTTGATACCTCAGGCTGTTGATGTTGCTATACACTTCTGCACACCCCCATACTGAATGTGACCCCAAACCATGATTTTTCCTTCACCAAACTTGACTGATTTCTATTAAGAATTGCCATGCCATTTTTTATAACCGATTTCCTTCTCCATTTTGAAGTGGCGTTCCTTCTCTGTTGACTACAGTTTGATTTGTATGAGGGAATGATCCACAAAAATAAAGCCCCGCCCTACTCAATATACCATTTCAGTTGGAAGTACATCAACATACTGAAATAAAAGTCTCAGAAACTTCTGGCTCATGCAGAACTTAAGCGTTTCAGTTAATGGAGAATAAAGTATGCAGGTGCAGGTTATAATATTTTGGAATGTTTATTTCTAAGATAAAGCATTTGGGTTAACATTTGTTATTGGGCTCGAGTTTTTAAGAATATTTTTCCAGCAAGTTTTTGCAACACTAATTACCCAAGCCATTTCTCATTCCCTATGATTTCTTTTCATATGCATGACAACATTCAGAAGGGAGTCACATCTACAGTATGATGTAGATTTAATTCTGAACTAGTTCAGCTTTGTTCGCTATATACACACTTAATGGATTTTTATTTGTGTAAATGCATTTGTCACCACCTGGATTTTTCAGGAGTAAATTAGGTTGTTGAATGCAGTTGTCACAGTGTGTGTATGGAAGACGATAAAGCAGTAAAAGGTGATCTGACAACCAAATTTAGCTGTAGGGTATACATTTGTTACAGAGTTGTTTAGCCACAGATAGCCAATTATAAATATTACCTCATTAAATATTCATGTGTTTAGTGTCGTTATGAAATTGTTCTTATGCATTTATAGTTTAGCATCTGAGGGAAACAGTTGACACAAACACAATTTTCAAACCAGAGCAGTTTTATGTGGGAACATTTCCTCGGATAGATAAACAATGTTATTACCCTCATGCATATGCAAATAACAACATTAACTCAGGGTTTTCATATGTATCATGTGAAATTAAGAAATCAGTTTACCCAGGGTAAAATAGAAGTACTGTAAATGAATTAGGACAGCTCCTCAAGTCGCCCTGGTTATTGACTGTAAACGTGAATAACGACACTAAATAATCCACAATCACATTAAGCATCATTAGGGATCCTATGGGGTTAACAGTATCACGTGTGAAAAGCTCATTCACACATTTAATGATTTTACTGCTTGATGTCACCAGATCACTGAATTATAGGATTGCTATAAAATATTTCTACTGTTTGTTGCCCTTATAAGGATTCACATCTGACAATAGCTGTTAAAAACTGTATCGCAAATAAGAAGCCCATTAAAATTTGATGCCATTCACTAAAAACAAATATTCTGCTAAATAATTTGCACCAATGAATAAACCATGAAAATGATTAAATAGCGTATCAATGGACGAATTGCACTCAGGAAGATGATTTGGTTTTTCCACACATTTTTTTAAACAAATCTTCCATAGCCATCAAATTGCTCACAGTAACATAAGCTTATCCATGTTACAGATGCCAAAATCAAGTATTGAGAATTATATCAATATCTTGCATATATAATACTTTTCTCAGCTTTGTGGCATCCCTACACTGTAAAAAATTAAATAATTAACTAGTCCTAACAGCATATGTTTTAGGTCATTGTAACTAATTAAACTTAGTTAATGATGTTCTAGCTTAATTTTAAAAGTTTCACGAGCTGTTTTAAATCCGTTTAACATAAAATAAGTTCAATGGACTCAAAACGTTAATTTGATCAGCTTAAAAATTTAAGGCAACCAGGATTTTTGACAGTGTAAAAAAAGTAATGACAAAAAGTTGCGACAACAAATATATTTGTTACTTATTTTAATAAGTTAATCAGGTTCAAACTACATTTTTTTAAGTTTACAATATTAATTTCAAGTAATTTTAAGTTTTCAATATTAATTATTTTTGATTGATGCAAGTTGAGAAGACTAAAAAATTAATTTGATTCAACTAAAAAAGTTAGGTCAGAAAGAACTTTTTACAGTGTAGACATAACCACATCACCTGACTTTTCAACATTTTTCTACTTCAGATGCTGTCAGTTTGACAACATAACTAAGCCCACACAGAATCTGTACTCAAAGAAATCAGCATTCAATCTATTGATTCACATATATAACTGTGTGTAAATATTTATTCAGTTTTTATGTTAATTTTAATTAAATTATTAAATAAGATGCAAATATTTAGATGAATTATGTACAATGCAACTTGTAAAGTTATATTTAAAACTTTACAATAAGTAAAGTTTACTAACATGACAAACAATTAACAATTTATTACAGTATATTACAGTTCATCTTTGCTCATGTTAATGGTAATAAAGTTGTTCATTGTTAGTTCATGTTAACACAGTGCATTAACTAATGTTAACAAGCATACATTTGGATTTTAATAATCCATTAGGAAATGTGAAACTATAAAAGTATTGTTAATTATTAGGTCATGCTAGAACATTCATGAGCTAATGAAACCTTGTTGTAAAGTGTGACCGAAATAACAAAAAAAAAAAAGCCTGCAGCTGGTCATAATGCCTCAATTTCAGCCTGTCACTCACTGCTGCTGCATCAAACATCTGATCCAGAGAGTGTGTGTGAGCACGTGTTTAACAGGGTTGGAAGTGAAAAGGGAAAATGATGGATAGCATTCATTTTCTTTTATTAGGGACTTTGGGTTTGTGAGCTTTGGCTGTTCAGAGAGAAGGAGAGAGAGAGAGAGGCAGGTCAGGCTAGTGGAGCATTTAACATGTTATTGGGTAAAAAAGGGGGAGGAGGACTGAGCAAAGCTAGACCGCTGGCAAATACAGCCCATCTCCATAGCTGTTGACACATTTTAAAACAGTGCTGAAGAATAACTGTAATTTCTGGAGACTAAGGGATTTGCTCTGTTTGGCAGAACAATATCTTCTTTTGGGCTTTAAAACATATTCGCAGTTCAAAGGCTGCCATGCAAACATCTCTCTCTTCTTAACACCCGTGATATCTATTCATTCAAAGCACACACACACATAAAACTTTTGGAATGAGGACAGAAGATATCCATTGGATAGGCTATGTTGGCCAAAAACTAGCTTTGCTACATTTTTCAGATGCATGACAATAGTGCAGCTGCTTTCATAATTCTTTTTATCACTAACAGCAGAAAAGTATTGCTACTTATTAACGACCTAATGTTAAAGGGATAGTTCACACAAAATTTAAAGTAGTCAGAAACATTTACGAGTTTTCTGGTGAACGCAAAAGAAGATATTTTGAAGAATGCTGGAAACCTGTAGCCATTGTCATCAACAGTAGGGAAAAAAAATGACTGAAGTCAACCGGTTTCAAACATTCTTCAAAATATCTATTTTGGGTTTCGCAGAGGAAAGAAACTGCAAACAAATTTATTTACTAATCAGCTATGTATTTAAAACTTACATTATATTTGAATTTTATTGAACTGCTTGATAATTTCAAGGTTTCATTCAAATACTAATTCTGCTGAATTCCCTTCACAATGTTTCTGGTTATCATGAAAACAGGTAATCCTGCTTCTTTGTCATTATTGGTCACAGTGTCGAACTGTCCAAATAGAAAAGCCTAAAGAAGTCTACCCATCTCTGTGTTGAAGACAAAAACATTTGCACTATAGGCTCATTCTGAAAACATAGCCCTATATACATTTCTGGAGATCGCGAATTATGTAGCCAGAAGTACGTATGGCTGCATTTCGTCTTTGAAATGAATGATGCCATTCCTTTTTGGCTAGCAGCTGACCGCTTACCCCCATATGGATGGCTTTCCTGCTGTTACCAGTTTGTCCAGTTAGCTCGCCATGTTAGCTCGGCGGACTTGCGATGCAGAGAGGAATTGACCATGATGACTGGGTTCTAGTCTGGTAAAGAATAGTTCCAGAAAGCAGTAAGTAAGTTAACTTTAGTAAGACTAAAACAAAAGCCAAAAAAATAAATAAATGATTAAATAACAGGGTGAGAATGTGGTAAAATCTGAAAACTTAGTAAAAACAAGGCACTGTCAGTTGGGTTGAGGGAAGTGGGTGGACGGGTCATCGGTGCTTTTAAAACACTATCGGTTGGGTTTAGGAAAAGGGTGGGTGGGGGTCTCAGTCGCTCAGTCAGTCAGTCGACAGTGGCCTCTGGTGGATTTACAAAAGAAGAGCAGGCGTGAATGGCACTCGCAAGAGAAATTTGAGATCTTAAATGCGTACACAGCAGCCTCTGGTGGATTCCTGAAAACCAAAACTGCAAAAAAAAGTAGCTCCTGGGACATATTGCGCGATCTCCAGAAATGTATATAGGGCTACGTTTTCAGAATGAGCCTGTGTTGAACATATGTGTTATGGGTTTTGTTGTTGTTGTGTCATTCTAAATATGGCATTTTAGCCACTGAGAGATACTGAGGGTGCCATTCAGTGGACAGACACAAACACACTGTTCCAATTCTACATTTACTATGGCACACAACAGCAAACCTGTAACCCTAGGAGTTTGCAACCAATTTTGTGGTGGCTCCACAAAATTATGTTAATTCACAAGATTTCAAAATTTTCAAAAACACTCAGTAATGTGTCTTTTTTACGCATTGATGGACAGCTGTAAAAACCTTGTGACATTGATCATAATTACACACAAAAAGAGTGAAAACCATTTTACATTGCACAGTTTTCATCCTAAACAATGATGTGTGCTACTACTGAAATGCTGCATGTTGGAATGACTAACATGGCCCCAGATTTTTCACAAATAAGGCAGAATATTAAAACTGATCAGTGTTATGATAATAATACATCAACCATTATTAGTAAATATACCATAAATATGTTAATCAATCAGAACCATGTTCCTATCAAAGTACAGTGGTATTACCAACTGATACTTGCCTGTACCACAATACACCACAGTACATTACTTTCCTTCTCTCCCTCCCTTACTGTCAACTCATTTCAAAATTCAGTTCTGTCCTGCCAAATATAATAACCCTTCTCTTTATTTACCCTGCCCCACTTTATACTTTTGCTATTTTTCAGTGTCAGCTGTGGACTTTTGAAGAATTTTTATTGGATGTCCTGCTGGACTTAACAGCAAGAGACATTTTTTTCTGTCATGCTCCCTTCTCTCCCTCTCTCCCTCTTTCTCTCTCTCTATCTCACAGGTGAGACAGCCATAGTTCATTGCTTTTATTGCAGTTTTTTCATTCAGAGTTTACCCAAGTAGGGCTGCACAATGTACTGTTTCAGCATCGATATCTCAATGTACGCAGCATCTGCAATAGTCACATCGCAAGTCTGAAATAAAGTTGACCAGGAACCACAGAACACATGTGATTTGTAGAGTTTGCATGTGTTTTTTAAGGTATGTGTCTGAGCTGATTTCAATAGAGTTTAGAACATATGAGCACAAAAAATTAAGATGTTTGGAGGTGTAACAAATATTTATTTTATACAATTTTTTTACAGAATTGATACAACTTGCACAACAAAAAATGTTTTTCTTAGAATTTTTGTCTTGTTTCTTGTCCAAATATCTACATTTCAAAGCAAAAATAAGATTGTTTTACTTACCACATTGGCAGATTTTAAGGAAAAAATGTGATTAAATTCTTCTTAAGGTGAAAATAAAACAATATTTTTACTTGATTTATAAATTTAGATATTTGGAATAGAAAGAGGACAAAGCAAAGGAAGAAAAGCATTTATTTTTTTTGCATTGTGATTATTGCATTTTTGTACTTAATTACTGTTAAACTCACCAAAAAAACACCAAATAGAGACCATCTTTTCATATCGCAATATTTAAATCGCACAAAAATACAATATCGCAATATCAGATTTTTCCAATATCGTGCAGCCCAAATCAGAAGTATTCTTAAGCAACAAACCAGTCCATTTTAACTTGGAAAGATTCATAATATACATCAGCTTTATCTACATACCACATCCTCTCCCGCTCTTTCCACATATGTTAGTGATCACACAGTCAGAGTTTTGATTTAACATAAGCATCATCCCCAGGCTTCCTAAAGCATGAAGCATCCAAACGTAAACTCTGGTGGCTCAAAGCCCTTTTACTGCTTTCTTGTGGTAATATGTTTGCCGTAGCCGGTCCAGACTTTCCCTCAGAGAGCTGTGAGTATAGGCAGCGAGTGCCATACTGCCGTAATCACATTACGGATGGCATATTGTGTGTCGAGCTGTCAGAGTTCATTTGAACCTCTCCCTCATGGGGTTCAGGCATTTCTTTTATTTATGTTTCTGTTTTGATGTGGGGCAGATAACAGCGGTGAGGCACATGTGTGACATTGATTATGGCAGAGGACTGTAAGTTTGTGATTAGTGTTGGTGGTTAGGGGCCAGTTTGTGTAACCTCTCTCTACTCGAGGGCATGTCTGAAGTCATTGAGCTTTCCATTCTGAAACCCTGTCAGGAGGTTGAACCCTGTCGATCTGTCAAACTGCATCCACCTTGTTCACTTCAGGAGGAAGGATTGAGGGAGCAGCATAAGAAATTACACAGACAAAGATTAAATGTATTCTTTTCTATCTGGAGCATGCAAATGGACTTGACGTGCCTACCTTTTCTCGTTTTACCTTTTCTGTTAATAAAAAATGTATGGAGTGTTAAACATGATAAAACTGCATTATCAAACTACTGCATAGGAGACATGAGCACATTTCCAGGCAAAAAACTGCACTCAGTTATAAAAAGATTAAAACTGCAAGATATTTTTTATCATGGGCACATAACCAAGACAATATATTAATCAATTCCGTAAGGTTTATTAGGAAATGATGAATGAATTAATAAAACAAAATTCTTTAACCAAGATAAATATTTTATAAATAGGTTTTTAAAAATGTTTTCAGAATATGATATTTGCATTTTGGGTTACAATATATATATATATAAAAATATGCAAAACTATAGAAGCAAATGTGAAATAAGTTTGAATGTTACCATGTATTTACAATGTTATTACACACGACAAATTAGGGATGTCCCTATCAGGTTTTTTGATTTTGTCATCAATTTTGATTTTAGTCATTTGATTTTGAGTATCTACCGATAACGAAACCCGATCCATCACTTCTATAATACATAAAGAATAAAGAAGAGCGAAGAAACAGATCCAGGCTGTTTCTTATTCTTTATTTAAATCACTTTAACATTGAACAATTCTGTTAACAAGGAGAGCACTTCTGTGAGGTAACTTGATCAAGTAATAAACAACAAAATACTTCACTTTTGGACTTTAGTGCAACAGTAAATCTAAAAAAAAAAAATCTAAAATAAAAACAAAGAGCACCTCAACTTAAAATACCCGGCAGGAAATCCCAAGTTTACATATATCACAGTTTGCTATGGCAATGTTGTTGTCATCAGCTTTATAATACCTTCACACAGCAGACATGCTCTTGCTTTCCGCTTCAGGCTGCTTCTATGTTCTGCTTTGCTGGAATTTAACCAATAGCGTCTGTGCAACAAAGTGATATCAAGCCGCACGCGTTGCTGTTTCTGTATGAATTAAAAAAAGAGGTCTAATTCTGTGCCACCGCATAACTATATATATATATTCGAGTTCTGATCAGGAGGTAACCGATTCCGATAGAGTCTGAAATCGCGTGATCGGGCCCGATTTCCGATCACGTAATCGGATCTGGACATCCCTAGCAGAATTGGTTAAAAATATTTTATATAAAACATGTTTGTGACTATAAAACAATTAAACAAGAAATATTTCTGACAATAAATAGCACTACAATTATACCAGAGTTCAAAATGATAAAACCTTTTAAACAAGAGTTATGCCTTTTAGAAAATTGTTGTAAAAATTGTGGTCCCACTTCATTTTAAGTGGCCTTTACTACTTCTGCTGGGATAAGGGTAAGGTCAGGTACAGGTTTGGTGGTATGGGTAAGTTTAGGGATGGGACTACAGTGTAATAAGATATGTATTTACAGAAATTAATTACATAATTAAATAAGTATTTAATCAATCATAGGCACAGTGTAAAAACACATATTTACACAATAAGTACATTGTAACACATTATTATTTTCAGTGCAAGTACATATTAGATAAGGCCACCTAATTTAAAAGACCAAAAATTAAAAAAAAACTGTGCATTTTGAGGGTCTCAACCATCATGGAAGTTTTCAATCTCTTCCTAAAATCTATGCAACTGGGCCAACTGATTTAGCAGAAGCTTCTATAAGTAAAGACATTTCATTTGAAGATGTCTGAACAAACTGAGATGTGAATGTATATATTAACTATAAGTGAGGTGGGAAAAAAATGGCACAATTTTACAACAGGTGGGGGAAAAAATGTTTGCTCAAAGCTTTATGAAGCAACTCAGCAGTTCTGGGCATGAAGAGGAGATTAAATTTTTCACAAGCCACTTGAATTTATGGAGGCTTATAAATATGCGCACATGTGCAATGTGTAGTGACTTATTGGCATTGGCAGGTCACATTAATATGTCACATTAAAGCAGCAAGACTGTTGACAGGTGCTGTTTGACCTCCATCAGAGCCGACACACACACACACTCACACAAACCTCAACCTGACTCTTTTTCCATTTCCTCTACCCTCCCTTGTACTTCCAACCACATTCTAACACATATATACATTTCTGACACCCAAGTCCTAACATAAACATGCACCTAGATTTTAGACACAAACACAAATTGTTTAAACCATCCGTGAAAAGACTAAAACCGCAGGAGTTCACCAAAATGGAAAAGGGGTATTAAAAAAAGAGGGTAAACTCATAAGCAATTCAGCCTGAATTAACACAACAGAGAGGCAGGTCACACTTCAGCAGATACTTGTCAATACAGAAGTACACTCAAGTGGAACATTGGCCACTTGAATGCTCTTGTGTTAAGCCAGAGGGGGTTAAAGAAAAAGAAAGAATGAGAGACACAGAGAGAGGGGGGGAAAGAAAGGAGAGAGACATCAAAGGCCATGTTCCAGTCAGAGACCCCACGCAGACAGCGGCAGGTCCTCATCAGACAGGCCCCCTCATGAGTTCCCCCACCAGCGGCGAGCTGCTCTGCTTATCAAAGTGCCACAGAGCTATAGAAGAGCACCGGAGCAATGCTCAACACACACACACACACACCTCAAATCCTTAAAGAAGGCTGATTATCTCGGACCTCACCCATCAGCGGTTTCTCTGCACTGTCTTTCATCCCCAGAAACAGCCACACTAATGTCTTTCTATCTGCTTGAGTTTTCTTTTCTCACTTTTTAATGCTCTTTTACCGTTAATATTAGCAGGGACATTCAGTGGATGGCAGGAAATGCACTGGAAACACCACAGGTCAGGTTCAAACGAGGGTTTGGTCAAATTCGAAATTTAAGAACCAACTTCCTTTCCTTTCATGACATGTCATTTGAATTGAATTGGCCACATGCTGTAGGAAGTTGAATTGGAATTTGAATGGCAAGAACAGGACGTTGAATTTACTCCATTGTAGTTCAAAACAGTTCAACAGGTAATTGCATTCTTAGAAATGTTCTTTATAGTGTTTATTGTAGATCCTTAATCTAGTCACATACGTACTAGGCATGGGCCGGTATAGGATTCTGACAGAATGATAACCTTGGATAAAAATATCATCACGGTATCATGGTGTTGTGATTACTGCTCTAAAATATACTCTTTTTAAATATCTGAGTAAAAAACAACTTTTCTCCATTGAACACAATACATTTTATTTTATGAAACATTTGAAATATTTTCAAACAGTAAATCAGGCGATCATTGACTTCTGCTGTCTTCATTAGATTCAAAAACACAGATTTCTTTAAAACTTGAAAATACTTCTTTAGATATCTTTCTTTTCTTTGGATATAGAGTAAAGCCACTGCACTATTCAGGTCTATAGCATGCTGGCTTGTTGATTTATAAGAGATTTGTTTTTCAGATGTTTCCTGAATTGTGGGCTGACTTGTAGATTTTGATACGGATACTGTTGCCCTGAAAAACTAAATAAACAAACAAAAAAAAAATAACAAGTAAAAAAAAAACGTACATATAACATAGGAACGGTACAACAGAGCATTTTTGTGGTTTTAAAATCTTGACTTTCCAACACGCTGTAAACCTTGAAACTGTTATCGTCCCATGTCTAATATGTACATTACAAAACAAAGTTTGGGGTCAGTTTGTTCCCTCTTATTAATCAAAATCAAGTGGAAAATGTTTTGAAAGTTTAACTCAAAGATGAGCAGCCGTTATTCTGGTCTTCAGCATCACATTGTAATGGGCTCAACAAACATTTCTGATTTTCCTCAGTGTTGTAAACAGTTCTGCTGCATAATATATTGATTATACATTTACATTTTTTCCAATTTTTTGAAGATCAAGTTTAAAAGAACAGCAGCAGTTTCTACTACAAAGTACTTTATGAATATAATAAACTCAAAGCAAAGTTATTTTTTTCAGTATTCATTTACTAGTAAAAAAAACCCTGACTGGGTTTTTGTGAGTATCTAAATATATGCATTTTACTCTCAATAACCAAATAATCAAATAACTACAATTCTAGTAGTGAAAAAACAACAGTCAAGAAACCATCTCATAGCAATGTTGGAGTAACCAAAATCACAATAAAAAAGTACAAATCTATTTGCACCACTGTTACTGACCTTACTCTTCACTGAGGAAGTGCAAACTACTTACTCTACAAACAAGTGTTTGCATGACTATACATTAAAAGAAAATAGAATATTATAATAAGAAAATATCAGTTTTCAACATCAAGCAGCATAACGAGCTGTTTTTAATGTTTAAAAATCAATGGAATTGAATGAGACAAAGTCTCAAGCCAAAAAGATGCCAATGGCTGCGTCCGCTCGTAAGTCAAGAATAGGAATAGGGGAATACTGGTTTTATAAAAAGTGATTTTGATGTTCAGGATTTCAGCAGGTTTCACCATGTCAAATTTAAGACTTTAAAACCATGAAATTTCAGACGTATTTAGGGCTAAATGCTAAGGATTTTTAATGCCCCAGCAAAAGAAAAAAAAAGTACTTGCCCCATCAAAAAACTAATTCTAATTAGCTATTTCTTAGCCACATATTTTAAATAATGTGTCAAAACAAGCAGACCCTAGTTGTATACATAAATATGTTTCAATATAACTTATAAAAACTCTTTAAAAACTAAACGTATGGACAACAGACTGTTATAACATTAGTTATAAATATAGTTTTGCTATAAGTTATTGAGATGTACTGTTGGTGATTGGATGTTTGGTGGAACACTGTAAAAAATGTAGGGTTCCACACAATTCATTCATGTTGTCCCAACACAAATCAATTAAGTTAACTTAACACTTTTAACAAATTTATGTCAATTGAACATAAAAAAAATTAAGTTGTCCCAATGAAATCTCAAGAATTGTGTTGTTTCAGCACATTTTAATTAAGTAGTTTGAACAAGTAAAAATATATATTTTTTTGAGTGAAGGACTGGGTATGTTTACATAAACTAGGGAAAATTAAGACCAGTTTAAAATGATTTAAGATCTACAACACAATATTTCAGTGAATTTAAGACTTTTCAAGGCCTACAGTTAAGTTCTTAAAATTTTAATTTGAAGACATTTTAAGACTCTAAGACTCTGCAGATGCCCTGCTGTTAACGACAAAGCAACTAGTGGATTAAAAGTGAACAGCTACATCAGATTTAAAAAGTTTAGAACTTCTAAATTCCAACTAGAATTAATGTTATAATAAATCATTTTAAATTTACAACCACATTACAAATCCCATATTTAGTATCAAGTATATCAGGGATGTTTAATCTCTTTACTGTCACTGCCATCAATTGAATGAATAAAAGTATTCCTCCCTATTTAAACTGACCTCAGGCTTTTGAGCGCAAGTGTAAACAGGTTAAATCTGTTGTCTGTTTCCTGCACACAACTTTTTGAGGCCGTCTACAATAAAGAGCCAGTACAAAGAGCATCAGAAACCCAAACAAGAGATCCTCCTGTCACTGACCCTCCCCGCATCCATTTTGTAGTGTCATTAGCGCTAGTGTTGTTTGCCCCTCCTGTAATTGCAGGTCTAGTTATTTTCCTGCAGTCTCTCAGCCATCAGAAGAGTGCCGCTTTACAAGCTCTCCCCCTTCTCGTGTCCTCTAGTGATCAAAGCCTCCCTTTCACAGATACATTTCCCCATCAGACAATACCTTCTCACAAGCTGCTGTCAGCTCATCTTCTTTTCTTTAATTTCATCTTTTAAAGTTTTTTTTTTATCTCTCTTTCTTTTTAATCCTCATTCCCCTGCCTCTCTCTCTCTTCTCCTCTTTTGTGTGCGCTGTCAAGCATGACAGGTTGTAGCTGGGAGGGACGAGTGCGGAGAGAAAGGTAGAAGCAAATTTACAACAGGACGCCACCTGGCCTTGCCTCAGTAGGACTGTCAATCACAAACAACACACACACACACATGCATGCATACAGTTTCGCACACATATGCTAAGCAATCTGGTGTACCGCTACAATAATCAACAAATAGACCTAAGCTGCGTATCTGATCTCTCTTTGCTGTTGCATAACGTGTTTTGTGTTTTCGAGGATCGCCATGGTGATAGTCCAGGGCGAAACCCGAGTGTCAGTGTTTGTGCTCAGAGCGGCGACAGTAACAACGGTAATTCGACGTGACGAATGCCTGCCACGGCACATTGATGGGCTCGGGATGATGGACAGTCTCTGACACAAGCGCTCAAGACACGGCCGCTGACATCATGCTGTCGCCCGAGGGGAACCGGCGGGCCCTCGTGAAACTTGAGGACCTCTGTCGACCACATCGCCAAAGACACAAACACACGAGACATAATCCAGCAGCTCAAACACGCGAATTTCAGACTGGAGAGAAATGAGAGCAAAGAAAAAGGAGAGTGTATCATTTCAGTCAGAGGAGAAGAGGGAGCGATAAATAAAAGACAGAGAGAATAGAGGAGACTTGTGCCCTTAGGGTAAGGATTGGACAGGGGGAACATTAACTTTCTTTACTTCATCCTCCGTGTCTTTTGTTCTCGCCTTCTCACATCTGATGGTTGACACCTCGGAAATAAAGAGGAAGGAAGAAAAAGCGAGCGAGAGAGAATTGAATATCATGTGTAGTGTGTTAAGTGGGACAAATGTGATATTTCACACTTGTAGCATCATGTGTTGCCCTGTAAGGCAAAATAAAGAAGAATTATTTCCAACAAAACTATATTTTATGACAACAAGTCTGTCC